>NW_028270155.1:14824276-15140318 GCF_037043375.1 Chiloscyllium plagiosum
AACATGTCAATTGTTCAACTCCGAACTCGCATTAAGAACTGGATTTCCTTTTATCACTTTAGATATCAAGATTCTAGTCCCAAATGATGACAGAAATATATCCGATCCAATGTTGAATAAGAATTGAATATGAAATGCAGAAGAAGGCTATTCAGCCCATCAAGCCTGCATGAACAATTCACCTCATTCACAACCTTCTCCCAGTAACCCTACATAGTTTACCGTTTTAGATCTCAGTCTATTTCCCTTTTGACTGAACCTGCCTCCAGGCAGCACATCCCAACCCTGAATCACTTATTGCGTGAATAGATTTCTCATTTTCTTGCCATTTATCTTAAATCTGTGCCCCCTGTGCCTTACACAACAAAAACAGAAAGTGATAGAAAAACAAGCAGGTCTGGCAGCATCTGTGGGGAGATAAGACAGTTAATGTTTCAAGTCCAGTGACCCATAGCTATGAAATAGCCTTGAAGCACCTAAAAAAAATTAAGGCTTAATGCCTCTTTTATACATTCCCACTATCCCTAATACTTAATTCAGCAGCATAACTGGAGCCTGCCTGCTTTCTTCAGGATTCTTAAGCAGTTTCTGAGCAGCAGCCAGAGAACATAAGCCAGTTGAGACAAGCCAACCCTCCTCAGCATCAATTGCTCTGTAGTAAACGCCAATGATTGGCCCTCATCAGTGTCTCAATACGAAGCTTAGCAGAAGTGGACTGAACAATGAACAGTGGATACCAGCTTTGTACTACAGAGAAACCCCAAATCTATGAGTGTGACCATATTCTGTCAATTTCAGAATGATAACTTCATTGTATTCACAGTTGAGAATCCTGATTGGTGAAATCATTAAAGGAACAAATTCATTTGCAGCAAAAATCTGGAACTTGATTGCCCAATTAAAAAAAGAAGATAGCTGTGTACAGATAGAAACTATATCTGTAACAGGAATGTTGTTGATTTTTTTTAAATGCAAGGAATGATCCAGGTGTTTCCTAGTAGGACAGATTGATTGGAACTTTCATTATCTATACATTTCATTTAACTACCCTTGTGGCCTACTCAATGGAAGATTAGTGCCTTGATTTTTGACCATGAATGGGCAATAATTTCCTTAAAGCAGTATTTAGTTAGCAAACTATTACAATTGGAATATTGACCGTGTTTTCATTATGCATTTTCACTGTGGTTCCGTTCTATCTGAAACAGATTCTTAAGCTTCCCGAGGCTCAGTTCCACTTCCATCCTTGATGGACTGCTTCATTTCTTACCCAAACTCAATGCAATTTAATGGAACCTCCGGCAGCAGGTGGCGATATTGATGGAAGGCACTGAGCAAGTGGACATAATCAGTTGTGCCAGAATGTACAATAGCATGTGACAGGGATGAGGGATGGGGAACAGGTGATGGGAGAGGGAACAGCTGGAGCAGTCAACCTGATCCTATGGAAAAAAAGGATCTTTTTGTTGGAAGGAGATCTCTTGGGAAGAAAGGAGTGGGTGGGTAATGGATTCTTCAACCAAATGTAACCTAGAGACACCAGTCCATTTATGAACTGTGACTAGCTAGCTGTTTATCCTTAAATTTCCCTTCATGTTTTCAATGCTAGTAAAATGAAGAATACCTGCTTCATGATTTTTGGATCATCCGTATGCTCAAATCCCATGATACATTTCTGGTGTCATTGGCAAATTTCTACAGTACAGGCATCAAGTCGTGGAGGATGTTTTTGAAAGATGTCTGACTGAGAAGAAGTGAATGGTAGAAGAGATAAAACTGAAAACATTCATGAGGAAGCCTCAAGTTGTTCTGAGATCATTGGGGGCTCGGATATTGGCAGAAGGAAGTGTACCTTTTGGCTAAATCTGACAGAGTGTTTTCATATGTGTTCCCTCATCAGTATGGAGGAAGAATATTTACTTGCTATGAATATGAAGCTGGATAGATTCTGGGGAAGATTGGAAACACCCAGTGATCTGGCAGTTGAAGACTGGATTGAGGACACACAGCTGGTTGTAACCTTCAGGGCCCCTCAATGAGCAAGTGGTGTTTGTGATGAACCATCTCAGCTGGAAAACCTTTTCGGAAATGCTACAAAAGTTACAGATGTTCACAGATGTCCACAGGGGATCTTTGAGTTACAAACAAGGGTTTTGGGGCACAGAAGGAGCTAGTTAAGAGTGTGGTGCTGGAAAAGCACAGCAGGTCAAGCAGCATCTGAGGAAAAGGAGAATTGATGCTACGGGCATAAACCCTTCATGAAACGTTGATTCTCCTGCTCCTTGGATGCTGCTGACCTGCTTTTCCAGCACCACACTTTAGACTCTTATCTCCATTATCTACAATCCTCACTTTCTCCCCAGAAGGAGCTAGTTGCAGTTAAAGCAGAGATTGTGTATGAGCAGAACGGGAGGACCTGATTCCCATATCCCTGGAGCTGGTAAAGTTTTTTAATAACAGTATCCTCTTGGATCCCTCTTTCAAATTGACCAGGGACAGCCATCTGAAGACCACTAAGCAGAAACAGTGAGAAATAGACACATTCAGATGGAGCTGAGGAGGCTTAATAATGGCCACCTCAATTACATTTCTGTGAAGTGTGGGATTGTATCATCTGGATCATGGGAATTGAATAGACTCACCCAAACAATGAGAGGAGGTATCAACAGGGACGTGACTCTCAGCACAGGTAGGTATGTAAACTTCAGGCTGAAGGAGTCATTGTTGCACAGTCAATGCAGATCCAGTCCTTGTTGTTCTGTCTTTATATCAGGCTTTGCAGCTGACCCATCCAAGAGATGCTCCAAAGAAGTATTGCAACAGTTACAGGGCTGTGCATGTCAAACGACATTGCCATCAAGAACCAGGGGCACGATTACCATTTGGCATTGAGATCCCATCCAGGGAAGGACCATCCTTCCCACTAGACGGTAAGGTCATTCAACCTCTCACCATGAGCCATGCAGGGGTGAGGTTCCTTCAGAAAGAATACAATGATAGACTCTTGCTCTGCAATGATTGTGAAATTTGACAAGATAGAGACATTGTGCCTAATTGACACAGGAGCAGATATTATCATCCAGCTTTTCTATGACCATCTTACTAAGGAGCATGAGTGATTTATGTATCTTCCCTCATCCAAGTCTTTGATCTTTATCATGGCTACATCAAGCTCTCCCTATTTGCCTTCAATCACGCTTTTGATAGACTGAGTTTTTTTCATTGTTTGTGACCCAACCAATACTCCAGAAGAAGAAAAGAAGTTGAGGGTACAGAATGTGGTGGGGTCGGATATCTTTATGGATATCCAGGTATCTGTACAAAGCCTGTGCAATGACTGCTATGAGCAGCATGTCATCAGGTCAATAAATGAGGCACAAGAGGCTTTGAACTTGCTGCACACTCTCAAGGTGTATCAGCCCATCTAGTATAGTAGAACCATTCTAGCACCAGGGAGACATGCTGTTCTTTTACTTCACTGTTCTTGAAGGATTTTGCCAACGGTCTCCAATTGGTTAACATCAGGCATCCTATATCACATCGAGCAGTGCTTCCACTAGGAACACACCCTAGTTATGTGGGAGGAATGGCAGGAAACCCATGCAGATTTCAGTGGCAAAGATATAAAACTTCATCCAAGAATGTCCATCGGTGTCCTTAACCTGCCATTGTCAGGGACAGTGATTAACTGGAGAAGACATCTCTAATTTCATTTCAGAGGAGGAGACCTTGATTAGGCAACTTATTTCTACTGTCACCATGTAAGGGACAACTTTCAGTAAAGTGCTATGGATCTAATAAGCCAGAGGGTTGTGTTTGAAGATAACCAGTTCAGGCAGCATCCGAGGAGCCGCAAAATCGACGTTTCGGGCAAAAGCCCTTCATCAGGTATTCCTGATGAAGGGCGTTTGCCCGAAACGTCGATTTTGCTGTTCCTCGGATGTTGCTTGAACTGCTGTGCTTTTCCAGCACCACTCTAATCTAGAATCTGGTTTCCAGCATCTGCAGTCATTGTTTTTACCCTTTAAAGATAACCATCCAGGGAAGATCCGTGGAGGATCAAAATGAGGAACTAACTAGAAGCCTTTGGAATGAAGTGCCATCTACAAGTTGTGAAGTTCATACTTCTGTCCCATAGTCATCATGAGGAAGAAAGGCAGAAAACTGAGGATCTGCTGATTATCTAGAACTTAATGCAAGGACTCATAAGGATGCTTACCTTCTACTTAGGATTGAGGAAGTTCTCAAAGATACAAACTGCAGTCTCAATTTGGACTCTGGATATAGCCAGCTATCAATCTCTGAACAAGACATTGAAAAGATGGCATTTCAAACAGGCACTAGGAAAGCTTACAAAGCACACCAAAGTGCCAGTTAGGCTCAGTAATCTCCTTGCTACCTTCATGAATATGCTGGATTAAGCATTTGGCAAACTTAGTTACGAATCCCTCCTTGTGTACTCATTGATGTACTCATTGTCAACTCAATAAGGGGCGACACGGTGGCTCAGTGGTTAGCACTGTTGCTCACAGCACCAGAGACCCGGGTTCAATTCCCGCCTCGGGTAACTGTCTGTGTGGAGTTTGCACATTCTCCCCATGTCTGCATGGGTTTGCTCCCACAGTCCACAAGATATGCAGGTTGGGTGAATTGGCTATGCTAAATTGCCGGTAGTGTTAGGTGTATCAGTCAGGGGTAAATATAGGGGGGTGGGTTTCTCTTCGGAGGGTTGGTGGGGATTTGTTGGGCTGAAGAGTCTGTTTCCACACAGTAGGGAATCTAATCTAAAAAGATTCAAGGAGATACTTGCAAGACTAGACTCTATCAGAGTTTAACGAGAATACCATGCCAGAGGAATGCCAACTTTGCAGTGTTATGTACTAGGCCGGACCAGTCAAAACATTCTTAAGCATGCATCCCAGACCCTAATTTTGCAATTTGTTTCAGCAAGTGTACAGTGAAAATTACCCAGAGTAAGGTTGATTACCAGGTTTTAAACTGGCAAAACAATTATTCACAAAATTCACAATGAAACACAAAGAACAGAATAAAGAATCTCTACAGAACTCAGTCTGTCCAAACTAAATTTACTTATGCTGTTCCAAATATACACAATAGTCCCAATAAGCAAACTCACTTAAAAAGCAGTAAAAATGGAACAAATACTAACAGGTTGAAGTTAGCAGGGCAGAAAGAAAGAGAGAGTTTTGCAGCCTGTTTCCACACAGCTGAACTCCTATCTAGTTCTTGACTGAATTGTTCAGCTTGAGAGCTGACCACTCCCCTTTCATTATACAGGCTAAAACATGACCACTTTGGCCTTAAGTCTCATTTGTTTACATATAAACAAAAGGCCTCTCAGCATCCTTTTCCATCTCTGTACCCAACTAATCACCTCAGAGCTGGGACGGTTTTATGACCCCTCTGAAAAAAATCAAGGACACAGTATCCTTGAGAAAAGGAACCATTTTTAGAAAAAAAGGGATGAGCTTTGTGAAAACAGTCAATCCAAGAGTTAGTGGACTGACTGTGGCCTAAGATAGGAGGAAACCATGTGAGTTCCTTATTTTGAAGGTTTGTATGAGGCTATGCACAGTTGGCCACACCATTCTTTGGTTTACTGAGGAAATCAAAGAACACTTGTGATGGTTGGGAAAGGATGTAGGAGGCATAATACTTCAGAAAGCATCACAGGGAGTTGAATGCTAGCATGTGAAAATGCCATTTGTTTCATTTCTTCATTAATGGGACATGGGCATCACTGGCTGGTCAGCATTTATTACCCATCCCTAGTTGCCCTTGAAAAGGTGATGGTGAGCTGCCTTCTTGAAACACTGCAGACTATCCAGTGTAGCAACTCCATAATACCATTAAGAAGCAAGTTCTAGGATTTGACCCAATGATACTGAAGGAATTATGACACAATTCCAAATCAGGATGGTGAGTGGTTGGAGGAGACCTTGGAGGTAGTGGTATTCCGATGTATCTGCTGCCCTTATTTTTCTAGATAATTGTGGTTTTGGATTTAGATTTTGTATCTAAGGAATTGGTGAATTTCAGTACTGCATCTTGGAGATGGTACACACAGCTGCCACTGAACATGAGTGTTGGAGGCAGTAAATGTTTGTGGATGTGGTGCCAATCTATTGGCATACCCTGCCTGGATGGTGTCAACTTCTTTAACGTTGTTGGAGTTACACTCTTCTGAGAAGTGGACAGTATTCCATCACACTCTTGACTTGTGCCTTGTAGATGATTGACAGGCTTTAAGGAGACAGGAGATGAGTTGCTCTAGATACTGTGGTAGCTACTGTACTCATATGGCTAGTATTGTTGAGTTCAGTTTCTGATCAATAATAACCAGTAGGATGATGAAAGTAAGATATTTAAAGTGAGAACTTAATCCCAACTGACAATGATTAAGTTCTTTATTGTTAGAGACATTTGTGTTTTGTGAACGTTACTTGCCACTTTCCAGTCGAAGCCTAGATATTGTCCTGGTCTTGCTGTATTGGAGATGAACCTCTTCAGCATCTAAGGAATCACAAATAGTGCTGAACCTTGTGCAATCAATGGTGAACATCCCACACCTCTGGCCTTATGGTGGAGGGAAGGTCTGTAGCTGAAAATGGTTGGGTCTAGGAATAATTGTATGACCACACCTGGCATATTGCGTGTAGTTTTAGTCTGCTAATATATGGAAAGATTTACTTTCCATAATGATGGTGCAACAAAGGCTCAACCTTCTTGGATGGTTGGGGGAGGGATTGTTCAATAAGGAAATATTAAATTGAGTAGGCCTTTGTCTCTGATGCTTAGAAGAATGAGAAGTGATCTCATTCAACTACACAAAATTTTTACAGGGCTGGATAAGATTATGGTAGATGCAAGAAGAATGTTCCCCAGACTCATTGGGAATGGATTGAGGTTTAGATTTCTAGGACATGGGGGCACAGTCTCAGATCAAGGGATAGGATATTGAGGATTAAGATGGGATGAATTTCTTCACTTAGAGGATAATGAATCTTTGAAAACTTCTATTCCCAGTGAGATGTGGAGATCAATCATTGGATATATCCAAGACTGAGATTGATAGATTTATAAATCTAATTCATCAATGGATTTTGGGTTATGAGGGAACATTGTACTGATGTAGAAGAGCAGATATGACTTCACCGAATGACAAAGTGAGATGGAAGACTGAATGGTCTATTCTTACACTTACTTTGTAGGTTCTTATGTTCTTATTCAAGGTGAACTGGATTTCATTTTAAAAAAACATTTGGAATGCCAGTGGTTTCGTGCACTGACAGTTGATATAATAGTGTGCTTAGCTTGGCCACTGGGGACAGATTTTGCCTGTTGTGGAATGTCCTTTTTAAAATCTGGAAACCGGCTGAAATACAAGATTGAGGATCGAGGAGAAGTTTAAAATTGAATTAATCCAGGTCAGATTGTTGCACCGCCTGCTACAAAGTCAAAAGCAATTTTTACAAAAAGCAGGAAGTTTAATGGATTTGAGCTGGTAGGCAGTGTCTGGGAACGTCATGTGGTCGCTATCAAGATTTCTTTTCAATTCTCACCTTATTTTAGCACCATCACTCAAGCCATGTCAGGGAGGAGAAGTTATATCCTTTATCTTTGAAACAATCCCATCTACTCTTCTGTTCTAATCTTGAATCTATCCGTATGATAAGTCATCAATATCATTAATCTAAGTTTCCCTAAAGGCAGGAAAGACTGCAAGCAAAACTGTTCACATATCCCTTTATACCCTTCCTTTCAACCTCCTATGTAACCTATTCTCATCTGTCAATATGGTCACTAAATTGATCAATAAGTCTGATCATGCATTCCACAGACTCTCCATCTAATGTGAAGACCTTGTGATCCATTTCCAAAATCTCTCACCATTAATCTGATATCAGTTTCCCTTCATTGTAGATTCTGGAAGCAGTCTATTTCAAGTCATACTGTACCATTCCTTCAATATTTTTGGTACATCATTAATGTTGTTTGGGAGACAGTGATCCAGTAGCATGCCACTAGATTAGAAATCAAAAGGTTCAGCTTACTGGTCTGAGAGAGGAGCTCAAATCTCATTACAGCAGCTGGCGGTATTTAAATTCAATTTGTAAATCCAGAATTGAAAGGTAGTCTCGCCAGTAACAATCTTGGAACTATAATTGATTGTTGTAATGCTTCACCAATGCCTGTTTGGCAAGGAAATCTGCTTTGCTTTCCTGGCCTGATCAACATATAATCTCAGATCCACGGTCACATCATTGTCTCTCCACTGCTTGCTGAAATTACTTAACAAGTCATTCGGTACAAAGGCAGTTCTTGATGGACAACAAGTGCTGGCTTTTCTCCAGAGAATAACAGAGTAAAAATCACCCATTAAACTCCACTGAGGTTTTGTTTTTGTTTTTGTACCGGTCTTGTCTTATACCATGCAGCATCACAGCAAATCTGCACTGATCCTTCCTGTAGGCTGGAATCACAATCACACTCGGAACTCCGACTGTGATCTAGTAAAGGCTTTAAAGGAGATCACCAGACTATCTCGGTTTTCATATTCAATGCCTTTTACTGTAATACACAGTGCTCCATTCATCTTTTTATGACCTTATCAGTTGAGACACTGCTGTTAACATTTTGTTGACCTGGTTTCCCAAATCCCTCTGCTCCACCTCATCACTCTTTCAAAATATAACTACCTTTTTTAAAAACTAAAATATACCACTTTATTTTTACTGACAGTGTCTTCTACCCAGCAATATTTTCCATTGGTTATATTTCCACTAGCTTTTCAATCTCCTTTTTGATGCTTTGACTTTTTACTATTTCCTCATTCAAAATAATTTGAAATATTGGATGACACTCCCACTAATCCTATATCCAAATCATTGATGTAAATAATAAATGGGACCAGGATCAGAAGGAACCTTTTGAACAGTCTGAGGTACAGTCTTTCACCCTTACAATCTCCATCTTGGAGTGGCACGGTGACTCAGCGGTTAGCACTACTGTCTCAAAGCATCAGGGACTCAGATTTGATTCCAGATTGGGTGACTGTCTGAGTGGAGTTTGCATGTTCTCCCAGTGACTGTATGGGTTTCCTCTGAGTGCTCCGGTTTCCTCCCACATTCTAAACATGTGCCAGTTCGGTGGATAGCCGAGCTAAATTGCTCCGTAGTGTCCAAGAATGTGTAGGTTAGATGGATTAGCCATGGGCAATGCAATGTTAGAGGGAGAGTGTCTCTGGGTGGGGTGCTCTTTCAAGGGTCAGTGTGGACTTTGGCTGAATGCCCTGTTTCCGCACTGTGGGAATCCGAGATTTTACTCTCTGATCCCAACATACCAATTAATTTTCAGTCCAATTTTCTACCTTTCCTGTAATTTCACATCCCTTAACATTCCCCAGCGATCTCCTGCATTATAGATGGCCAATGACTGCCTGAATATTCATGTACACTATGGCTTTCCCCCCCATCCACTATCTCTGTCAACTTCAAGTGAGCTTGCTTGGGTGTTCTCACTCTGTCTTTTCTTGTTGCCTGGTCAAAATACAAGGGATCATTGCCTACCAAAATAGTGGGAATGCCATCACCACGAGAACCATAGCATTTTGAGGGGGAATGCCAATGCCATCCCCTCACTGCAGTTACCAGCAGGAAATAAGTTTGGCTTTGCTGATATCATCTTACATTCTGGGAAGATCAAAGACCAGGGATTGAAGAATTCTGAACATGAAAAAGAGGAAAGGCTACAAAGTCCTCTTGTTACCAATGCTGCGACGTAACAAGGGAGAGGAAGAGACTGAATAATGAGTGTTGATGCAAATATAAAAGGACTCTTTGATTTTGAAATCCCAAAGCAAAACTAATTACCAAAGCACAAGAATCAGGATTACGACTGAAAAGTTCTTAATATGACAGTGTGTCCCCTTTAATCTGTTACAGTTTTAAAAAAGGGAATTGTACAAGTCCTTTATCTTGTGACATGCTGCCATCTAATATTAAGTCTGTAAATTATACAAAACTTGTTTGTCGTGCTCAAAGACCAAATCTTATCAGTCAGCTTTTGAATAACTGGTCTGATTATTAACCAGCTTTCTATTAGTAGCAAAGAAGAACCCACTGTTGCCCTTAGTCCTTTCCAGTCCATGCCTGTTTGTTTCATGGTTATACATTTCTGGGTCATGACCATGATCTCTCAGCACACAGAAGTAGTTTTTGGAAGAAACTCTGGTGCTCAGAATTAATAGTGTAATTGAATATTTACAACACATGGTCATGTTAAAGACCACACTGGGTGCTTTAAGCTGTTGTGCAAGGTCATGGTTTTCAATGGGGCATGGGAATGCTTTCCTAAAGGAGGCACAAAACAGGCTGTTTGAAATCAAGTAGAGAAAATATTAAAAGCATGACTGCACTGTTTCGAATAGGCTTTGCACTGCCTCTGACTCCCTCTCAGTACCTGAATCAGGGCACCACTTTCCTTATCCAAAGTGAGTTTTTTTATAATGTTTGTGATCAATACCCACTGGATAGAAAGCTAAATGAACAAGGGGTTAGCTTGATGCCCCTTCTACTTAAAGACTTATCCCTTGCCCCTTCCTCCTATTAAGATGTTGGCTTGGTCAATAGCATGCTATTTTTCAGTTCAGTAGCACAATGAACAATTGAACAATCTGTTCATCCCATAGTCAATAGACACTTCAACTTGACAAAGCCTTGTCATTCTGAGACGTCATATTAGATAGTCAACTAATATTTAAAAGCAACCTCTTGTAGACAGCTGTGTAGACAGGTTCAGTCACAATGAGGAGCCTCATTCACAGACACAGATCATGTACTTGGTGCTGGCATGTCCCAGTTCCTTTGCTGAAACTCAGTGGACTATTTCACATCTACCCTGTTAACAAGGCATGGGAAGGGCTGCTGCTCAGTAAAGAATTGATATTTATATAGAATCTTTACACCCTCCTTTATTCTTTATGTGCAATTTTAACAAGTAGGGTGGCAAGGTGGCTCAGTGGCTAGTAATGCTGCCTCATAGCACCAAGAACCTTGGTTCGATTTCAGCGTCGGGCGACTGTCTGTGGAGTTTGCAAATTCTCCCCATGTCTGCGTGGATGTGCTCTGGTTTCCTCCCACAAGCCAAAGACGTGCAGGTTAGGTGAATTGGCCATACTAAATTGCCTGTAGTGTTAGGTACATTAGTCAGGGGTAAATGTAGGGGAACGGGTCTGGGTGGGTTACTCTTCGGAGGGTCAGTGTGGATTTGTTGGGTCAAATGATCTGTTTCCACACTGTAGGGATTCTAAGGGTCATCAGGGTAGACATGCAGGAGGCTGGAAGAACACAGTAAACCAAGCTTGCTGTGTTCTCCCAGTCTCCTGCTTGGATTCCAGCATCTGTAATTTTTTTTGTCTCTAAGGTCATCAAGCTGACATGTTAACTTTGTTTCTGTCTCCACTGGTGTTGCCCTATCATTTCCAGCATTTCCTGTCTCTGTTTGAGGTAAATTTGAAATGTAGTCACTGTGATAATGTAAGATCAATGCATAAAATGCTGAAAAATGTGAGGAAGCACACTCCTGACTGACACTTTCACTCTCCCTTCCACCCACAGCTGAGAAGGGCTTTCATTGGAATGGGGAGAGGAAGGTGCTTGCCATTTTCTACTTACCTTTGTATCTGGGAAGACACTGGTTTCTTCCACTTGCTACCTGTGGCCAGGGTCTACTGTCGAAGATCAAATCAATGAGTTGAGCCCATTCATCTTCCACCTGTTTTCCTGATGCAATAACATTGCAGGCCAGTTATGCATAACATCAAGTAGGGATTCCTTTTGCAACTCCCCTTTGCCCGATAACATGAATCACATCAATTGCCTTTCGACTTCCCCCAAAGCAGCAACTTGACCTCCATCACTATTCAGTTAATTTTTGGGAATAAGGATACTGGGGATGGACCCGCAGACATGATGGTCATATTGAATAACTGATTCTGGAAGCAGCTGAACTACAAACTGCTCAGTAAGATACATGACTGATCCATCTTTGCAACCTACTATTTCAGCTCAGACCACCCACTCTTCTGCAAAAGCAGTGAATGTATTCACAAAATCTAGAAGCGTTATAGTACAGAAAGAGACCATTTGGCACTGGTTAACTCAATGAGCACCATCTCAGTGCCACTCTCTTGCTTTTTTTCCCCCAACCCACCTATCTGACCCTTTGTTTTTCCCATTACCAAACACTGAGTTCCTTTCTGTGAGAATGGCAGCTCAGTTTGGTCCCTGCAATAGTCCATCAGCTGGTGGAGCCTTCATTGTTTACTTGACTCCACACTTATCTGATACACTGCTAATTTGCCATACTCTATCCTCCATAATCTTCAGCTTATTTCAACTTGTATCCCATTCTAAACTAAGCTTCACTCATAGATCATCCTTTTCCACCCTGACTCCCTGTCAATCCTCATTCTGCTGCTGAAGCCCATTCACAGTCTCATCTCACATTAGCTTTGCAACTCCACAATTGACACAATCATTGATATACTTGGATTTGACACTGGCTTCTTGCACCTATCCTTTATCCCAACATTGGTTGGTGTGTTTTCAGATATCTGGGCCCTAAATTCTCGAATTTCCTTCCTAAACCTTTTTGCCACTTTACTTTCCACCTTTAGGTTCTTCCTTGAAACTCATGTCTTCAACCAAGATTATTGTCATCCTTTCTAAATATTGGTGCTTGACTAAATATTCACGTATTTTGCTTTCTCTGATTCAGTCTCTATAAAGCATCAGTATTGTTGTTTTTTTCTCTATTTCAGAAGCACTACGCATGCCAAAAATTGTCATCACTCTAATTAAACAGCAAACAGTATATTTCCCAAATTAACTAGTTGTGTAGATATCAAGTGACGTCTAAATTGCACTAGACCAAATTAGAAATCTTGACCTCTACACTTTACTGTTGCTATGGACTAGGCATGAATTACTTTCGCTGTACTGATTGTATGGGTTAGGGTAAACAGAACACTTAGTCTGAGAACTTCACCTTCAACAGTATTTTTGTAACCAATATGTTGGAATTTCAATGTTCATCCTGTGTTAAGTTCAAGTAGGATTAGGGGAGGAGAGAATCAGAGAGCTTTGCATATCTCAGCATGCTGAGGATCTCAAGTAGGAGATGATATGCTGTAGCTTATCACACATAGTCATTTTGATATACTGGTATGTGTAATACGAGATGAATGTTTAATTAGGTTCTGCTATAGCTGTCGCTGGTAACTGCATTTGAAAATCATTTGCTTGGTAGTGCAGAATATTGCTGGAAGGAGAGATGTGTTCCCAAACCTTTTTGTCTTGTACTCAACGAGGCAAATGCAAGAGCACCAACTATATAAAGAACAATGTTTTTGATACAGGAGGAAAAGCAGGATACTAGGCAGACTACAGACTGTACTAAACCAGCCCACACTTGCAATTCCACCCCCAAACCATATCTCTTGTTAGGTGTGACTCCATGACTTGACAACACGTGTTGAACAATTCTGAGCAAGAGAATAGCTGCACAAATTATCAATTCCACAGGCTCACCACTCTCTGCGTGAATAAATTTCTCCTCATTTCAGTGCTAAATGACCTAAGTCATATCCTTAGACTGTGATCTCTAGTTCTGGACTTCCTGTCCTTACTGGAAGAAAGGTTTTGAAAGGGTTTGAGACAATGGATGCAAAGAAACTGAAAAAGAATACACTGGCAGGTACAATTAGGGATAATCCTAAGATACTCTAAGTATACCAGTGGAAGAGGATAGCCAGGGAAAGAGTAGAGCCCATTAAGGACCAACGGAATAATTTGTGCATGGAGCCAAAGGAAATTGGCAGGGTGTTTAGATTAGATTAGATTAGATTACATTACATTACAGTGTGGAAACAGGCCCTTCGGCCCAACAAGTCCACACCGACCCGCCGAAGCGAAACCCACCCCATACCCCTACATTTACCCCTTACCTAACACTACGGGCAATTTAGCATGGCCAATTCACCTGACCCTGCACATCTTTTGGACTGTGGGAGGAAACCGGAGCACCCGGAGGAAACCCACGCAGACACGGGGAGAACGTGCAAACTCCACACAGTCAGTCGCCTGAGGCGGGAATTGAACCCGGGTCTCAGGCGTTGTGAGGCAGCAGTGCTAACCACTGTGCCACCGTGCCGCCCATTAAATGAATACTTCACATCTGTCTTCTCTTGGAAGGAGGAGAATGCAGGCCAGAATTCAGGAAGAAGCACTGTGACGTTCCAGAGCAGATTGATGTTTAAAGTGTCGAGGTTTTGGCAGATTTTAAAGTATACCAGTCCCTAGGTTTGGAAGAATTGTATCCCAGGCTGCTGTGGGAGTCAAGGGAGGAAATTACCTGACCCATTTTTTATTTAATTCCTCTCTGGCCATAGGGGAGGTGCTGGAGGACTGGAGGTCAACTAATGTGGTTCCACTTTTCAAGATGGGTGCTAGAGATAGACCAGCGAAATCCACATCAATGGTAAGGAAACTATGAGAGAAAATTCTGAATGAGAGAATTAATCTCCACTTGGAGAGGTAAGGTTTGAAGAAGGATAGTCAGCATGGCTTTGTCAGATGGAGATCTTGTCTACGAAATTTGGCTGAATCATTCAAGGAGGTAACCATACGTGTGGATGAGGGTAGTCCAGTTGATGTAGTTTATATTAATTTCAGCAAAGCCTTTTGACAAGGTCCCACATAAGAGACTGATAAAAAAAGGTGAAAGAAGATGGGATCCAGGCTAACTTGGCAACTTGGATTCACAATTGTCTTAGTGATAGGAAACACAGGATGGCAGTAGAAGGTTGTTTAGTGTGACTGATGGCTCAATGTCATCTAGGACAAAGGATCCTACTTAATTGGCACCCCATCTCATACCTTCAACATTTATTCCATCCATACTAATGCACTGCTCCATCTACAAGTTACACAACTCACCAAGACTCCTTAGCACCTTCCAAAGAGGGAACCATAACCCATAGAATCTGGAAGGAAAGGGGATCAGGTGATGGGGGTACCACCACCTCCAAGTTCTCTCCCCATCTTAATTTGGAAATATATTGTTGTTCCTTCATAGTTTCTAGGTCAAATTCTGGAATCTCGTGTCAAACAGTACTGTGAGTTTACTTGTATCACACAAATTGTAGTAGTTAAAAAAGGCATCTCACCACCCAGACGATAACGAGGGAGGCCCTATCCCATGAATGAGAGGAAAAAATGGTGTTGGATGAAGGAGAGTTTATGGAAGCTCTTGTGGTACATAAACACCAGCATGGACATGTTAAACTGGATGGTCTATAAATAATAGTTTAATCTTAATAATCCTCTATATTAATTTTTCATTCTTAGATTCAATAAACTACTACAGTAGTGATAGTTGGCAGATTGTAATAACTTCCCACACGAACTGATGCTGATTTTGATACAGTAAATGAGGATATCTGTTGGCAGGGGGAAACCGTTTATGTTTCAGAACAAAGATCTGATAAGAGGTTACAGACTTGAAACATTAGCTGTTTTTTTTTTCATCCATAATGCTTCCTGACCTGCTGATTTCTAGCATCAGAAGCATTTTGCTCACATGTTTCCAGCTGGTTTGAGTGCATAAGTATAAAAGACAAAGACTCAGAAGAGAGATGGAGGGGAATTGTTTTATATTCAGTGAACTGCTAAGATGCGAAACAAGCTTTCCAAAACAGTAGTGGAAGCAATTTTGATGGCCACTTTCAAAGGGGAATCCAACATGTACTTTAAAAAGAGCAAAACTGCAAGGTTCCAGAGAAAGATTGGTTCATTGGGACTAATTAGACAAAGTGGCATCATAGACTCAATGGGCTGAATGGCCTCCCTCTGTGCTTTGATAACCTGTAATAGTTTAATTTCAATAAACTTTCGCACTAACCTTTAATAATAGGACTCTAATAAGCTTCCATATTAACCTGTAATGGTTAGATTGGACCCCATGCTTCCAAAACCTAATTTTCTATTTAATGATAATGAGCATTTGGGCCAATTATGTGTGGAAACTCCACATGATTGTGCTTGATATTTTTACAGTACCTTGCACGATGTGCTGACATCAGCTTACATGTGTAAAAATATAAATATTACATTTGTTGTTGCATGCATCCCATGATGAGGAATCTATATCACACAGGGTGAACTGCTGTCATTTTTGAACTTTAAAAAAAATATTGGATTAGATTTAATTTGCACAGGGACCTGACTAATGCTGACAGTAAGCACTGAGCTGGGACAGATATTGGGTCTTGATGACACCTTTGATATTGTACCATCAATGTATTTTAATATATCAGGAAACATGGTTAAACATAAAGGGAATATTACAAAGAATTTTATTACATTTAATTATTGTTCAAGTACAAACGCAGGAGAAAATGGGAACTACATTCACTTAGTCAACAGACTTAGAAATTAAGGACACATACCACACTGAAGATGTCAAATTATGGATTGACTCCTAGGAATCCAAGCAATCACTTTTAACCATATATTCCCTACATACACTTTACTCTACTTAAGGCAGATTACTGCTTTTTCCTTATTACCTGTATGTCACTCACCTCTGCAATGTCCTCAAACATGCTTCACATCAGTGGCAAACCTTTCTGCCTTTAGCAGCCTTAAAAAAGATCTTACTGTTTGATCATGATTTCAACTGTAACCAACGGCCCATCCCAACAAGTTTCTAGCTGTTTGGAGCCTTCTTTCTCTACCTTGTGAACTGATGCGAGGTCTCCCTTTTATATGAGGGATTGGGGGAGCACTTACAGAAATATGAGCTGCTGAACATTTGCTGCCAGACTGTGAATGCAGTCAGGTCAAGACAAAGAGAGTGTAGCAACTTTGGTCAAGTGAGTGTGGAGAATGGGTCAGGAAGAGGTCTTGCATGAAAGGAAGATATGCACCATTAACTCATAGCCCACATGAGTAAATAAGAGCTGACCTGAATCATTAGCTGAAGCAGTGCTATCTAATTTTTTTTCCCTCCTTCACTGCTGTTGAAAGTATGATGTCCATTTTTCTTCTCCAGTACATCTTTGGTGCATTTACAGGGCATTATCAGAAGTATGAAGATTGTCTGGTTTATGGATTCCCCACCTTGGTTTGTCTGTACAACCTAGTCAAAAGGCTCTTCGACCTTTACCACCTCTCCAAGAATTTCTGTTTTGTCACTCCCCCTTAATCCTCTCAAATTTTCCTTGTGATGAAATTTTCTTCCATTGTTAGAATACTCCATGCACCAATCCAAATCTACTCAGCGTGTGTGAAGAAAGTCAGAAATTAAATCCTTAGTCTTACAAGAATAGATTTCTGATTAACACACTTGTCATTCTGCCAAGACTTGCACAAGGCTCAGGGTACTGTTCCTCAGCTCTTCAGTGATTTAATTTATATTTCATGTCCCTCCTAACAATCTATTCCCACTGTGCTAGATTGATTGAGCCTGATGATGGAGGCTTCTTTCAAAATTACTACACTCATGGGGCATTGGCCAACATTTATTGCCTGTCCCTAGATGCCCTTGAGAAGGTGGTGTGGGAGTTGCCATAGATGAAATCATAGAATCCCTACTGCAAAGAAAAAAAGCCATTTGGCCCAACAAGTCAGCACCGACCCTCCGAAGAATAACCCACCCAGACCCATTCCCCTATCCTGTTACTTTACATGTACCCCTGACTAATCTCCACATCCCTGAACACGATGGGCAATTTAGCATGGCCAATTCACCTAACCTGCACATTTTGAACTGCTGCAGACCAGGTGCTGTAAGTTGACCCACAATGCCTTTAGGAAGGGAATTCCAGAAATTTGACTCACCGACAATGAAGTAACAGCGCTATATTTCCAACTCAGGATGCAAGTAGATTTGAGGGGAACTTGCAGCTTGGTGTTCCCATGTATCTGCTGCCCTTGTCCTTCAGATGGAAGTGATCTGGGTTTGGAAGGTGCTGTCTGAGAATTTTTGGTAAATTTTTACAGCCTGTCTTTTAGATAGTACAGATTACTACTGCTGAGCATCAGTGGTAGAGGGAGTGGATGTTTATGCATGTGGTGCCAATCAAATGGGTTACTTTGTCCTGGATGGTGTCAAGTTTCTTGAGTGTTGTTGGAGCTGCACCCATCCTGACAATTCGGTAGTATTCTCTCACACTCCTGACTTATGCCTTGTAAAGAATGGACAGGCTTTCTGAAGTCAGGAGGCGAATTACCCACCGCATTATTCCGAGCCTCTGACTTACTCTTGTAGTTACTCCACTTGAGTTTCTGATCAATGGTAACCACAGTATATTGATAGTGAGTGAATTCAGTGCTAGTAGCAATATTGACCATCAGAGAAAGTGATAATACTGTTCGTTACTGGAGAGAGTCAATGCCTGGCATTTGTGTGGACTGAATGCTGCTTGCCATTTTTCAGTCGAACCATGGATATTTTCCAGGTCCAGTTGCATTTGGACATGGACTGCTTCTGTGTAATGTATTTAGCACTGAACATTTAGCAGTCATCGGTGAACATCCCCACTTCTGACCTTATGAACAGCTACCTTTGGGAAGGTCATACTGGATAATCAACAAGTCATTTCCAGGTTCTCAGCCAGAAATAAGTCTGAGCTTACGATCAGCACCCATTAGAAAAACAAAACAAGCAATACACCCTTACAAAACCATGTTATTTGTAACTAAAATATTCTCTCGTTTTGACTGGCTGTCAGCCAAACTTAGTCTAGCTTGATGCTTTATCACTTTTCATTAACATTAAGCCATGTGTAAAATCACAGTCACCAGAATTAACTGGGATGTGTGCGCACTGATGGAAGTACAATCAATCCCAGGAGAAACTTAAGGGTCAAGACTTTCAGTCTAGGATTGGGAGCACGGTGCTTAGATCATTTCTGGGTCCTGACGACATGCAGGTGTTGTTGTTGTAATCCTAATTTAATATGCAAACCCTTAACCAGTTTGGAGGTGAGCTCCTTGACCAAATCAGTGGATGCTGGGCGCCCCCTGGAGACAGGAACCGGTTCTGTAGTGCAACTTTAAAAAGCACATGGCAGCCAATTCTGGACTTGCTGATGCCTTGCAGATTGGAGAAGGAAGGGGAACAGAGGACCAGTGGTCTTGCAGTGCAGGCAAGTGGCCAAGTGATCAATCATGAGGTACTTGAACCATTCCGCTCAAGCAAAGGCAACTTTATGCCAGCACTTTAGCAAAAGCCTTTTGTTTCCAGCATTTTAATTCAGCAGCATCTCTTTATTGGACCCAGGAGTGTTCCAGACGACTGTGCACTAATGTGGCCCAGACTATTCACTGTTTGCATTCACTACTTTAAAATCTCCTTCTGGCCTTGTCCATTCCCTGAACAAACACCTCATGTTAAGAGCTTAGTGGTCAGTTAATTGAGTGAGAATGAGTTGCTAGTTTCCCCCATTGCCTCCTCCATGAAAATTTCAATGTGTTTTGCTGGCATCAGAAGACTGTCACTTCAGTCATGCATTCTGCCCTCTTAAAGGGGAATGCACCTGACTTCGAAAGCCTGTGCATAATTGAATTCCAGCCCAAGATTTGAATAAGGGTTAGGAATTTGTCACTTCTGCTTTAAAAATTTGATCACATGACATTTGGTCACATACTGTCCTAACACAGGATACCACTCAAGTTACTCGATCGCATGATCTGATCGGGGGACATCAGTCTGCTGTTTGTGAATGTAATTTCCTTTGTGTTATTGAATGCCTGATTATCATCAAACCCTGACTGAAAGAGTTGCATTTTGTGGCAAGATGAAGAGTATCATTCAAAAATCACTAAAGAATAAAATGATTCCAGGATACAAAATGCTTAGCCAAGCATAGTGTTTCTACACTGTTGACAAAAACAAAAAACATTAAGCTAATTCCACTTATTCAACAAAAACATCAGTATAAATAAAGTCTAACTGAAGCATTTGTACTTTTTCATGACTTACGCAGCAAAATACAAGTTATATTCAGTAAAGCAAAAACATAATTCAATTAATTAACACTTCAAGGCAGGCATCCTTGCAAGAGGATTCGCAGTAGTGTTAAAATCAATGAGGTAAAAACAATGATTGCAGATGCTGGATTAGTGGTGCTGGAAGAGCACAGCAGTTCAGGCAGCATCCAAGGAGCAGCAAAATCGATGTTTCGGGCAAAAGCCCTTCATCAGGAATAAAGGCAGAGAGCCTGAAGCGTGGAGAGATAAGCTAGAGGAGGGTGGGGTGGGGAGAAAGTAGCATGGAGTAGCTTCAGGGCAGAGGAAATGACTGGGAGTTGCAGTGGGAGAGGGACTCCCTGAGATTCTTGTAGAGAGAGGAGGAAAACTTCTTCAATGCAGGCATCCTTGCAAGAGGATTCGCAGATGTTGCCAGGGTTGGAGGATTTGAGCTATTGGGAGAGGCTGAACAGACTGGGGCTGTTTTCTCTGGTGCCTCGGAGGCTGAGAGGTGACCTTATAGAGGTTTATAAAATCATGAGAGGCATGGATAGGGTAAATAGACAAAGTCTTTTCCCTGAGGTGGAGAGTCCAGAACTAGAGGGCATAGGTTTAGGATGTGAAGAGAAAGATATAAAAGGAACTTAAAGGGCAACTTTTTCACACAAAGGGTGGTAAATGTATGGAATGAGCTGCCAGAGGAAGTGGTGGAGGCTGGTACAATTGCAACATTTAAAAGGCATCTGGATGTGTATATGAATAGGAAGGGTTTAAAGGGATATGGTCCAAGTGCTGGCAAATGGGACAAGATTAGGTTAGAGTATCTGGTTGGCATGGATGAGTTAGACCGAAGGGTTTATTTCCATGCTGTACATCTCTATGACTCTAAACTGAATTATTATGACTGTCTTGACCCATTTCTTCCTTCGTGGTATATTCCAAGACAAACATGTGCACCACAATATGGCTGCTTTATGCTAGGAATGAGCATTTAGGTGTTCTTTTGAAAAGAAAAACAGAAATCCCTCTTAAATCCAATGAATTAAAAAATCTTGCCACGAGTCTCCAGTTATTATGATCCCAGCTGATACTCTTATTCAGCAAGTCAGATCCTGGACTGAAATCAGGCTTGATATATCTTATTTTGCTTTTTCTTTGCCTTCAATGAAATAGTCTTGCACTGACACACAAACATACAAGGCTGAAGTTTTGAGTTTAACAACAAAGCAGAAGCTTATTACGTAAAATATATTAAGTTAAAATATAATATACCAAACCATTTAGATATAGCTTACATTTAAAGATTTTGAAACACACAATAAAATATAATCCCAACAACATACCTTTACAGTATTAATATCAGAGAAAATGTTTTCCTCTTTCACATCTATGGGATTAATTTAACTATGGATTCAATTCTTCATCTTGAAAGACTGATAGCCTCTTGCTTCAACCTTCATGCACCTGAGATTTCCTCAGCATCAACTAACCCGAAGATTAACCAAATACTTCTGGTCTGGACATTTACATTGAAGTATCCTCTTTCTTATAAGCAATAAAACAACCTCCACTTCTCAGGAGCAACTGGTTTATACATTCGGGTTCAGCCAAGACTTCTGCATACTTCCAAGTGAAACCCAAAAGCTTTTCCTCAATTATGGATTTTCCCCCAAATCAAAAGAACAGCAAAATCTAACCATCTAAATAAAAAGTTTAATGTATAACTGTTTACATTGTTCATTTGTAAACTTGACAAGTGTAAGTACAACTATGCAGGATGGCTCTCTCTTTCTCTCTCTCTCTAAACTACTTCATAAAAGAAATCACCATAACAATATAAGTACATGCATCTAAACCTCTTTAGATATACAGATCAAAGAAATATACACTAGCTCAAAAACAAACTATGTACATAAATGTCACACATTTTATATCACATAAATTAATTAAGTTTTTTTACAAATTCCACATTAACTGATGCACTTTTTAGCTTTCAGTATGTTAGTCCACATAACACAGCACAGAAAGTCAAGTTCTTAATGAGACTGATACCTTGAAATTTCTTAACAAATCCTAATGATTTACATGCCACATAATGACAGGCTTGCACATGTGGGATGGGTTCTGTGCTTATTGATGTTACTGTACGTTACATACTTAAATTTGACTGTCCGGAGTATCATCTGCTGAGATGTCACGTAATTGTTTTTAAAGTCTGTCTATCTGATCTGGGATCTATGCTATAAGACTACATTCAGAGAAAGTCAGGACTGCGGATGCTGGAGGTCAGAGTAGAAAGTGTGGTGCTGGATCAATTTTTCCTTCCAAAGAGAATTGCAGTCTATTCAAACTTTCCTGATGGTTCCAAAATTGCAACATCATCATCCAGCAATTAACTATGTGTTATTTCTACTTTATTGTGCATTCACAAAATCAATAAAAATTTTAACAACTGCTGAAATCCTCTGATTGATGATTGCTGCTCTATGACTGTTGTTAACGAAGAAAAAGATTACATTGAATATTTAGAAAATGATCACTGCTGCCACATTTCCCTACAGTTGTTATTTTTAAATTGATGTACCTTGGCCAAGCTAGAGAAGCTGACCTGAGCTTTGCAAAAACTGAGATAAATATAATGGAAAATCAAGTATTTGGACAGCACCATTCACAACTTCAGGGAGTCCTCCCTCTACTTTCTCAAAATGCAAAGGAAATTGGGTATGTCCTCAATGACACTGACCAATTGTTTATAGCTGCACCATAGAAAGCTTCCTGGTTAGATGCATCACAGCTTGTTATGAAAACTGCTCTGCTCAAGACTGCAAAAAATTACAGAGTTATGAACCAGAGTTATGCCCAGTCCATCACAAAAGCCAGCCTTCCATCCATTGATTCTATCTACACTTCCTGCTGCCTCAGGAAAGCAGCCGACATCATCAAAAACCCCTGCTATCCCAGTTATACTGTCTTCCACCCTCTTCCACCAGACAGAAGATACAGGAGTTTGAAAACATGTACCAGCAGATTCAAGAACAGCTTTTTCCCTGCTGTAATCATACTTATGAACAGACCTCTCATATATTAGAGTTGACCTTTCTCTGCAGCTATAAGGAGAAAGTGAGGTCTGCAGATGCTGGAGATCAAAGTTGAAACTTTATTGCTGGAACAGCACAGCAGGTCAGGCAGCATCCAGGGAACAGGAGATTCGACGTTTCGGGCACAGGCCCTTCTTCAGAAGAAGGGCCTGTGCCCGAAACGTCGAATCTCCTGTTCCCTGGATGCTGCCTGACCTGCTGTGCTGTTCCAGCAATAAAGTTTCTGCAGCTATAACACTATATTCAGATATTCCATTCTATTACCTTGGATGAACTTGTATAAAGTATGATTTGGCTGCATAGCATATAAAACAATACTTTCCATTGTGTTTTGAGAAATCTGACAATAATAAATCAAATCAAACCAAATCCCGAATGGTTTTACAGCCATTAATGCACTATTTTAAGTATTGTCACTGTACTAGTGCAGGAAATGTGACAGCCATTTTGTGCACAGCAAGATTCCACAAGCAGTAATGCTGCAGTGACCACAAATCTCTTTCAGTGATGTTGACTGAAGTATAAGTTAAAATTATACTTGACTCTGCCACAAATAGTGCCATGAAATCTCACACATTTGCTAAGAGTGTACTTTGAAACTTTGGACTTAGAGACAAGAGTGCTGCCACAAAACCAAGGCTGGCACAGTCGCTGACTGACAAAAACAGAAGCGTTTCAAAATGTTTTTCAACACCTCAATTTCCTAGTAAACTGTATAAACCACTATAGTACTTACTCTACTCCATGTCTCTCCCCACTTGAGCTCATCTTGGATACCTCAATACTCAATGACTCCAATAGCCCCCAGACCATCTCCACCTTCCTTCTACCTCCCATTAAATTGACATCACCCAAAACTCCATTGCTCAAACTTGCACAATGGAGGGCTTGGGATATAAAAGTAGTCTGGAAAAGGCTAGGATTTTTTCACTAAAGCATAGAAAAATGAGGGGTGACCATATAGAGGTTTATAAAATCATGAATGCCATGGATAAAGTGAGTGACAAAGATGTTTTCCCCAAGGTGGGGAGTTCAATACTAGGGGTCATATTGAGCAGAGCAAGATTTAAAAAAGGAAATGAGGGGCAACGCTTTTACACAGAGAGTGGTTAGTATGTGGAATGAACTGCCAGAGGAAGCAGTTACAGTTACAATATTTTAAAAATGCTGGATGAGTACATGAATAGGAAAGATTTGGAGGGATGTGGGCCAGGAGCAGGCAGTTGGGACTAGTCTAGTTTGGGAACATGGTCAGCATGTTCTGATTGGCCCGAAATATCTCTTTCCATGTTGTATGACTCTATGATCTGCTGCTCACTGACCTCCATTTGCTGTCAATCTAAAAATATTTTCATGCTAAATTTTCATTCTTATGTTTCAATTCTTCTGTCTCTTCAGACTTCCCTGACTTATGTAATCACCTTTAATCTTCCAACTCTCTGGGAATGCTGTTTTTCGCTACTTTGTTCATCCACCCTTAGGGCCAAACGTCCAGTCACCTAAACCAGAATCTCTGTGAATCCCTCTAAACCACCATCACACTTCACCCCTTTTTTGATTCTTTGGGTCACCTTCGAAAATCCCCAGCAATTGCCACAAATTTGCCAGTCACCCAAATAACTCTGTGTGGTTTGGCGTCAAATTGTTCTTGATAATGCTTTTGTGAAGGTCCTTGGGAGGTAAAGTTGCTGCAGAAATGAAAATTACTGTTGTTCAATTGAGCAGCTTGCAAACAATTATTTGCGTCTTATTCTTTTGTGTAACAAAGAATACAAATGGAACATTTGGATTGCCACCTAGATGGCTTTCTTGTAAGCTTTTTCCCCTGATTCTCTATTTCTTGATAAACCTGAGACTAGTGCAATGAGTGTCATGTCAGTTCCAATGAAGGAGCAATGATTGGTCAAACGGCTCCTGTCATTGTGAGGTAGAACAGAAAGTAAATCATAATTGCCAATGCATTTTAACAACTGGGAGGAATATGTTTTGAAAGTTAAAAGAGTTAAGTTGTAATAATTCCTTCAAGCACCGTGTTCTACTTCAGTTATTGTGGGGTTGCATTGTGAATGGACGCTGCATGCTCCATCAGCAAATCCTCCCCTGCCATGTGATCCTGCTTGGTAAAAGCAGTGTAGCCTAACCCTTGGCTCCTCTTGAGTGACTGGGCAGATACCTGCTGTATTTTACCATCCATCTGCTCCACAGGTCACCCCAGGAAATTGACGGCTCAATCTTTTCTCTAATTTGCATTGACTATTTCCAACAGTAGCATTCATTTCCCAGTAACGTCATCAATCTAAATGCAATATCCTTGGGATCACAAATGTTAAATCAACAAGCCTTCCTTGACTGGATCTTTTATGGAAACCTACCTTACAAATACTAAATAAAATACAGCAAAATGTTCAGCCAACATTTTGTTTTTTGTTGATTTTCAAGAAAAAGGATAATCTTTGTTTTCTGTTATGGGCTGGATCAAACCCCCTCAAAAAACTTAAGATAGTCCAGACCCTAATATTTTCTTGTATTAAAGGTGTGTAAGGTGTTGATTTGATTGGTTAAACTACTCAACTTTAAACAAAACCAACTTTATCTTTACACTACAGTAAAAATACGGACAAAATAAAAATAATTGGCTTAACTATAACTATCAAAAAGCTTAACAAAACATGATACACATTGACCTGTCCTACCGGCCAATCTCCCTTCCTACCTATCCGCTCCACCCTCCTCTCTGACTTATCACCTCCATCCCCACCCCCTTTCACCTATTGTACTTTTGGCTACCTTCTCCCCAGCCCCCCCCCCCCCCCCCATATATCTCTTCACCCTGGAGGCTGCCTGCCTCTATTCCTGATGAATGGCTTTTGCTGGAAAGGTTGATTTTCCTGCTCCTCAGATGCTGCCTGACCTGCTGTGCTTTTCCAGCACCACTCTGATCTAAACACATATTGACTACTACTAATTAACTGTTCCAATATAGTAACATCCCATAAACACACCTCTGGCAAAGGCAAATTCAGTAAAATAGATTGTCTCGTGCAATTCTAGCATCTAGAAGAGAACCCCAGCTTTAAGCTGTAAATGAGAGAGGAATAAGACTTTCCACATCCAGCTTCAAGATGTCATCAACTGCAGAAAACTGAAATGAAAATCCTGGCTCTGTGGGAGTTTGACCCCACCCAGTTAGGCTGCTTCTATTGTTCTAAATTTAAAAAAAAGGACTCACAAGCTGTTTATTTTATTGGCTTTGAGTAGACCATTCTGTACCTCTGTCACAATCTTTCATTAAGAAAAGGACCTCTTAAAGCCACAGTCTCATCACAATTCACATTAAGTTTCTCCATCACAGTTAAGAATTTCCTGGCTCTAAATCCCACCACACTGACTGTGTGTGAGAGACATTCTTCAGAGTTTGTTACTTTGTACTGCCCTGGCAGATGATTGTAATAACTACAGTCCTCATTTCAATTTGAACTGAGGGCCCACAAGTGTTTCAAAACCCATTGACAAAATCTGTCTACATGGAGCAGAGGAAGCGTGCACTTGGTCAGTGTTGGTTAGTCAGCAAGAAAACTGAAAACAGGTCCATGAAAGGACCTCTGAAGACCATGAATAAAATGTAAGCAATTTTTTATTATTATGTGTACGCTCATGTGAAGGATGGAGGTGCAATACTCCTACCAATCCTGATTCACACCCCTTGAGTTGTCTTATTCCCAACTATCCAAATCCTGTTATATATTGTTGTGGGGCTGGCTGTCCAATTGGATCAGGCCAAGCTGCTGATTTGTCTCCAGAAATACATCAGATGCCAATCGTTTGCTCTGACTATTGCACTGACACGCAAGGATGCATTCAAGATGGTCTTCAAACCTCCTAACTGTTTGCTGTTTGTCATGAACTTTAAACCAGACTGTAATGATTTTAACAAACACTCCTCCCTCCCCAGTCAATACATCAAAGGAAACAAAGAGAATGCTGGAGCAGTTCAGCAGGTCTCTTAGTATCTGGAGAAAGAAACAGAATCAACATTTCAAGTTTTGTATAGCTGTTCTTCTGAGCAGTTCTGAAGAAGTCATACTGGATTTAAAACATTAACTCTGTTTCTCCCTCCACAGATGCTGCCAGACCTGCTGAGTTTCTCCAGCATTCTGTGTTTGTTTCAGATTTCCAGCAGCCACAGCATTTTGCATTTATTAAGGTGCATTAAAAATGATAGAAATGCCCAAAGGACATTTTGTCTTTTTAATTCAGGATATATCCACCACCGAAGTGCTCAGTACAGGTTTCCCTGGAAATTCAAACAGGATCGACCAGTCAGAAACAGATGGAATCACTAATTGAGACTGGATAGTCTGGGATTATTAGAATTCAAAATTAAAATATTGAATCAACCATGGGGTTTTGAAAACTCTGAAAGATGGATTTCAAAAGGAACAGCGATGATGGCTCTCTCTCACCTCAGTCATGTTGAATTTACATAATGCAATCTAAGTAAAAAGCATGGTATATGATTCTATTTCTGCTTTAGTAGAATGCTAAAACTGGATATTGTTAAGAATTATATATTTCCCTTTAATAGCAGGAATTTCAGGTGATTATTAGTCAATCATAGCACGTATACTCATGTGCTACTGAGGAACTGAGCAGAATAATTATGGGCGGCATGGTGGCACAGTGGTTAGCACTGCTGCCCTCACAGCACCAGAGACCCGGGTTCAATTCCCGCCTCAGGCAACTGTTTGTGTGGAGTTTGCACATTCTCCCCGTGTCTGCGTGGGTTTCTTCAGGTGCTCCGATTTCCTCCCATAGTCCAAAAATGTGCAGGTTAGGTGAATTGGCCATGCTAAATTGCCCATAGTGTTAGGTAAAGGGGTAAACGTAGGGGAAAGGGTCTGGGTGGGTTGCTGTTCGGAGGGTCAGTGTGGACTTGTTGGGCCGAAGGGCCTGTTTCCACACTGTAAGTAATCTAATCTAAACCAAGGCTTGCGCACACACACACACACACTCACACTCACATGCATATAGATATAGATGCACACACATATATAGGAAAGGTTTAGAGGGATATGGGCACTTTAGAGACAAATGCGAATAGTTCTGCATAGAAAGTTGTTTCTGTGCCAAATGACTCTGACTCTATATAAACATGCACACACACACTTATAGACACGGATGCACATGCATGTTGCAGGCATACTCATGGATCACAGTGCAATAAAAGAGAATAATTAGACATGACATGCACACATGGATACACATATAAGCGCATACAAACACACATACATATGTACACACACACACACATGAGCTGCAATGCAACTAAGGAAAAAAAACCTGGATCCTGGTACACATACACAAAACACGCAAACGTGCATATGGATACATACTTATAGATTCACACTCACGATACAGTCCCCACCTTACACCTTAGTTTTATATAATGTTATGACTTTCTTTTCTCTTTTTAAATGCAACATGAAATCGTCCAGCTGTTTCCACTCTCAGATGAACATAAATAATCCCATGGCATGATCCCATGTCATACACGTTGCTGTTTGCGATCTCACCATGATTTTTCAACATTACAACTATGACCATATTTTAAAATGACCTAATTTGCTGTGATTTTGGGATGAATCTATATAAATGCAAGTTTATATAGAATTCAGTGAAGGAGGCCATTCGGTCCAACACATCTGCACTGTTTTCTGAAAGAGCAATTCACCAAATGCCAGTCCCCTCTACCTTGTCTGCAACCCAACACATTCTTCCTTTTCAGGTCATAATCCAATGACCTTTCTTGCATCATAAAGGGCAGTCAGCGAGATGTTCGCTGATGTTTGCATAACATCCAGGATCATTCACAACTCCTCAGATACTGATGCAATTCATGTCTGTATGCAGCAAAACTGGGACAACATCCAGATTCGGGTGATAAGTGGCAAATAATGTTTGGGTTGCACAAGTGCCAGGCAACGACCATCTCCAACAAAAGGAATTTAACCATCTCTCCCTGATGTACAATGATATTTCTATCACTGAATCAACCCACTGTCAACAGCCTGCATGCTACCATTGACCAAAAACTGAATTTGGCCAGCCATATAAATGGTATAGTTACAAGAACAGATCAAAGGCTAGAAATTGCATAGCCGGCAACACACCTCATGTCTTCAAAGCCAGTCCAGCAAGGCACAAGTCCAGAGTGTGATCTAATACTCCTCAGTCGCTCGGATAGGTGCAGCACCAACAACACTCGAGAGGCTTGACATCATCCAATACAAAGCAGCCCACTTGATTGGCACCATTAAAATGCCCTCGACCACTGATACCCACTGGCAGTAGTATGTGCCATTTACAAGATACACCGCAGCAATTCAATTTCCAAACTCTCAACATCCATCACAAAATAAAAAGACAAAGGCAGTAGCTGATGAGAAAACCACCACCGCCACAAAAAAACCCTGCAAATTACCTTTAAAGTCACACACTATTCTGACTCGGAATAACATCCCCATTCCTTGATAGTCACTGAGTGAAGTCCTGGAAGTCATCTCCTCAAGGTGTTGTGGACATATCTGGCATTGAAAGAGTAGACAGATAGATTTTTGAAAAAGCAAATGGTGGCTGACAGAGGAATAGGTATGAAAGATGAATTAAGGCCTAGGGCGGATGAGCCAGGATCTTATAGAATGGTCGGACAGGCTTGAGTGGACAAGTTTCCTACTCTTGCTTCTATTTCTTGCATTATTTTGTCCTTTGATAGACTGCAGTGGTTCAACAAAGCAGTTTAGCAATGCCTTCTTAAATGCAACAGGGAAATAGCCATGCTGACCATCAACGATTCACACACTCCTAGCACATTACAAAGAGGAGAGGATTTTCTGCTGTAGCTGGAGCTAAAATTCTGGTGGAACATTTTGCTTCCTCACTCTGTTATCAATGGGTCTGTCTCCCAGTGTCAGAGGTAAGTGTATAAGCTGGAAGTGCTTCATACTAAGATTGGCATCTGAAATTGAAAGTTATTGCATTAATCTGCACCATCATCACTTGCATTGATAGGTGAAAGAAGAACTGAAGAAAAACATCCCTGAATCAAGGCAGCTTTCTGAATAAAATTTGCAGTGATACATGATATTTCCTATCACAATGATCCATGACTAATAAGAGAGTCAAAGGTAGACAAGAAAGGAGAGATCATTCTTGTTCAAGAAGTGGAGTAGAGACAACCCTGGAAATTATAGACCAGTGAGCCTTACTTTGATTATGGGTAAAATGTTGGAAAGGGTTATAAGAGATAGGATTTCTAATCATCGAGAGAAGAATAAGTTGATTAGAGATAGTCAACATGGTTTTGTAAAGAGTAGATCATGCATCACAAATCTTATTGAGTTCTTTGAGAGGGTGACTAAACAGGTGGATGAGGGTAAAGTGGTTGATGTGGTGTGTATGGATTTCAGTAAGGCATTTGATAAGGTTCCTCAGGGTAGGCTATTGCACAAAATACAGAAGCATGGGATTGTGGGTGACTTAGCAGTTTGGATCAAACATTGGCTAGCTGAAAGAAAACAGAGCGTGGTGGTTGGTAAGAAAAATTCATGCTGGAATTCAGTTACTAGTGGGGTACCGCAAGGATCTGTTTTGGGTCCACTGCTGTTCGTCATTTACATGAATGACCTGTATGAGGGCATAGAAGGATGGGTTAGTAAATTTGCAGATGACACTAGGATTGGTGGAGTTGTGGATAGTGACGAAGAATATTGGAGGTTTCAGAGAGACATAGATAAGCTGCAGAACAGGGATGGAGAGGTGGCAAATGGAGTTTAATGTGGAAAAGTGTGAGGTTTAGATTAGACTAGACTACTTACAGTGTGGAAACAGGCCCTTCATCCCAACAAGTTCACACTGACCCTCCAACGAGCAACCCACCCAGACCAATTCCTCTACATTTACCCCCTCATCTAACACTACGGGCAATTTAGCGTGGCCAATTCACCTAACCTGCACATGTTTGGACTGTGGGAAGAAACCGGAGCACACGGAGGAAACCCACACAGACACAGGGTGAATGTGCAAACTCCACACAGACAGTTGCCTGAGGCAGGAATTGAACCCGTGTCTCTGGTGCTGTGAGGCAGCAGTGCTAACCACTTTCCCTTCACTTTGGATGGAGTAACAGAAATGCAGAGTACTAGGCTAATGGTAAGATTCTTGGTAGTGAAAATGGGCAGAGATCTTGGTGTCTAGGTATATAGATTCTTAAAAGTTGCCACCCAGGTTGATAGGGTTGTTAAGAAGGTATATGGTGTGTTAGCATTTATTGGTAGAGAGTTTGAGTTTCAGAACCATGAGATCATGCTGCAGCTGGACAAAACTCTGGTGTGGCCAAAATTGGGGTATTCCGTACAGTTCTGGTCACCGCATTATAGGAAGAATTTGGAAGCTTTGGAAAGAATTCAAAGGAGATTTACTGAGATGTTGTCAGGTATGAAGGGAAGGTCTTGTGAGGTAAGGCTGAGGGACCTAAGGCTATTTTCATTAGAAAGAAGAAGGTTGAGAGGTGACTTAAAGGAGGCTTTTTTTTAATTTCAAAAATATACTTCATCCATAAGTTATTTTGATGGTCTGTACAGTTGGTCATGCAATACATACGGAAACATTCCATTTCTTTGTATACAGAGATCAGAATTCAGAATTTGTCATTTGTATATACAGGTCTGTACATTTATCAATCATATATCCATATATTTAGCTGAGGCGTCAGCAGAGCCCAAATGACTGCGTGGGCCCCCTGTTCTTCTTAGGCAGGCAGATGTTAGATGGTGGTCTTTCCCCACCGCGCCTTGGCGGCAGCTGCCCCAAGCTTCAGCACATCCCTCAACACGTTGTCCTGGACCTTGGAATGTGCCAGTCTGCAACACTCAGTCGGGGTCAACTCCTTCAGCTGGAAGATCAACAGGTTTTGGACCGCCCAGAGAGCGTCCTTCACCAAGTTGATTATCCTCCAGGCACAGTTGATGTTCGTCTCGGTGTGCGTCCTGGGGAACAGACCATAGAGCATGGAGTCCTGCGTCACGGCGCTGCTCGGGACGAACCTCAACAAACACCACTGCATTCCTCTCCAGACCTCTTCTGCATAGGCACATTCCAGAAGGAGGTGTGTGACAGTCTCGTCTCCCCCACAGCCGCTTCGAGGGCAGCGTGCGGTGCGGCTGAGAGTCTGGGCGTGCATAAAGGATCTCACAGGCAGAGCTCTTCTCACTACCAGCCAGGCCATGTCTTGGTGCTTGTTGGAAAGATCTGGCAATGAGGCATTCTGCCAAATGGCTTTGACAGTCTGCTCAGGGAACTGCTCGATAGGATCCGCCCTCTCCTTTTCCCGAAGGGGTGACTTAATTGAAACATACAAGATAATCAGAGGGTTAGCTAGATTGGACATTGAGAGCCTTTTTCATCAGATGTCGATGCCTAGCACAAGGGGACATAGATTTAAATTGAGGGTGATAGGTATAGGTTAGATGTCAGAAGTAGTCTCTTTACTCAGAGAGTAGTAAGGGCGTGAAATACACTGCCTGCAACAGTAGTAGACTTAGATTAGATTAGATTAGATTACTTTACAGTGTGGAAACAGGCCCTTCGGCCCAACAAGTCCACACCGACCCGCCGAAGCGTAACCCACCCATACCCCTACATTTACCCCTTACCTAACACTACAGGCAATTTAGCATGGCCAATTCACCTGACCTGCACATCTTTGGACTGTGGGAGGAAACCGGAGCACCCGGAGGAAACCCACGCAGACACGGGGAGAACGTGCAAACTCCACACAGTCAGTCGCCTGAGGCGGGAATTGAACCCGGGTCTCTGGCGCTGCGAGGCAGCAGTGCTAACCACTGTGCCACTGTGCCGCCCATGTCAGCTTTGAGGGCATTTAAATGGTCATTGGATAGGCATATGGACGAGAATGGAATAGTGTAGGTTAGATGGGCTTCAGATTGGTTCCACAGGTAGGCGCAACATCAAGGGCTGAAGGGCCTGTACTACGTTGTAATGTTCTATAGAATTCCTATAGTGTGGAAACAGGCCATTCAGCCAATACCAACACTCCAAAGATCCAGCACCCCACACCCTATCCCCGTACTCCTGCATTTCTCATGGTTAATCCGCATAATTTACACATCCCTGGATACTATGAGAAATTCAGCATGGCCAATCCACTAAACCTGCACATTTTTTGACTGTGGGAGGAAATCCACACAGAGAGAATGTACATATTCCATACAGACAGCCACAACACGCAGGAATTGAACCCAGGTTCCTGATGCTGTGAGACAGAAATGCTAAACACTAAGCCACTCCAATCCAATCAGCTGTGACCTTAATGAATGATAGTGCAGACTCAAGGGATCAAATAGCATAGTTCTGCTCTGAATTTGTATGTTTGTATTTTCATATTAAGACACGCTGAGGTTTGCACAGAGCATGTTACGTTTTGACTGTGGTGTCTTTTGTATGTTATTGAGTTAATATCAATGCAGGGATAGGGACTTTATGATTCTTTCTATTTTGTGTTCCCGCACTAGGGAAGGAAATAAAACTAAATGTACATCTGCTCTGTGGAGTCTTTGGCTTTCTGTTCCTGTTGAGTCAACAAATTTCAATGAGTCTTGGTAATACTGAGAAGTAACAATTACGCATTATGTAATTGGGTCTGGAGAATGATGCACAACAGCTCACAAAAGTAACAGAACAGTGAGTTTTATAGCTCACATCACTAAAGGTAGGAGTGAGAGCAATCGTACATATCCAAGGAGAGTAATATAATATCTTTGCTAACAAGTTTTCCAATTTGCATTTCACACATTTCAACAATGCATGCTAACTGTTAATTTTGTCAGTAATTAATGGGCAGCACAGCAGCTTTAAAGTTCAGCTAAAATTCAAGTAATTTTGGATACTTGCCAACTCCCCAGTCTTACTGTTAGGTCTTTACTGAATACGGCAACTTAGTTTCTATCCACCGGAGACCTGTAATCTTCACCAAAAATAAAGCTTAAGTGATGTTGTCAACTAACCTGTATTAAATTAGAGTGGAAAGGCTCTCCATAGGATTGATGGTTAATTGCAACTTAATTAGCATAATTATGTATGCTAATAGCATCTCAAATGAATAGTACTTACCATGAGGTTTTAAACTTATTAACACTGGCAGATTAAAACATCATTTTTCATGTTTAAACATACTATAATTGTAGTTTGAAAGTGATATTTCACTATTCAGATTTTTTTTGGTTAAACTATCATTTATAAAAATTGGCATTTTCATTCTGAGCATTATCAGGTTTCTTGCATTATAAGAGATCAGCCATTGAGTGCTATGTGGAATTGGCCCTGCACTCAACCCCTAGTTAATAGGTACCTTGTTAAATGAAAATGCTCCATTAAAGAGTACACTAGACCTGACAATAAATTCTAGCAAATATTTTCATAATGAAGTAATGAACAAAATGGACGTTTCTCCATATAATTTTACACAGCTCAAGTAGCTCACAATGATACAATATTAAGGCAGATCATTGAGAACTGGGAAAATCTGTGAGTAGAATTAATGAGCCAAGGGAATGCATTTGGATATTTGGTTCTTACCCAGCAATGACTTTCGCCATAGCCAAACAAATTGTGGAAGTTGGGACATCAAGTGCTGGAATTATGGAATAGATCAGGCAGTATCTACAAAGAAGAGAGAGAGGGATAAAATAGTTAGAGGCCTGGATTTCTGTTTTGATTTCAAAGCAGATAAGCAGTCAAGCAATAGTATGGAATTATTTCCTAATTTGAAACAGTAAGCTAGCTTGTCTCTAACTTAAAGTGCTCCAGGTGTTCAATTTACAGTTCAAATGACAGGAGAGTTACCAGGTAATTTTTTTCCAACTTTAAATGCGTAATAGTACTTTGTCCATTGGATGAAGCACACTAACATGCAAGGCTGATAAATATTACGGTCAACTTTCTTTTCCAGAACAGGGCTTTACAATTAATCACTGCAGCAAAAACATGTCTAATTTACACAACTGCATCTAATAATGACATTTGGAGTTGCCAAAACAGCTAACTTTTAGTGTGGAAAATACAAAGATGAGTATTATTTAAATGGTTTAAGTAGCGAGGGAGGTGCAGCAAGCAATCAAGAAGGCAAATTGTGTTCTTTCTCCATCTCCACTTATCTGGTTACTCTTCCCCCACCTTACCCTTGCTCCTCCCCAAATCTATTTTCCATGTAATGCCCAAGTATTACAAGCTGTTATCAGCTCTGATAAAAAAAAGTCACTGGACTCGAAACATTAACTCTGCTTTCTCTTCATAGATGCTGCCAGACCTGTTGAGTTTCACCAGCAATTTCTGATTTTCTTAAAACTATCAATTGCTGTCTGTCTGCATTAAGACAAATGAATACATTACCTTTGTAGAAAAGAATTGGGAAGAAATCTGAAGTTAAAAATATTTCCAGTGCTTTCATAGACATGTTTGCAATTAAGGAAGGAAGTGGTATTAGCAGCAGTGGTAACGTCTTCCTGCAGAATCTTTCATGTTCTCTATCAGACATCACCAGCTTACTGATAAATAGCTTCAAGCTTTTTCTTGAGTTTCAGTTGACTGAGCAAGACCATTGAGATGAAATGTTGATGCTTTTACTTTTGTTGGTTCTTGGGGTAGGAAAGAGAGTTCAGCTATTATCTAACATTTATATCACACTTTCCGAAAGACGATATATCACATCACATTCACAGTTACAGAAATAGGCCATTTGGCTCAACTTGCCAATGTTGATTATTGTGTTTCAGATGAGCCACCTACTTGATTTCACCCTGTTGACATAATGTTCTAATCCTTCCTCCAGTATAAAGTTAAAAATCACACAACACCAGGTTAGAGTCATAGAGATGTGCAGCATGGAAACAGACCCTTCAGTCCAACTCATCCATGCCGACCAGATATCCCAACCCAATCTAGTCCCACCTGCCAGCCCACGGCCCATATCCCTCCAAACCCTTCCTATTCATATACCCATCCAGATGCCTTTTAAATGTTGCAATTGTACCAGCCTCCACCACTTCCTCTGGATGCTCATTCCGTACATGTAAGACCCGCTGTATGAAAAAGCTGCCCCGTAGATCTCTTTTATATCTTTCCTCTCCCACCCTAAACCTATGCCCTCTAGTTCTGGACTCCCCCACCCCAGGGAAAAGACTTTGTCTATTTTCCCTATCTATGCCCCTCTTAATTTTGTAAACCTCTATAGGTCACCCCTCACCCTCCGATGCTCCAGGGAAAACAGCCCCGGCCTGTTCAGCCTCCCCCATAGCTCAAATCCTCCAACCCTGGCAACATCCTTGTAAATCTTTTCTGAACCCTTTCAAATTTTACAACATCTTTCCAATAGGAAGGAGACCAGAATTGCATGCAATATTCCAACAGTGGCCTAACCAATGTCCTGTACAGCTGCAACATGACCTCCCAACTCCTGTACTCAATACTCTGACCAATAAAGGAAAGCATACCAAACGCCTTCTTCACTATCCTATCTACCTGTGACTCCACTTTCAAGGAGTTATGAACCTGCACTCCAAGGTCTCTTTGTTCAGCAACACTCCCTAGGACCTTACCGTTAAGTCCTGCTAAGATTTGCTTTCTCAAAATGCAGCACCTTGCATTTATCTGAATTAAACTCCATCTGCCACTTCTCAGCCCATTGGCCCATCTGGTCAAGATCCTGGTGCAATCTGAGGTAACCCTCTTTGCTGTCCACTACACCTCCAATTTTGGTGTCGTCTGCAAACTTACTAACTGTACCTCTTATGCTCACATCCAAATCATTTATGTAAATGACTCCATCTCTGATTCCCCTTCCCTTCCTCAACTTTTCCATTTCTGGATGAAGGTTATCAACTAATATTTCATCGAAGTTCATGAAGTCACAAAGATATCTGACACAAATATTTGAAGTCACACAGATATCTGACTACACTTCCTCATATTCCACTTCCTTAAAGGACTCAAATTCATTCTCAGAGTTTCTCCATCTCTATTATATCTGTTTGGAAATTTCAATCTTCCACACTGGCACATCTAATATTGCTTTCCTTTTTCCCAATCAAGCACATCCTCACCATCTAGCCCCCACCCCACCATGATTGAAAGGACTCTCCAGCACATCTGACCAACATCAACCCTACTTTCAAATCTTGTCCTGTCTCCCAAAATCATGATCGGATTCTCTGTGTCCTCACATTCTACCTTAGAAGCTTCCATATTTGACAGTTCATTTTCTGTCTTTCCCACCTCCTCTGTCATGATATTATTGCCAAATACACCATTTAGCCATTGATTCTCTTCTGGTCTCCACAAACCTCCTCTGTAGTGCCTCACCCCCATCCTCAAATTTACTTGCTCAAAACTTTTAACCTCCTTGGATCTGGTGAAACCTCTCGGACTTGAAACATCTGCCATTTTGCTCTCCCCAAGTATTGCCTGACCTTCTGAGCATTTTCATTTGTTTTATGTCAAATGTCCAGTAGCTGTAGTCCTTTGTTTCTATAAATGAAATCTGAATCTGACAGTAAAGATTATTTATTTAAAGGTTTTCATCCAATTAAGGTTTAACGTTTGGTCTTGTACTATGGGCAGAACCAAACCCTGTCTTCTATTTAACATTTTGACTTTTAGTCAATAAAAGTGAGGTTCAATTAAGGGGATCTATGCTTGATGGGGGTTAGACCCCCGTTAGTAGTAATTTTATTGGAAGGTGAACTCGGAATGTCCTGAGCAGTAATGCAGCAAGCTTTGAACATCTGCATGTGTACAAATGCATTGATTGCATTGTTACTTGATTCTGTTTCTCTGCTTGCTAAAGTGATCAAAGAGTACATTGCACCAGGAGGAGTCAACACTCACAAACTGGATCTGCTGAATGTTTTAAATGTCCCCGAATGCAGTTGAAAGATCAGAAAACTCAAATATGCCACCAGGAACATTCTTGTAAGAAATCAGCCGAGATTTAAAAGCAGATTTGACTGCATAAAATTAAAACTGCTAATTCAACACGGAAGCATAGAAAATAGGAATGGGAGTAGGCTGTTCGGCCCTTCAAGCCTGTACTGCCCATTTAATACAATCAGCCATAATCAACGGATCATCCAACTCAGTACCCTGTTCCCACTTTCAGTCCATACTCTTTGATAATTTTAATAACTATCTATCCCCTTCTTGAAAACCTTTCATGTTTTAGCCACAACCACTTTCTGTTACAGAGAATTCCATAGGCTCACCACTGTCTGTGTGAAGAAATTTCTCCTCATCTTAGTCCCAAATGTCCTAGTTCATATCATCCGACTGTGACCCCTTGGTTCTGGACTCCCTGATCATCTGGAACGTCCTTCCTGTGTTTAGCCTGTTTTAAGAACTGTGATTTGACATCATATTTGAAAGTCCCAATTCAACATAAGATGACATCATTATTTGGCTCACCATGAATGTACTGGCCGTTTGGAAGTTCGAAACATAGTTTCGAAGCTGACCATTCAGCCCGTCAAGTCTAAACACACCTTCTGAAGAGCATCTCATACAATCCCTGTAACCCCACATTTCCCATAGCGAATCTACTTAACCTGGATTCTTTGGACTGTGGCAAAACAATCCACACAGATATGGGGTGAACATGCAAACACTACACAGACAGTTATCCAAGGGTCAGATTCAACCCAAGTCCCTAGTGCAGTAAAGCAGCTGTGCTAACCACTAAGCCAACATGCCACCTCTGGCTCAAGACTGTTGTTTCCTGTTAAGTTATTCCCTAGTTGGTGAATATAGAAGTAGGTTCACTTTGTCAGGATAAAAGATCAACTATTTGAGAAAGGAGAAATTTCTACACTCAGAGGTAGAACTGCAGTGCTGTTGATGTGTTGCTGTTCAGGACGTTCAAGACAGAGGCTGATAAACTTTTGGAGAATAAGTCAAACCAAGATTTTGTTTTCATTCAAGGGATGTGGATACTGCTGATCAGATCTGCAAATACTGTCCATCCCTAATTGCAGTCAAGAAGGTGCTGGAAAGCTGCTATCTTGGATGTTGAGACGCCTGCAGTGATGTTAAATATTGGCAATGGAGGCAAATAAAGTTTATGTAGAAGGTCAGCCATGATCTTCCTGAATAGGAAATCAGGCTCGATGTGTCATATGACCTACTCTCTCATTTTTATGCTCTTATGTAATTATGTAATCCTCTTCCCTCTCCTCATAGTCCTGCAATTGTTTCTCTCGAGCCGCATGACATTCTATCGACCAAATTGACTCTACAAACTTAAATTCGCATTTGGAAAGCAAATTGTGAAGCAAGATAATCAGAGGGTTGAGGGAATGTGCATGCCAAATGCATGAGCTCAAGCTGAATGTGAAGATGTAGGACTTTGTATTTGAAGCATCACACAGACACTAAACCTGAGTAGCAGAACTTTTTCATTGAATTGTTACCGAAAGCTGAAAAACTCCAGTTTTCAAAATCATTTGAGGACAGTCAAGTTCATGAGGACCGCCCTATGGAGGTGTATCAACATTAATGAATGTCCTTGGAAGTGAGTCTGAAGCATTGGATGGTAATTTTTCTTTTTGGTGATAGTTGTATTATCTGCTAATTTTGCCAGGTTGATTTATTGATTTCTCTGTATTAACACATTTTAGTGATAACATCTGCACAGTGTTTTCTGAGATTTGTGGCCAAAACCAATACCGCTCTTGACAAAGACTCCACAAAATGCAGACGTTTGGCTAGATAAATATATCCTGATCTTGCAATACAGAGATGGCTACCTTATATTTAGTTCCTCTTTGCAAGGAATGTACCAAGATTGAGAAGTAGCAGAAATTGATATTGGAACCTGTTGCAAATACGTCAGCTTAGGCTGATGTTTCAGTACGCTTCTGTGCCACCTGAGAAATTGGCCATCAAAGCACAGAGGTAGGTAGATGTTTATGGGTGGCTTAATAAATCCTTTTCTTCCTCATTACTGAAAATAAAGTTTGAGAGCATGCATACAGATACCCACAAACACATACAAGCATAGAAAGGAGGCACGTTGGCTCAGTGGTTAGCTCTGCTGCCTCGCAGCACCAGCGTCGGGCGACTGTGTGGAGTTTGCATGTTCTCCCTGTGTCTGTGTGGATTTTCTCCGGGTGCTCCAGTTTCGTCCCACAGTCCAAAGATGTGCAGGTGAGGTGGATTATGCATTATGGGTGCAGCATGGGCGTGGAGGCTGGGTCTGGGTCTGGGTAGGATGCTCTTTGGAATATTGGTGCACACTCAATAGGTTGAATGGCCTCCATCAACATTGTAAGGGTTCTATGATAGACATACGCATGAATAGATTAGATACATACAAATGCACACATATATTAAGACACACACATTTAAATTCACATGAACATACCGCATTTGCATTCCAACAAGGAGCAAGATTAGCCTATTAAGCACCTCAAGTCTGCTTGGTGATATATACATGGGAAGAAGTGAGGTCTGCAGATGCTGGAGATCAGAGATGGAAATGTGTTGCTGGAAAAGCGCAGCAGGTCAGGCAGCATCTAGGGAACAGGAGAATCGACGTTTCGGGCATTAGCCCTTCTTCAGGAATGGTGATATATACATACATTGGTGATATATATACATTGGTGATATATACATACACAGAACAGTACATATTGACAGATCCACGTGCTCATACCCACATACATACACAATGATTATGCTTTTGTGTTTTTCTCAAACCCCGAGGCTACGCAATTTCTGATGTCCAGTTTCATATTGATCCCATGAAGAAATAGTGAGCACACCATTTGTGTTCACATGGTTGATTGAAAATGTTCATTCACTGTGCCTTTGTGATGAAAAAGAATCAAGACTAACATGATTAGATTTTAGAATCCCTACAGTATGGAAACGGGCCCTTCCACCCAACAAATCCACACCAACCATCCGAACAGTAACTCACCCAGACCCATTACCCTACCCTATATTTACCCCTGAATAATGCACCTAACACTGAAGAATTTAGCATGGCCAATTGACCTGACCAGCACATGTTTGGATTGTGGAAGGAAACTGGAGCACCCGGATGAAGCCCACACAGACACAGGAAGAATGTGCAAACTCCACATAGACAGTTGCCCGAAGAGGGATTTGAACCTGGGTTTCTGGCACTGTGAGGCAGCAGTGTTAACCACTGAGCCACATGAAAAACATCTTTAGACACTCAGCTAAATTTAGAAGTGGGGATCTTGAATTTTAAGGACTTATAAATTTTATCCAGTGAGATTGAAGGACTGCACTGCAGAACAAATTGGAAACATAAAGTTGGAAAGTTGAGGAGTCAAAAGGCTAGGAGGAAGAAGAGAATCTTTTAAAGGGGGATCACATTACGAATGTAGATAGATTGGGAAGAATAATACAAAGGTGATGTGTGCATTCCTTCACCATATTTTATTAACTCAATGTTGTGTTAGATCAATGTCAGCTATTAGCCAGAATACTGAAAAGATTCCCTACTTTTCTTCAAACGTGACGGTAGGTTCTTCAAAGCCAGCTCAGGGCTCAATTTAATGAGATATGAAAAGTGTTAATTTTGTACATTAGTTGGGTGATTTTATTCATTCACAGGATATGGGTATCATTGGCCAGGGTAACATTTATTGTCCATTTTTAATTCCCCAGAGATCAGCTAAGAGTCATCATACTTCTGTGGTTCTGGAGTCACATGTAGGCCAGAACAGATAATCACAGCACATTCCTTTAGTGAAAGGACAAATGTTTTCTTCTGAGTCAAGAGTGTAGTGCTGGAAATGCACAGCACTTCGAAGGAGCAGGAGAATCGAAATTTCAGGCATAAGCCCTTCTTTTTTGCAAATCGGATATTGTCTGATATGCTGTGCTTTCCCAGCACTACACTCTCGACTCTGATCTCCAGCATCAGCAGTCCTCACTTTCTCACAGTTGATTTCAACCTTACTGCAAAGCCTCTTCCAAGGATGCCTACCTTAAAGACGTTCTTCTCCTCCTCTCTCTACAAAGATCTCAGGGAGTCCCCTGTACCACCCCCCCCAAGTCCTCTCCTCTGCACTGAAGCTCTTCAGCGACACCCTCAAGCAGACTCACTACCACAGCCACATCTCCTTTCTTAGTACCTGCCTACGGAACGATCTGATCCCACGTGGACTCCGGACCACATTCAGATCAACACAGTTTGGAAAGACGGGCTTATGCCTGAATCATTGATTCTCTTGCTCCTCAGATGCTGCCTCACCTGCTGTGCTTTTCCAGCACTACACTCTCGACTCTGAGCTCTGCAGTCTTCACTTTCTCCTTAATGTTTTTTTCTGTCAATCAACAACATTTTTATGTTTATCTTTTGACTCTTAATTCCAGATTGTTATTGTTATTGAAATCAAGTTCCACCAACTGCCATAATTATTCTGGACACCAAAATAGCCACGCAGCTGTGACTGGTGACGTCACTTCCTCGTGTCATACCTTCTTTTCCAGGGTGTGTTTGTGCGTGTGCAAATAATGTAGACATTATGTTAGACTGTCTGTGTGTGCTGTGGTGAGTTTTCTATCTGTTAGAATGATAGCCATTACATTTCCCCAAGGCTTTTTTCAGGCATTGACAGCAAAAACCCATTATATCGACCGACGATCACTCACACACAAGCAACCAGCTCCTTTCCAATCTGTATTGGACATGGGAAAGAGTGTCAGTGAAAACACAGAGTTTTATTGTTGCACAAAGCAAACTCCGAAGAGCTGCTTATAAAATTCTAAATTTTGTGCAAGTCATTCTATTATAGCACACATTTTGTCAATGTGAATTTGCTGTAACATGATTGATGAATTGGGGATGCAGTTTCTGAAGCGTGAACTTTTGACACATATGTTGGCTGTAACACGATTACAGCACCAACACTTGAAACGCTGTTTCTCAAGTGCAATTTTTCTACAATGCAGGGTTGCACAAGAACGCACCCATCGCATTATAGAAAAACAGACTGTACTGAGATGTTTTTAATGACTGTCACAGGAGGGAATGAAATGTCTGTCGATTTAATGCCCAGGGGTTTAACTCCACCCAGCACTGTGACTATATAAACAGTGACATCTTTCTTCCAGGTAGATGACATTCCATTGCCAAGCTGTGTTCGCATGTTTGCCATACTGCACCCTATAGTGTTGGCAGTCATATTAAATGTAGCTGAATTATGACTGCTTTAATGAAGAGTCATCTAGACTTGAAACATTAGCTTGCTTTCTCTCCACGGACGCTGCTTGACCTCCTGTGAACTCCAGTATTTTTTTGTTTTCAACTCCATCCAGAAACTGTAGCTAGGTAGCAATCAGCACAGAGCCTTTTCCAAACTAGTTTGCCTCACAGTTAAAGTGATAATTTCTGTCTCCTTTCTCTCTTAAAAGTGTTGCTTGCCTGCTTTCCACAAATCTGGCATTTCATAAACAGTAGGTGAGTGTAATACATTTTAACTTTTAGTCTTTCAGTTCCAAGAAGTCATAGCCAATCAAAAAACTTTACATAGTCATAGAGTCATGTGAATGTGCAGCATAGAAATAGACCCTTCAGTCCAACTCGTCCATGCCAACCACATATCCCAACCTAATCTAGTCTCACTTGCCAGCATCCAGCCCATATCCCTCCAAACCCTTCCTATTCATATATTCATCCAGATACTTTTTAATTGTCGCAATTGTACCAGCCTCCACCACTTCCTCTGACAGCTCACTCCATACACATACCACCCTCTGTGTGAAAAAGTTGCCCCTTAGGTGTTTTTAGCTCATTCCATACATGTACCACCCTCTGCATCAGAAGGTTGCCCCTTAGGTGTCTTTTATATCTTTCCCCTCTTACCCTAAACCTATGCTCTCTAGTTCATCTGTCATTGTTATTGTTTGGTAGCAGATGCAGCAGGTAATTTTCATTCAGCACTTCCCATAAACCATAACGTGCAATGAGACAGATCTGGTTTGTGATTTGAACTAATAGCCACAGCATCCGGGATAACACTCCTGCTCTTCCAAATATTGTTGTGGGATTTTTTTATATCCATTTGCAAGGTTAGGCCGTGCATTAATAGCTCATCCAAGAGGCAACACCCCTGACAATGTAGTGGTCCCTCAGTTATGTACTGCATTTTCTGTCTTGATTTTATGCTCCATATTATGGTGCTTAAATCCTCACTCCAGGGCATGTTAGTTCCTATGCCATAGCATAGGACAAAAAGTGAAGCCTGATCATTTTGAAATATCTATCTGAATTTATTGAGGAGTTCCACTCATATGCTTTATTAATGTGAAAACCGTTGCACAGCGTTATACCTGCCGTGGATAGATATGAATAACTCCAATTCCTATATGGATGCAGAAGAAATCAAATATTACCAACCTGTGTCAGGTACAGACCACCAATCAACAAGCCGCAGGCCAGGGAAACAGTCAGACAAAACAGTCTCAGGATGATCCAGCTTATGATTACAGATGCGCACAACAGACTACACAGGTATAGACAAGAAACTGCACATCAAAAATAGTTAATTTCAACAGCAACCATTCCGGAATGGACCATGACAATCAAACATAAGACACAACAGAACCCCATGTACAGAAAGAGAATGGCACTTCAAGACAAAATGACTAAGCTAACCAACAGCAGAGAAGACAACAAACAGACACACGAGTCTGCAACAGACAGTTTACTGACACAGAAAAAGCCGTACTAGCCAAGGGACTCCACTACACCACAGGAATGCAAAAACAATAGACTTCCTAGCTGCATTAGAATGTATGCTCAGGACTAACTGAAGAGACAAGGCAAACAGTCAGACAAACTATCGAACCCTTACTAATAAAGAAATGGCAAATGAACAACCTCAACACCAAAGACAGAGAAGCCCTAAAAACACTCAAAAATGACAAGAACATAATCATAATACCAACAGAAAGAGCAGAATGGCAGTTATCTTGGACAAGATTGAATGTATTCAGAAAGCAGATAAACTACTTCCAGATACCAACACCTACCTACAGAGGGAGTGTGACCTCATGCCATAGCTAACCAAGAGAATAAACAACACTATTTTGGAACCATGAAAAAAACTGAGTAATAACCAGGATTGACCTACAAAGGATGAAGCTAGGGTTGGGGAACCTGCAGCCTTAAGGCCACATGTGGCCTTCTAGGTCATTGTGTGGGGCCTTTTGAATGAATCCAAATTTTGCAACATGCACGAAAAATGCTTTCTTGCTTTTCAACCACTTATTGCTGCAAATCTACATTCTCCTACTTAACCAAAATCCAAGATTTTACGGATTACCCAAAGTAAACAAACCACACCTACCACTTAGACCCACCGTGGCTCTCTCAGGAACGCCATTGCATCAACTGGCAAAAGAACTCCAACAAAAACTAAAACATCTTATTAGCGGATCCAAACACCCCATACAATCATTAGAAGAATTCCTAGACAACATCAAGAACATAATCATAGACAAGGACAAAACAGTGGTCTCATTTGATATAACAGTACTGTTCACTTCAATTGACAAAACTCTAGCCAGACAGACAATAGCCAACCTCCTGGACAGGCAGAAAAGACAACACGACGGGGAACTTATCACCAAGGACTGCATGCTCAAACTATGAGACCTTGCTTGACGACACACTTCACATTCATCAACCAAATATATGAACAGATCAATGGAACACCTAAGTGCTCACCCATCTCTGGGCTCAGAGCAGAAGCAGTGATGCAGTGATCGGAACAAACAGCCTTACCACAAATCCAACTTAAACTCTGGATCAGATATGTCGATGACATTTCTATTGTCATTAAGAGAACAGAAATCGAGAACACACACTGCATTATCAACACCATACTCACAGGGATCAGGTTTACAAGAGAGGAGGAAGCCAACAATCAACTCCCATTCCTGGATGTAATGATACAAAGAACACAGAACAGGGAATGCACCGCAAAAGTGTACAGGAAAGCCATGGACATGGACCAGGTCCTACACGACAACAGCAACCACCTGAACACACACAAGAGAAGCTGCATTTGGACCCTGTTCAAAAGGCTACAACACATTGCAGCATTCCCGACCTACAAAGGGAAGAGCAACACCTCTACAGAGTATTCGCCAAGAACAGATGTCCCCACATCTTCACCTGCAGATGCCTAACAGACAAACAATTTAACAAGGACATGCCACGACCTAACTCACTAGCCACGCTACCTTACATAAAAAGTGTCTCGGAGCTAACAGCCAGGCGTCTCCAACCATTGGGATCCATGACAGCCCATAAACCGACAGCTACGCTTAGACAACAACTCACCAGGACAAAAGACCCTACACCCATCATGTGCAAGACTAATGTAATTTACAGAATTCAATGCAAACACTGCATGGAACACTCTATAGGTCAAACAGGTGGACAACTAGCAATCCGCATCCACGAATGCCAACTCTCCACTAAACGCCACGACCAGCCATCCCTAGAAGCCACACACACAGATGACAAGGACCACAAATTCAACTGGGACAACACAACAATCATAGGACAAGCTAAACAGAGGACAGCCAGAGAATTTCTCAAAGCATGGCACTCATCAACGGACTCCATCAACAAGCACATTGACCTCAACCCACGACAACGAACAGCTGAAACCAGCAACTGGAAGCAGCAGGAACAGTACCAAATAAATTCCAGAAGAGACAGTACAGCAGTGCAGTACAGGAGGCTCCAAAGCACTGAGGATGTCACCATGACAGGGGATGAAACATCTGCAAATCAACTTCCCAGCTCGGCAAACATACCCACAAGCACAACAACCGACACCCGAGCTACAAATCTTTACATCCACGCTTTTGGCAAAGTTAAAATACTGAAAAAATTTAGAATTTCCAATTAGAAACCTTACAGAAGGGGTGATGAAGGAACAAAATAATATGTAGCATAATTACTGCATGCAATTTGTGTGATCAGAATGATCGTTTTACAGAGCATGCTTGTGTTGTCTTTTGGCCGAGTTCAAGTTGCATTGAATGATTTGGAGGGGGTTGCATTGCAGGTTTTCTCACTGTATCTTACCAAACTCATCCCCAAATTACACGCCGTCTCTCACATCCAATTTCCCAGCCACCTTACCACATATCTTTCCTGGATACACCAGATTCCCACCAGTGGTCCTTGTGCAAGCAAGGTCTTTAAAAGTCCATCGTGCACTCAGAGGAGGACTGCCCGTGCTTGTCTCTGACATTTGCATCTGACATGGCAGACCAGGGAAATCAGGCTCTCATTCTGCATGCAGGCCCTTAAGGTCCCATTAGATGAGTGATGCAAAGGGACGGCTTCCCCTTCCTCTGGACCAGACCAGTGGAGGTCTCTACACCAGACACCAGACACCAGCCTGGTTTCAACCACCTGGAGGAACACATACAATGTCCTTCTCCACTCTGCCAGGGTAGGTGCCACCACCTTCTCTCTGATACCTCACACTCACTCTCTTTCTGATTCTGAACCACTTTCCACCAAGGCTTATGCTCGACCACTGTCACTGTTTCATACAACATCTTCCATCTCCCAGTGCCACCCACACCAACCTCAGACACCCTACATGCCCTCTGTGCTGCCTACTGACTGACTCAGGACACCTCCTCATTTGCACCAATATTAACAGCAGTGAGGTCCACGTTCATATACTGTAGTCCCTGCCTCTCTCTCTTTCCAGAAGGAAAACAGCCCACAATAGGACAGAAAAAGTGAAGGTGGGTGGTGTGCTGCCTATGATTTGGTTTCCCACCCCTTATGAGGATAGAATCCTGACTCTGATCACCCTGGGCTAGAATCAAGGCTGTCCCTATTCCTGTACCAGGATCCTTGAGGAGAAAGTGAGGTCTGCAGATGCTGGAGATCAGAGATGGAAATGTGTTGCTGGAAAAGCGCAGCAGGTCAGGCAGCATCTAGGGAACAGGAGAATCGACGTTTCGGGCATTAGCGAAGAAGGGCTAATGCCCGAAACGTCGATTCTCCTGTTCCCTAGATGCTGCCTGACCTGCTGCGCTTTTCCAGCAACACATTTCCATCTCTGTACCTGGATCGTCTGAGTAAAGGCTATCCCCCATGACTTGACTGAAGACTGCTGATAGCAATGACAAGCTTCCTGGCATTGTGCCCACATCAAAAGCATGGCAACATAGCAGTGAGCCTGATCTCTCTGACTGAGGGAGCGGAGTGTCAAAAGGCAAGGCAAAGTAAGGCAGGGATGCTCTGAGCATCCAGGTTGGATCAGAGTAAGTGGGCATTATGATAACAAAACACTTTGAACCCAAAGATGCAGCTTGGTCCATTCCTTGATCTGGACACATGTCCCTCGAGTATGCAATCTCTTTCCAGTAGCATTACAACAGTAATTGCCAGTATAGCTCAAGGTGCAGCTCAGAGGTGCAACTGTGAACCGTTTGAGAATTGGACATGTGTTATGAGGGCTTTTAGAGGCTGACATATATTGGATGCTAACGTCCATGGGCACGGGGGCATTTGGCTGGTGCCCAGTGAGAGATTGGCACTGGGTTTCCAATTTGGAGGTCATTTGGAGCAAGCGGCAAGGTGAATCCACCTGGCACTCATTTCCTTGTTGTATTTTCCTCATGCCGAGCGTATTTGTCGAGTTTGGTAAGATAGGAGTTTGAGTGCTAATGAGCTGAGTAGTGGTATTAACAAGGCACATAACAAGCAGTAATGACTAACAAATGGCAGCAGTTAGTGAGAATCTGGCCATGCCATTAGTGAAAAGCCATAAACATGGAACGAGATGATCTCGATTTTGAGATGGGCCTCACTGCACTTGTCTCCTGATTCTGCCACACATCTCACCAGAGCCCACATTGCCCAGACCACTCTCCCAAAATATCTGTTGTTTCGCAGTTCTTTCCAACAACTCCATACCACCATCACAAGGGCAAATATGGATGGATAATAAAAGCCAGCAACTTCCGATCCCATAAATAAATAAATCTCTTAAAATGGCACATGAGCAGCTATCCATTGAGTCTAATACAACAGACTATACAATAGGAAAGGTTAAACTCGATATAATAGCCAGCCCTGGGATCCTTACCCAATAATCTCCTTTCCCAAAGTAGCACTTTCTTTGAAAATGATCCAATGCAGGAAAATCGACACAGAAAATAGTAGCCAGAGTAGATCATTTGACCCGTTGAACCTTCTCCACCATTCATTATGACCCAACTTAATAACCTGTTCCTGTTTTTCACCCGATAATCTTTGATCCCATTAGCCCCAAGTGCTAAACTCAACTCTTTCTTGGAATCATATAATGTTTTGGTCTCATGTACTTTCTGTGGCAATGAAATCCACAAGGTTACCATCCCCTGAATGAAGAAATTTCTCCTCATCTCAGTCTCAAATGATTTACCCGTATCCTCAATCTGTGACTCCTAGTTGTGAAATTCCCCATCATCAAAAACAACCTTCCTTCAATTACTCTGTCAAGTCAAGTTAGAAATTTGTAGGTTTCTATGAGATTCCTAACCCTAACCCTAATTCTCATTCTTCTGAACTGTCGTGAATATAGTCCTACTGATTCAACCTGTGATAATACTGCTCCTTTAACAAAAGTATGTTGTCCTTGGTTTTTTTTCAAGAGGGGTTATAAAAGGTAGAGGTTCTGATTTGTCTGGGTTAGGGACTTTGCTAATAGCTAACAGATACTGCCTAACGCAACAATCAGGGAAAAGGCTTTCAGTTTTTTTTTAAAAACACTTCTACAATAAAATGGGAGTGGCCAGTTTTCCCAGTTTTTTTTTCTGGTTTGGTGTGGTTTTTGCAAGCTTACCATTTTTTGCCTAGGGGTGTATTTATGGGGATGTCGTAGGAAATTAGAACAGCTCCTTTGTTAAATTGTCGGGATATCATGTCAGTTGGGTTCTGAAATAAATTCTGTCTTCTTTTGCTTATGTTTCATTTGGTGGTGTATAAATAAATTCTGTTTTACTCGAAACCAAGTGGTTTGACCAGCTGCATCACTCCTAGAATATCAACCATACATCTGCCTAAAACAACTAAAAAGTTTAGGATCTGGGCTATCAACTTGAAATGTTTTGAGGGGGTCCGGCTTGATCCATAACAATTTCTTCTGATACATCAGTCCTGCCAGTCCAAGGAATCTCTCTGGCAATCGATGCTTCAGCTAACTTTCAGAAGGTTACATAGTGCACACAATTTTCTCGGTTTTTGATTGACATAAAAACCACCATAACACCACAGAATTACACAAATGAGTTGTTCTAATGGCAACATCTCAGACCAGGCCACCCGTTAAGAATATTCCTACTTGATGTCATATGCTGTCTGATTAAATTAGTTGTGAAGCCAAGATACTCAATTCCCTTCTGTTGAGGACAATGATTTGCCTTTCAAAGATAGTTAACTGATTTTGCTGATCGTGATGGAATTGAATTATAAAAGTCACAGTCTGCAGATTTCCATTCAGTGTTAGAAATAAACCCTCTCCGATGTTCTTCTGATCCTTGCTCCATCAACACAAGTGGATTCAGGAAATAAAACCAGCTTTTCCAGCAACACATTTTCTGCTCTGATCTCCAGCATCTGCAGACCTCACTTTCTCCATATTGTTTGATAGTCTTATTTACTTTTGCATGTATGCTTTAGTTTACATTTGTAGCTGTCACTAGCAACATTTACTAGCACTTGGCAGAAGAATCATAATTTAAGAGAAATGTATATTCTGTTAACTTATTTCAGTTTATGTAGTAGTTTTTTTTACTAAATCTGTGGGAAGAGCTCATTATCATATCTGTATCATGATTAGCATAAAGTTAATGAAGTAAACTCAATTTGTTCTAAAATTTCAATATTACACACTCCCAAAATTTCAGAGGCTGTTGATTAACTTTGGAGAAAGATTGGCCTATCTCCCTTTTTTCTTCAATGATGAGAAATGCAAAGCTAAACATTTGTGTGTTCCTTTTCTCTCCAAAATTAGAGCTAATTGTTTCTGGAATCCATTCACATTGTCAGCCTCGGTGACCTTCCATGATTACTTATTCAACAATTCTGTTACCAATTGGGTGGCAAGTTCCATTTGACTTATCTCCTTCCTCATTGTTAAGTGGTGGTCTCTGATCTTTGAACTCTTTGTCACAGTTAATCATTATTCCCCTGAATCTGTTTCAATAACTCTCACACTGACACAAATAAGATGAACTGATTGACCTAACTTTGATTCGCAATTCTGCAAAATCTTCAACTATTATCTTCATTATCGAAAATAGATCTTTCTTCACTTCCCTTCATGTGTTCCTGAGACTGCATTTATCATGAAAATGTTCATCACCTTACGAGTAAAGTGTTAGTATAAAACTTTCATGCATAGAACTCTAGATCTGCAACCAGCGTTTATGCAATATTGAATTGAAGAAGAAGCACAAAGCAAGATCAACTTCAACAACAACTTGCTCTGATATAGCACCTTTAACATAATAAAATTAGCCCATGACATGTCACAGAAGTGTTACCAGTCAAAATCCTGACATCAAGCCAAAAGAAGAGGCATCATGGCAAAAGTGCAAAAAAAACTTAATCAAGGAAGTAGACTTTGAGACCTGGATTTTCACTATTTTCAACAAGTGTGGAAAGTTGAAGAAGTCTGTATCTGCATGTAAATTTAGTAGGGCCATTTGAATTCGATGCTAAGTTCAAAAAGATCCTATTTTCACCATCTCAAGGACTTTAATCTCAATGTGGGAGTTTTGAGTTTTTAGATGATCATAAATAGTTGTGAAGGGTAGCCAAGGCGAATAGAACAGTTGATCAAATGCATAATCCTTAAAGAATTAAAATAAAATGACCTGCCTGTGTCATGTTATATCCCAGCCCCTTAATAGTAGTCATTTTAAGAATAGGCTATATGTGTCAGTGAGGGTTTTAAAAAATAGCCTGGCAATCATATTAGCTATTTATTGACATTAATCCAAGGAAAATCATCACCCAATTATTAAGGTTTGGCTACTTTCCACAATTTATCATGAGATAAAAGTAAAATTGGCCATAGTTGTACTGGACCAGAGGACTGCTCTTTCTTTAGAGAGAGCCAACTGTTGGTGTTTTAACCTGAGGATCGCCACACCTCAGACAAGGGGAGAAGTTGTAAAACAGAACCCCTCATGGCAACCTCAACCAGTGCAGGAATTAAATCCATAATGGTCAGTATTCTGCATTGCAAACTAGCTGTCTAGCTAACTAAATAGCCCTAATCTATCATTAACTGTTGTGGTTCTGTTCGCCGAGCTGGAAGTTTTTGTTGCAAACGTTCGGTGAACAGAACCACAACAACGAGCACCCGAGCTACAAATCTTCGCACAAACTATCATTAACTCAGCAGGTGATCCTAAGTTGACAGTTTGATTGACAAAGTCTAATATGTTATTAAAGAATTAACTGTCTTCATGACTATAAAAGTTTTTCGTAATGAATGATGAAACATTTGGAGGAATTTGAATATTTTGAACGGTTTTCCATTAATGGGATTTTTTCTTAGGTTATAGTGGATACCTAAAACTTTATTTTGTTTAATCTCAACCTGGCTCCTGATGTCTGCCCATTGTGGATACTGAATAAGTTAGCAAGACGGTTATGGAGGAATCCTTGGAGGTGAGTGTAAGCATGGGTTGGCAAGAAGCAGAAGTAGGGCTATTGAGGGTAGGTGGGTGGGAGGGATTGCGTTGAATTGAAATGAATAGGACTATTGAGGGTATGAGCATATGAGGGAGTGTGGAGAATGAGCATGATTTAATATTTAATGAAACAACTGAATTAAATGCTCAGAGACCCAGAGCAAGACTTTGAACCAGTCTGGCTCAGTTCTGTGCCTGCCTGCAATCTGAGGCTGGGGTACAGCAGGTCTGATTGTATCCTTGATAGTCCAGCTGAGTTTCTTCTAAGACGGGTGCAGACCTCCCGCTACCGGGCTTGGGAGTGTAAAGTTGGGGCCGAAGTGTCTTAAAGGAATAAAGAGAGATTTATGCTTAGAATTCTGAAGCTGAAGGCATGCTAAGCCAAAGTCTATTCATTTCTTTTTGTGACAGTTCTCTTGGAAGGGAAGCATTTTCTGTGATGAGAAAATGCAACCAAGTAGAAGAATAATTTTGTTTTTGCAAAATATGACCAAGATAAGCTAATAAAGAAATTGAAAACACTCTGTATGATATTAACGACAGGTTTGGCTGCAATTACACTGTCTGTAATCTTCATGACAATATTGCGTTGATTTAAACCCTAGGTAAAAACAAAAGTTTAGACAGGGGATGATTTTCAAATTTTTCTGCATGGGGCATATTTTGGAAAAAATAACATCCTTCATGAAAACATTAAGACAATCTTGATGACACCTGTACATACTAAACCATTCCCACAGAGACTCTGTAAATAGTAATACACTCCCAAATACAGCCTTGTGCATTTTTTAAAAAGAACGTTCAATCAAAGTACTAGCTGGACAAACGAACAATGTATTCCCATTTTACAAATTCTTTTGATCAACAACAAAAATAACTGGGAAAAAATCACTTTTATATATAAGATCTTATGACATTAAAAAGAAGTATCAGTGGGATAATGGGTTTCACAGAGGCAAAGGAGAGTTGAATGTCAAGCCAAACCATACGTGATTTGGAGAAGTCACCAACATCTTGATGGTAAAGATGGATTTGTCATGTCCCATCACCACCCCCCCAACACACACACACACACACACACATTCACTCTCCCATTTTAACCTCCTGCATCTGAAATGTCTACAGAAGAGTAATGGGGCTATAATAGGGACAAAGTATTCCAGTTATCAATGTGCCTCCTATCCTTGTCACTTTGGGATTTCTGTCAATGTTGGGGATACACTGGCATGAGCCTCATTAATTTATAAAGCACAGAGATATGAACCCAAGTTTTCACCAGTTTACCTCAGAAGATGTTAAAGATCCTGTTGTGGTAGCTTTCAAGGAGGCTCCACAGCATCCCTTGTGCTGACCGATATTAATCACTCAAACCACATCACTCTAAACCAATATCATGGCACTGTCTACATGTCACAAACTACTCTATTGGTGGAAAACCATGCAGGAGCCTGATATGAAAATAATGTTTTTATCCATCTTGTTCTTTCTTTCTTATTTTCTTTCTCTTTTTCTTTCTCTCTTATACAATGATCACTTTTCCATGCCTCAGGCCATAGACAGTCAGAGCCCGTGGACTACTCACCCACTGGGCCTTGCCTTGTGATCACTGGGTAACCCCACAAGAAAAATTCTTGGTCCTCAGGCATTCTGGCAAATGTAGCCCCTTTTAGTTCCATTTACTCCCAGCTCCACTCCAACAGTCATGCTTTTAGTTGAAAGCACACAGCACACCTTTTTCAGGTTACGTACCATACCAGGCAGTGCATTCACCCAGACAGTCATCAGGAGAGCTTATAATCTACCTGCTGACTCCAAGAAGATGCCGAAGGGCATGATCTCCTCAAGTTGAGTCACCAGACGTTTGGACAGCTGTTGATGCTTGACCTCTACTGAACTAATCAATGGCAAGTCTTGAACCTGACAACTTCTTATTGAACTCTTCTACTCATGTTAATGAGAATTGAACAAGTTTGTCACTCAAGTTTTCATCCAGCACAGGAACAATGGGAAAAAACACACTCATGCTCAAGGAACTGTGGCAATTGCAGTGACATCTCTTGTCCTGAAAGGGGCTCCTCTGCTCTTTGTAGAAAATCTTTCCACAGCTTGTACTGAACAGGTCTGGCCCCTGGAAAGAAATATGAAAATCGTTTGGGGGCAAGTGGATAAAAAAACCTCTAATAAAATAAATGAAATGAAAATTAAAATGTTATTTATGTGATGCTGTTAAGCTTTACTTCCTGAAGAAAAGAGAATAATCCAAATGGATTGCTGAAACTTGTCTCAATATTCCGTTCAGCCAATAGTCCTGTAAAATGATTATTGACCCATTTTTTTAACATAATTGTTCTCGTACAATGAAAAGGAGTAACACAAAGTGGAACTGACATGCCGGCTGAGATTTGGTTTTTGTGTAATAGCTCTATCGATTGGAGCTTACAGTAGTTGCTGCTTGGTTTCAGGCTGGATTCAAGTCTAACTTGAGGCACTGTTGCTTAATTTGCCATTTTGTGCAGCAGCAAATCTACATTTAATGAGTTCCCATTAGAATGTGTTGGATTATCTCCTGCAATGATTCAGGGGGTAATTTACCATATGGTGTAGTGAAGATGTGATGTTAAGTCAAAACTGCCCATTTATATTTGTTAGTTGAAGTCATCACAACTTAGCTTGGTTTCATCCAAAAAGGTATCACAGGTAACCAATGGGATAAGTTGTAAAAATAATTGTCTTATACATGATTCTGTGTAATCCAAGATGGAGGATGGGAAAAATGCCTGGCTGTAACAGCTGCTCCTTTCGTGAGGTATTTTAGGTGTTGGAGGTGATTTCCTCAAATTCCAGGAGCAACAATTGCTGTTTTACAAGCTGTTGCATTGTTTTGGAAATTTGGAGAAAAAAAATCACAGCAACAGCACTTTTAAAAGGGAGAGGAACAGACAAAGGATGCACAGGGTGAGCTCAGTGCAGGAGAGAGAGAGAGAGAGAGAGAGAGAGAAAGAAACCCAAATTGCTAACTGACAGAGCAGTGAACCTGCACAGTTACTGCCTTTGCTGTATGAATTCATGAATCGCTGGACATCGGAGTGCATCTGGGAAAATTAACAAACAGTTAAATTCACAACTAATCTTGGAGGAACCTGTTTGGGTGAGGTCACAGCACAGAAAGTGCTGTGATATCGTAAGTGTGGCCTTACAGTAAGTCTGCAGTAGTGAGTAGAGTGGGTACTTTCTTGATTATATGTTTTATTGAAATATGTCCCTTGATTAAAATTAAAATACAAGTCATAAGTATTCATTTAACCTGGAGCAGTGTTTTGTAGAAGAATAAGACAGTGCTATTTTCTGGTCTGTAGACTGAAAGAATCAAAAATGGCCTTTAGTAGAGTGATATGTTTTTCTTGTTGGATGTGAGAATTTAGGGAGAGTTTATGGGTTACTGAGGATTATATCTGCAATAAATGCCATTGGTTGCAAATCTATAAGATTGAATGGATCAGTTGGAGAGACAGTTAGAGGCAATGAGGAATTTACAAGAGCAAGGGGATGTGATGGATGGCAGTTATAGGAATGGGGGGAAGTTGCAGCTGCTGTCACAAAGATGTGTTAACTCCAGGAAATGTAAGAAAGGTAGGCAGTTAGTGCAGGAGTCTTCTGTGGCTCTCCCCATTTCAAACAAGTAAGCTGTTTTGGAAAATGTAGGGGGTGATAGATTCTCAGGAGAATGTAGCACGAACAACCAAGTTTCTGGTATTGAGACTGGCTCTAATGCAATGTGGGATACGTCAGTTTCCAAGCTATCGATTGCCTTAGGAGACTTTCTAGTCCAAGGTACAGACAGACGTTTCTGTGGCCAGCAGCAAGAAATCAGAATGGTGTGTTGCTTCCCTGGTGCCAGGATCAAAGATGTTTCAGAGAGGGTGCAGAATGTTCTCAAGGGGGAGAGGGGCCAGCAGGAGGTCATTGTACACATTGGAACCAATGACATAGGAAGGGAAAAGGTTGAGATTCTGAAGGGAGATTACAAAGTGTTGGGTAGGAACTTAAAAAGGAGGTCATTGACAGTAGTAATATCTGGATTACTCCCGGTGCTACGAGCTAGTGAGGACAGGAATAAGAGGATAGAGCAGATGAATGCATGAATGAGGAGCTGGTGTATGGGAGAAGGATTCATATTTTTGGATCATTGGAATCTCTTTTGGGGTAGAAGTGACCTGTACAAGAAGGACGGATTGCACCTAAATTGGAAGGGGACTAATATACTGGCAGGGAGATTTGCTAGAGTTGCTCAGGAGGATTTAACCTAGTAAAGTGGGGTGTGGGACCCAGAGAGATTGTGAGGAAAGAGATAAATCAGTGACTGGTACAATTGTGAACAAAGGCAAGTCAAACAGTCAGGGCAAGCAGGGACAAAGCAGAGACTGCAAGAGACTTAACAGGGAAGGCAGATGAACTCAGGGCATGGCTAGGAACATGGGACTGGGATATCATAGCAATTACAGAAGCATGGCTCAGGGATGGACAGGTCTGGTAGCTTAATGTTCCAGAATACAAATACTATAAGCAAGACAGAAAAGGAGGCAAGTGAGGAGGGGTTGGGTGTTTTCAATAAGGGACAGCATTCCAGCTGTACTGAGGGAGGATATTCCCGGAAATACATCCAGGGAAGTTATTTGGGTGGAACTGAAGAAATAAAAAGGGATGATCACCTTATTGGGATTGTATTATAGACCCCCTAATAGTCAGAGGGAAATTGAGAAGCAAATTTGTTAGGAAATCTCAGTTATCTGTAAGAATAATAGCATGGTTACGGTAGGAGATCTTAAATTTCCAAACATAGACTGGGACTGCCATAGTTTTAAGGGTTTAGATGGAGAGGAATTTGTTAAGTGTATAAAAGAAAATTTTCTGATTCAGTATGTGGATGTATCTATGACAGAAGGTGCAAAATTTAACCTACCCCCTAGGAAATAAGGCAGGGCAGGTGACTGAGGTGTCAGTGGGGGAGCACTTTGGGGCCAGCGACCATAATTCTATTAGTTTTAAAATAGTGATGGAAAAGGATAAACCAGATCTAAAAGTTGAAGTTCTAAATTGGAGGAAGGCCAATTTTAACGGTATTAGGCAAGAACTTTCAAAAGATGACTGGGGACAGATGTTCGCAGGTAAAGAGATGGCTGGAAAATGGGAAGCCCTCAGAAATGAGATATCGAGAGTCCAGAGAATTATATTTCTGTTAGGGTGAAAGGAAAGGCTGGTAGGTATAGGGAATGCTGGATGACGAAAGAAATTGAGGGCTTGGTTAAGAAAAAGAAGGAAGCATATGTCAGGTATAGACAGGATAGATTGAGTGAATCCTTAGAAGAGTATAAAGGCAGTAGGAGTATACTTAAGTGAGAAATCAGGAGGGCAAAAATGGGACATGAGATAGCTTTGGCAAATAGGGTTAAGGAGAATCCAAAGAGTTTTTACAAATACATTAAGGGCAAAAGGGTAACTAGAAAGAGAATAGGGTCCCTAAAAGATCAGCAAGGCAGCCTTTGTGTGGAGCTGCAGGAAATGGGGGAGATGCTAAACGAGTATTTTGCATCAGTGTTTACTGTGGAGAAGGAAATGGAAGATATAGAATGTGGAAAAATAGATGGTGACATCTTGAAAAATGTCCATATTAGAGAGGAGGAAGTGCTGGATGTCACTTCAAATGCATAAAGGTGGTTAAATCCCCAGAACCTGATCAGGTGTACCCAAGAACTCTGTGGGAAGCCAGGGAAATGATTGCTGGGCCTCTTACTGAGATATTTGTATCACCGATAGTCACAAGTGAGGTGCCGGAAGACTGGACATTGGCTAATGTAGTGCCACTACATTAAGAAAGGTGGTAAGGACAGGCCAGGGAACTATAGACCGGTGAGCCTGACCTCGGTGGTGGGCAAGTTGTTGGAGGGAATCCTGAGGGACATGTATTTGGAAAGGCAAGAACTGATTATGGATAGTCAACATGGCTTTCTGCGTGGGGAATCATGTCTCACAAACTTGATTGAGTTTTTTGCAGAAGTAACAAAGAGGTTTGATAAGGGCAGAGCAGTAAATATAATCTATATGGACTTCAGTAAGGCATTCAACAGGTTTCCCCATGGGAGCACAGTTAGAATACCGGAAGAACTAACCATTTGGATACAGAACTGGTCAAAGATAGAAGACAGAGTGGTGGTGGAGGGTTGTTTTTCAAACAACCTGTGGACGCCTGTGACAAGTGGAGTGCCACAAGGATCGGTGCTGGGTCCACTACTTACAAATGATTTGGATGTGAGCATAAGCGGTATACTTAGTAAGTTTGCAGATGACACCAAAATTGGAGGTGTAGTGGATAGTGAAGAAGGTTACCTCAGATTACAATGGGATCTTGATCAGATGGGCCAATGGGCTGAGAAATGGCAGTTGGATTTTAATTTAGATAGATGTGGGAAGCTACAATTTTGGAATGCAAATCTTAGCAGGACTTATACACTTAATGGTTAGGTCCTAGGGAGTGTTGCTGAACAAAGAAACCTTGAAGTGCAGGTTCAGAGCTCCTTGAAAGTGGAGTCACAGGTAGATAGGATAGTGATGAAAGTATTTGGTGTGCTTTCCTTTATTGGTCAGAATATTGAGTCCAGGAGTTGGATGGTTATGTTGTGGCTGTACAGGACATTGGTTTGGTCATTGTTGGAATATTCCATGAAATTCTGGTCTCCTTCCTATCGGAAAGATGTTGTGAAACTTGAAAGGGTTCAGAAAAGATTTACAAGGATGTTGCCAGGGTTGGACGATTTGAGCTATAGGGAGAGTTTGAATAGGCTAGTGCTGTTTTCTCTGGAGCGTCAGAGGCTGAGGAGTGACCTTATAGAGGTTTACAAAATATTGAGGGGCATGGATAGGATAAATATGTAAAATCTTTTCCCTGGGTTGGCAGAGTCCAGAACTAGAGGGCATAAGTTTAGGGTGAGAGGGGAAAGGCATTAAAGACACATAAGGGGCAACTTTTTCATGCAGAGGTTAGTGTGTGTGTGGAATGAGCTGCCAAGGGAAGTGGTGGATGCTAGTACAATTGCAACATCTAAAAGGCATTTGGATGGTTATATGAATAGCAAGGGTTTGGAAGGATATGGGCCAGGTGCTGGCAGGTGGGACTAGATTGGGTTGGTGATATCTTGTCGGCATGGACAAGTTGGACTGCAGGGTCAATGACTCTATGACCTGGGAATCTGTACTCTATGGTCTGTTACCCGGGACGCACACCAAGACAAACATTGACCGCATCTGGAGGACCATCAACCCGGTGAAAGATGTTCTTCGGTCTGCCCAAAACCTGTTGGTCTTCCAGGAAAAGGAATTGACCCTGACTGAATGTTGCAGATTGGCACATTCCAAGGTCCAGGATTACATGCTGAGGGACACATTAATGCATGGGGCAGCTGCCACCAAGATGCAGTGGAAAAGACCACTGCCTGAGCTCCTTCTGCCGAAGTTAAATGGGGGTCCACTCATTTACATATCTCAAATGCATGTAAACAAAGTCTTGTTCAAGTAAGAAGCACCTTTACTTTATTTGGATGGAGTCAAACTCCACTATTTGTTTGTTTCCTTTATGTACTACTGTACAGAACTGAACTGTATTTGTGACTATGTAAATATCCATGTGTGAACAAAGTAGATTTTTGAAATACAAAAAAAATCGGAGAAGGAGAAAGTCCTTGAGTCTTCTCCTTCAATCAATAAGTTCAACACTGACATGGCTGTAAACTCAACCCCATATTCACCCCTCCTTCTAATGATCTTTTATTCCTTTCCTTATCAAGAATCTATCTATCTTTGCTTGAAAATTATTCAAAAACCCTGCTCCCTTTTGAGGAATAGAGTTCCAAAGATTCACCAAAGTCTTATTAAAGAGCTGTGTCACTGAAGCATAACCTCTTTACTTTTGCATTTAATTCCCTTACAATACATAAAATTTGAATATCTTTCCTGATTACTTTGCGTACCTGCACACTGATCTCTTGCAATTCATGCACAAGGGCACCCAGCTGCCTCTGCATCTCAGAGCTCCTTAATGCCTCTCTTTTTTTAATTATTCTTTCTGCCTAAACATACAATTTCAATTTTTTCTGCATTATATATCATTTGCCAGATCTTGCCCATTCAATGAACATATTAATTTCCCTTTGTAGCCTCCTGTGCCCTCTTCACAAATTGATATCCTACCTATCATTATGTCATCCACAAAATCAGGGTGTCTAGCTCAACGTTACAGTACGTGACTATAGATCAAGAGTTTCCCAGCCCAAATCTGTGTGCTCCCTTTATACAGGCACCTCAACTGAAGATGAGCAATACTGGAATCTGCCTTTCAACCTACTTAACACAGACTGGGTGCACGTGAGATGGGAGTGTTCGTGCTAATGTAGGGTCAGAAGGGTAACATGGTGGTTCAGTAGTTAGCACAGTGCAAGGCACCTGGGTATGATTCAGGCCATGGGTGACAGTCTGTGTAGAGTCATACAGTATGGAAACAGTCCAACTCATCCATGCCAATCAGGTTTCCAAAACTAAACTAGTCCTGTTTGGCCCATATCCCTATAAACTTTTCCTATTCACGTACCTGTACAAATGTCGTTTAAATATTGTAACTGCATCTATCACTTTCTCTGGCATATGAATCACCGTTTGTGTGAAAATATTGCCCTCAGGCCCCTTTTAAATCTTTCTCCTCTCACTTTAAACTTGTGCCCTCTAGCTTTGGGCACACCCTGCATTGAGGAAAAGATTTGGTAATTTACTTCATCTATGCCCCTCTTTTGAGATTTCAGTCTCAGTGTATGGGTCTTATGGTTTCAACTTCAGTTCCTGAGATTCTAGGATTTCATTAATGAAAACTGCAGATGTACAATTTTTCCTTCCAACTTTTTATGCATTAATTTAGCATTTTTGTTGCAGTGCAGACTTTCTTCTGTTTGTGCATCCACGAGGCATTGTCTTCATTCCTCCGAATTGCTTGGAGAGGGTAATCTGCTCAGCAGAGTTACTGTCAGCTATCTTCCGTTCAACAGCTCTTAGGCAATTTACTGTTTACCTCAAGAGGTGTGGCTCAGAGTGGCAACTAACTAAGTTATGTGTAAAAAACTAGATGCTGGAAATCTAACATTAAAGCAGAAAGTGCTAGAGGAACTCAACCTGTCTGGGAGCCTCTATGGAGAAGGCGACAGAGTTAATGTTTATGACTCTTCTATAACACTCCCCTCCTTTCTCTGTTTCCTTTGCCTCTTAGCATTTCATGAGAAATCTTTGACCATCATAATGCATTTTTCCATAAACTCATCCACCTTTTAGCAATGTGCTGATGATGTGGACCCTGTACTGTTCAGCAAGTTGTTTAAATTCTCTGGAAGTGATTTGAGTTCCATTGTCACATGTTGGACACAAATTTAACAGGAGTGTGGAGCGAGAGGCATACAGCTCATCGTCCTCTGGGAAAGATAGTCAATGGCCAGATGACAGCCTTTCCCACAGCCATTATGCACTGCAGGTGGGGATGAAAATGGTGCAGGTTCAGACTTCAGTTTTTGATTAGCTGGCAGTCCCAGCAGCCCTATTAGTTAGGGGTAATTGGATGGGAAGGGTATATCCAAAATATGGAAGAGGATGAGGTGAGTGGTGGGATGGGGTTAAGCCCAGACATAGATAAAGTAAGTTACCAAGGTCTTCTCCTCAGTGTAAGGGAGTCTAAAACTAGAGGGCACAGGTGTAAAGTGAGAGGAAAAAGACTTAAAAGGAGCCTGAGGGACGCTGTTTTCACACAAAGGGTGGTTCATATGCCCGGGGAAGTGATAGATGCAGGGATAATTACAGGAGGGCGTAATGATGGGTGTAGTCCTATTTTCTGGGAGGGTGGCTTTGATGTGCAAAGGGGCAACATCCATCAATAGTGTACCACCGTCTTGTCCATTCTTTTTAAATGGGTTACCGGCTCTCACTTACCTGCCAATATCAACTATATCATAGCATGACCCAGGTAAAATTGACATTTTAACAGACCTATGATTTTACATGTAGCCATTGACAGCTCCTGCACATCTTTGTCTCCATCTGATGTATTTTTGTTTACCTCTTTCTCACTGCCATCAATCCTTTTCCTTACTTAAATGAACGGCAGTTGTTTGGGTAGTCGGCCATCTCTCACCTCCTGGCTTCAAGGAATCTAGCCGTGTCTGCAGCTTGTGATATTGGGAGCATATCCTTTCCAACTAAATCTCTTTGTACTCAAATACCAGAGACAGCCCTCATGAACTGATTCGCCAACATTTTGTCCATTTCCTTGAGTTTATATTTTCTGATTGTGTTTTTCAATACCATTGAGAAATTACCAACAGGCTGACCTTCTTCCTGCCTCAGGTCTTGAAAGTCACATTGAACAGATCCAAAGATTTAATGTTGGCTCAAAATGTGTGCTGAACTTTTCAAAACATTTGTACGAGTATATATTTTCATCCTCACTCTTACCTCCTAGTTAGTAAACAAATTCAACTTTTTCTCTCTTGTCCACAACAGTATACAGCTGACCTTTTTCTTTTCATTAGTGCCTTTTAATAAACTATTAAATGTCAGCCTGCACTTTTGTTTAAATCTCCTCAAATGCCTCTACAGCACCCATCTACTTGCTAATTCATTCTGGACTGGAGCTGTGTATTATTTCCTGTGGAGTTAACCATTTCTTTGTTGCCTTGTTCACTCAGAATATTTCTAAATCTCTCTGTCTCTCTTTGACAACAATTCAGGTTGAGTGTTGTCAATCCAATTCAACATGCAATCTGTTCAGAATGTTTTATTAATATACCAATAATTGTGGCACCCTGGATGTACTTTCGTAAAGCAATTAGTTTCTAGCTCTTCATAAATAATATGTCAATATGACAATTAATATGCCAACAAATTCCTGCTGTTCAACTTTAAATAACACCACTTGAAGCTTTTAAAAACAAGGAAAGCAGATGTAAGGAAATTGAAGCTCAACAGCTCATCTGAAAGATGATGTCTGCATCAGTGCCGCAGTCCCCCAGTGTTGCACTGAACTGTAAAAAGCTGTGATATGTGCCTGAACCCACAAGCCCTCTGACTCAGAGAAGACAGTGTTATATCCAGATGAAAGGAATCAGGGACGAAGTCCCACATGGTGTCAGAATGTAAATGCAATCTCATTGGTGTTGATTGTTGATCTTTAACTGGGAAAATGACTAGGGGCATGACTTCCTCAATACTCTTATCAAGCTGCAGTTGGGGCCAGAGAGGTGGGGAATCAACAAGGCTCCCGCCACTCTTAACCCTAGTTTTATCGTCTATCTTTTGGACACTTTGACCAGTTTATGTATTAAAAACACATCACCCAAGCATCCGTGCAGTGGACAAAGGGCCACAGATTTTGGTTTGTGACGCAACTTAATTTTATCATCAAACTATTACTTATTAAAAAAAAATGTTAGCATTCCCCAAATTCCTACAATATTTACTTTCTATCTCACTCTATTCTTCTGGGAAAGGGTATTACCCACAATGATCCACATGTTTAAGCTGGGCCATTGGAATCTTCTTCCTCTCTGACGTAGGGCTGGCTCTGATTCACAAAGGTCGGTCTCACGGGTCAGGGTAGATCTTCTCCTTGGGTCTTTTTGGGTTGCCGCATGGTCTTCTGTTACATGTCTTGCTGCAAGTCTTCGCTGAGGTGGGGGGGCTTCCAGATGTGTATTTTATCCCCCCTTCCCGAATGTTCAGACCTTCCCAAATGTTCAGTTACCTTTGGCCAAAGGGGTAACGAGTGGGCTTTAAAGAATCCAATGGGATCATGCCAACGTCCTTCCGTATTGCCATACAGGGAAGGTGTAAAGTGCATATCCTCAGGCACTGACTGGAAATCAAAGTGCCAGTATGTCTGGCTGAAACTTCTCCAATACACAACCTCAGGCTGGAGTAGTAACTGGCTCCTGCTGAATCTTTGTGACCTCTTTGACCTTGGTTTCCACTGTTGTCTGTAGCTTTTAGTTGGCTGCTGTTTGATTTAGGTAAAAACAATGACTGCAGATGCTGGAAACCAGATTCTGGATTAGTGGTGCTGGAAGAGCACAGCAGTTCAGGCAGCATCCAAGGAGCAGTAAAATCGACGTTTCGGGCAAAAGCCCTTCATCAGGAATAAAGGCAGAGAGCCTGAAGCGTGGAGAGATAAGCTAGAGGAGGGTGGGGGTGGGGAGAAAGTAGCATAGAGTTAGTGGGAGAGGGACTCCCTGAGATTCTTGTAGAGAGAGGAGCAAAACTTCTTCAAGGCAGGCATCCTTGCAAGAGGATTTGCAGTAGAGTTAAAATCAACTAGGTAAAAACAATGACTGCAGATGCTGGAAACCAGATTCTGGATTAGTGGTGCTGGAAGAGCACAGCAGTTCAGGCATTTCCTCTCTCTACAAGAATCTCAGGGAGTCCCTCTCCCACTGATTCTATGCTACTTTCTCCCCACCCCCACCCTCCTCTAGCTTATCTCTCCACGCTTCAGGCTCTCTGCCTTTATTCCTAATGAAGGGCTTTTGCCCGAAACGTCGATTTTGCTGAAGCTTCTCGGATGCTGCCTGAACTGCTGTGCTCTTCCAGCACCACTAATCCAGAATGCTGTTTGATTTAGTTTGGCCAATTTTCTATCAGGTCCAATCTTGGGTCAAAATAGTTCAGTCTATTGTCACAGCTATCAGTAAAGAGCTGTATCAGGCTCATCTGAAAAAACTCACATTGTCAAATAGCCCCTGCTCACAACATTAGAATCTCACCATTTGGCAGACAATCATTTAAACACATGGAAAAAAATTCAGAACAATAAGAGAATGAGCCAGGAGAATGCAAGAGGAAAATGCCATGTTGCATTGAAGATTCTGTTTTAAAGTGAGAGGTATTCTGAATGAAGGTGTTTATTCAGAATCCTACATCTACACTGTTGAGTAAAATGGGTGACTGAGATTAAGGATTAGGAAATGAGAAGGAAATCAGCTCACACACTTTCACAAATTGAAGTCTTATTAGTTGGGATTATGAGGCAGAGAGTGAAAGGATGTGCACAATAAGTCTGATATAGACCTGTATTACAATTTACAGAGACACTCTGTGGGCACAACTGAACTGAAATCATCTTTTAGCCTTTTCAATGTGTTCAGTGGGATGAGAGTGTCCTTTCCAATAAAGTGTAAGCTCAGGCAATGTCATCCAGCTCCCAGAGGGCAGGAATCTATATTTTTGCCTCACACTCTGACACTGACGCAGCACTGTCCCTTGGAGAGACTGCGTGAATGACTGGAATGGCAAATGGAATTTCATATTGGTGCAGTAAGTGCCATTTCGTCTGATATTGTGTGTGGGTCAAAATGACAGGGAGCTTTCCTATGCATCTCATCGGTGGATCAAATCCATGTTGTACTTGAACGTACCTGATCCTAGATCAAAAACATTTTATGAACTTTGGAGAAATGTGATGGAGCACCAACATTTGACAATATGAAATAAATCAATGCAGGTTTGATCCTCCAACCTTCATTGGTGGTCTCTGCAATACTGTTCCCTTAAATCTCGCCTACAAGGAAACAAAACTCCATTTCTGTGCATTCATTGAGTCATAGAGATGTACAGCACGGAAACAGACCCTTTGGTCCAACCCGTCCATGCCGACCAGATATCCCAATCCAATCTAGTCCCACCTGCCAGCATCCAGCCCATTTCCCTCCAAACCCTTCCTATTCATAAACCCATACAGATGCCTTTTAAATGTTGCAATTATACGAACCTCCACCACTTCCTCTGGCAGCTCATTCCATACATGTACCACTCTCTGCGTGAAAAAGCTGCCCCTTCGGTCTCTTTTATATCTTTCCCCTCTCACCCTAAACCTATGCCCTCTAGTTCTGAACTACCCCACCTCAGGAAAAGACTTTGTCCATTTATCCTATCCATGCTCCTCATCATTTTATAAACCTCCGATATTCCAGGTTTGCTCAAAATGACGAAGTCATACCAAAGCCCTAGCGAGCATTTAAAAGAAAAATTGTGTTTATGTAGCACCTGTCATGACCTCCAGGAGTTACAATGTGCTTTTTAGCCAATGGAGGTTTTTTTAGGGCATTTCAACTCTTACACAGCAAGATCCCACAAAAAGCAGTGGCATGATCTCTATGCGGTGATGTAGAATCAACTTGGCCATTCAATGGATAGACATAAAAGGAACAAGGAAGGCAACGGAAGTGGTCTGCGGAAGAGTCATATCAAATTGAAATGTTAACTCTGTTTCACTCTGCACAGAAGCTGCCAGGCTTGCTGAATTTCTCCAGCATTCTCTGCATTTGTTGGAAGATTTCACAATCTCACTCTACAAGTTAGCATCTCCAATCTTGTCCAAGGGTTGTAATTTAACAGCTACACTTCACAGTTACAGAATCTGTATGCTTGAATTCATATATTTATTCAGTTGATATGAATGAACTTAAGATTTTACGAAGATGATGTAAATGCAATATAGTCAGGGATAAATTTAAACAGTGACCTTATCTTTGACAGGGTCATGAGCAAGTTACAAAGGAAATGGAAATATAACATTGCTATTAAAAATACTGCAGACATGCCCCAGGTCTCACTGAAAATCCAGGAAATGACTTGATTGATTCTTAATAATCTCACATTCTAAACAGAGTGACCTTTATTCTTGTATGAACGGAAGCACATTTAGAAATACAGCTTCTTTTAAGAACAAAATTTGGTCTCAGATTCAAGCAATCAGCAGTACACAAATTTATAATAACAAACAAGATATAAATATTGATTTTTTTAAAAAACTTCTTAAGTCAGTCAATGTTCTCCAAAAAACTACAATGGACTACAAAGAAACTTCACAAATTTGTAGATAGAATTGCAACTGACCATAGATTCTTCCAAATTCAGTGAACACTCCTCCATGATCAGAAACAAAAATATGGCATGGTGGCACAGTGGTTAGCACTGCTGCCTTACAGAGCCAGAGACTTGGGTTCAATTCCTGCCTCAGGCAACAGACTGTGTGGAGTTTGCACATTCTCCCCGTGTCTGTGTGGGTTTACTCCAGGTGCTCTGGTTTCCTCCCACTGTCCAAAGATGTGCAGGTCAGGTGAATTGACCATAGTGTGAGGTGCAGGGGAATGGGTCTGGGTGGGTTACGGGTTGGTGTGAACTTGTTGGGCCAAAGGGCCTGTTTCCACACTGTAAGTAATGTAATCTAAAGAAGTTGCTGGAAAAGCTCAACAGGTCTGGCAGCATCTGTGGAGAGAAATCTGAGTTAATGTTTCGGGTGGAGTGACCCTTCCTCAGAATAGCGTTCTGAGGAAGGTTCACTGGATGTGAAACGTCAACTCTGATTTCTCTTCACAAACTTGCTGAGTTTTTTCAACAATTTCTGATTTTGTTTCTGATTTCCAGTGTTTGCAATCTTTTTTGGTTTTTATTCCCTGATGATCAACTGTTGGAGTGCATCACAAATTCCCTGACTACCTGTTGGCCGATGTCTGCTTTAGGTCCCTTGTGATTTTGTAAAGGAAGCACGATGGCTCAGGGAACAGATTCCTGCATTTAATAGAAGGTATTTAAATATTCTATTTGATTACTGAGGCAACAGACATAGGCACAAGCAGAGGCCACTTCACTCCTTGAGCTTACTTCACCTTTCAACAAGGTTCATAGAACATAGAATCCCGACAGTTTAGAAACAGGCCATTTGACCCATCAAGTCTACACCAACCCTTTGAAGAGTAATCCACCCAGACCCATTCCCCTACTGTATGATCCTATATTTACCCTGACCAATGCACCTAACCAACACATCCCTGAGCTCTATGAATAATTCAGCATGGCCATTCACCTAACCTGCACATCTTTGGACTGTGGGAGGAAACCGGAGCACCCGAAGAAAACCCACGCAGACACGGGGAGAACGTGCAAACTCCACACAGTCGCCCAAGTCTAGAATCAAACCCGGGTCCCTGGCGCTGGGAGGCAGGTGATGGTTGATCCAATCACTCTACATTCCCACTAGCCCTGGTAACCATCCAGCCTATGCATATCAAGAATTTATCTATCCTGATCTTAACAATATTCAAGGATTCTGACATGAGAAAATAATTCTCCCTATTTCTGCTGCCCACATTTTTTAACAGTGAGTATAACTTTCAGATTTATTCACATCCTCTCCAGGAATTAGTGTCCAAACCGTTTCCAATGTATTCACATCCTTCCATAAATAAGGAAAGGAATATGGTACAGAGCATTGGTCTCAGCAATGCTCTGTAAGACTGAAGCATGCTTTTGTATCCAATACCTCTGGCAGTAAACAATAACATTCTATTAGCTTTCCTAATTACTTGCTGAACCTACATAATAACCTTCCAGGGTTCATGCACTAGGCACCCAGATCTCTTTGTATCTCAGAGTTTCTGTAATTTCTCACCATTTAGATGATATGCTTGTATTGTTTCTGTTATGGCCAAAATGAAAAATTGCACATTTTCCAAGATAATACTCCATCTGCCAGATATTTGTCCACTCACTTAAACTATCTGTATCCTTTTATGGTCTTCTTGTGTCTTCCTTATAACTTACTGTCCTACTTTTCAGCATGAGGAGAAAGTGAGGACTGCAGATGCTGGATGCCCTTCCTGAAGAAGGGCTCATGCCCGAAACGTCGATTGTCCTGCTCCTTGGATGCTGCCTGACCTGCTGAGCTTTTCCAGCAACACATTTTCAGCTACTTTTCAGCATGTCAACAATAAATTTAGCAACCACACCTACAATGACTTCATTCATGTTATTTATATATATTGCAAGAAGTTAAGGCCACGCCACGGATCCCTACATGCTAACGGGACTGCAATTTCTTTTTTTCTGTCCCTCTCCTTTTACCCATAGCAAATATCACCAATAAATTAATTAAAATTGATTTACCTTTCACAAAATCATATTGGCTCTGCCTGATTATCTTCAACTTTTCTCATGCCCTGCTATAATGTCTTCACATCTTCACTATGACTGATGTTAAATAACCAGAGTTTTATTGCTCTCTCGGCTCCATTTTTGAATGTACGGTTACATTCGTTATTTTCTAACCAAATGGAATGTACCTGGAATCTAGGGAATTTTGCAAAATTAAAACGAATGTATAAACTATCTCACTAGGGACTTCTTTTGAGACCCTAAGATAAACTCTATGCATGTAGCTGCAAAAATGTGCTCAGCACCACTTCCTTTGTAATTTTAAATTTTCTTCAGTTCCTCTCCCTCTCTCATTCCGAGTTGGAGTGATTTTTAGGATATTGCATGCTTCCTTTTTTGTGACAATTGATGGAATAAACCTGTTCAAAATTCATCTATTATTTCTTTAATTTCCATTATTACTTCCTCAGACTCACTTCTGCATCTGACCAATGTTTACGTTGTTGACTCTTTTTAAAATATATATCGAAACTCTTACTAACTGGTTACGTATTTCTAGTTATTTTTCATTTTTATCGTAAACTTTTATCCTTTTTAACTTTTTAGTTTCCATTGCTGCTATTTAGGCCTTGTCCAATCGTTTAACCTGCCAAACATTTTTGGGTAGTATTCAGCTTTTTGATAGGAAGATCATTGAAAGACAATATTAAACAGGGTGTACAATGTGTGCAAAACAGGTAGAAAGCACAATAAGTAAGGCATGAAGCTTCATTAATAGAGACATCGAACAAGGAGGCGATATTGAACTTGGATATCATTGCAAATCAATATTTCACCCTCAACCAACATTACAAAGCAGATCAGTATCACAGGCCTATTTGTGGGTGCATAAATTGGTTGCCATGTTATCCAAGTCATAACACTGACATGTTCTTCAAAAAGTGCTTCATTGGCAGTAGATAGTAAAGGCACAATATAAATTGTTAGACCCCTTGTTAGACACATGCTAGTTGTGAATCTCAAATAAATGATTACCTCGTATTTGTATAACTTTGATCACAATTCCTCATTTATGAGCTTCCAATTGTAACCATGCAAGGAACCAAAGCTTCAGGGCAATCTGATCTGATAGGAGAAATAAGCCAGACTAAGTTAATTGTCAAAGTACAGTGAAAGAAAGACAATTGCATTTATATTATACCTTTACTACCTATTGCCAATGAAGCACTTTTTGAAGAATGTACCACTGCTATGATTTCGGTAATATGGCAACAATTTTACACACAGCAAGTTTCCACAAATAGTCCTATGATATTGTCCTACTTTGTAATGTTGGTTGAGGGTTAAATATTTATGAACGATGATATACTAGTGAGAATTATTTTCAAAATAATATTTTGATATCTAATATTTCACATCTAACTGAAGGGGAAAAATGGGCATCAGTGCAACATCCCACACCAAAGAGAACATTCCAGACAGTGCAGCACTCCCTCTGGAGTGTACTGGAATATAAAGAACAAAGAACAAAGAAAATTTACAGCCGAGGGACAGGCCCTTCGGCCCTCCAAGCCTGAGCCGATCCAAATGTACTGTCAAAACCTGTTGGTCAATTCCTAAGCATCTGTATCCCTCTGCTCCCCACCTACTCATGCATTTGTCCAGACACATCTTAAATGAATCTACCGTGCCTGCCTCTCCCACCTCTGCTGGCAACGCATTCCAAATGCCTACCACCCTCTGTGTGAAGTACTTACTGCGTGTATCCCCCTTAAACTTTCCACCTCTCACCTTGAAAGTGTGGGACATCTTGTTATTGAATCGTTCACCCTGGGAAAAAACTTGCCTCTATCCACCCTGTCGATACCCTTCATGATTTTGTAAACCTCAATCAGGTCCCCCCTCAATCTCCTGTTTTTTAATGAAAATAAACCTAAACTACTCAATCTTTCTTCATAGCTAGCACCTTCCATACCAGACAACATCCTCGTAAACCTTCTCTGCACCCTCTCCATAGCGTCCACATCCTTTTGGTAATGTGGCGACCAGAACTGTACACTTTATTCTAAATGCGACCGAACCAATGTCTTGTACAATGCTAACATGACCTGCCAGCTCTTATTCTCAATACTCCGTCCAATGAAGGCAAGCATACTACATGCCTTCTTGACCACTCTATCCACCTGTGCATGCAACCTTCAGGGTACAATGGACCTGCACTCCCAGATCTCTCTGCCCATCAACTTTTCCCAAGGCTCTTCCATTCATTTTATAATTCGCTCTAGAATTAGTCTTGCCTAAATGCATCACCTCACATTTTCTGGATTGAAATCCATCTGCCAGTTTTCTGCCCATCTCTCCAGTCTATCTATATCCTCCTGTATTCTCTGACAGTCCCTTACGCTTTCTGCTTCTCCACCAATCTTCGTGTCATCTGCAAACTTGCTGATCATACTAACAGTGCCCTCTTCCAGATCATTTATGTATACGACAAACAACAGTGGCCCCAACACTGGCCCCTTGGAATACCACTGGTCACCTTTCTCCAGTTCAAGAAACTCCCTTCAACTACTACTCTCTGTCTCCTGTTGCTCAATGGGTTCTTTATCCACCTAGCTAGAACACCCTGAACACCATATGACTTCACTTTCTCCATTAGTCTACCATGGGGAACCTTATCAGATACCTTACTAAAGTCCATGTATATGACATCAACAGCCCTTCCTTCATCTATCAGCCTGGTCACTTCCCCGAAGAACTCAATTAATTTTGTAAGGCACGATCTCGCCCACACAAAACCATGTTGCCTATCACTGATAAGCCCATTCTTTTCTAAATATAAATACATCCTATCCCTCAGTACCTTCTCCAGCAACTTTCCCACCACCGACGTCAGGCTCACTGGTCTGTAGTTACCCAGAATATCCCTACTACCCTTCTTGTACAGGGGGACAACATGAGCAACCCTCCAGTCCTTCGGCACCTCGTATCAGCTTAGATTTTTGAATTCATTTTTCACAAATGAGACTGGAGCACATAACCTTCTGAATCAGAGAGGTGGGTGCTCAGGGAATCAATAATAGTGACAATTTTTGGGGAGTCCTCTCCTCTCCAGAATAATGCGCCAAGAAAGAAGTCATGTCTTTCAAAAAGAAAATCTCATTTCTAAAATTTAAAATGCATGCTGCAAGTGCTATCCACCTCTCTGACAAGTTATCAGCATAATAATTATAAAAATAGATCCTTAAAACCTAACAGAACAAACAAGAATTATTCAGTACATCTATCAGTATCTGAAAAGGGAGAGAATAGTTAATATAGTGAAGGTAGATGTTTCTTAAAGATTTAGAGCTAAGCGAGCCATTGTATGTGAGCTTGCCTTACTTTGTCTTTCCCTTGATTCAGATGCCAAGAGTTTAAGTCTCAGTAGAAATATGAATACAAAAATCTCAACTGATACTCCAGGGTGTTACAAAGGAGTTGCAGGGAGATGTTCACCCACTTCTTTTATGGAGTCATAGAGTCATACATGGAAACAGACCCTTCGGTCCAACCAGTCCATGCTGACCATGTTCCCAAACTAAACTAGTCCCACCAAGCTGCACTTGGCCTGTATCCCTCCAAACATCTTTTACTCATGTAATTATCTAAACATCTTTTAAATGTGGTGACTGTACACACATCCATCTTTCCCTTGGAAGTTCATTCCACACACGAACAGCTCTCTGTAACAAAAATTACCTTTTAGGTCTTTTTAAAATCTTTCTCCTCTTACCTTAAAAATATATCTACTGGTCTTGATATCCCTCACCTGAGGGAAATAACACCTGCCATTCACCTTTTCTCTCCTCCCCATGATATTATAAAGCCCAAAAAGTCACTCCACAACCTCCTACGCTCCAGTGGAAAAAGTCCCAACCTATCCAGCCTCTCCTTATAACTCAAACCTTCCATTCCCATCAATATCCAGGTAAATTGCTTCTGAACTCTCTCTAGTTGAATTGAATTAGCTTTATTGTCACATGTACTCAAAGGAGTACAATGAAAGATTTAGAAGCTGCTATTTACAGCACCATCTTTGGTGCCTCGGTACAACTCTTTGTTACAGAATAGAGAAATGAAGAGAAAAAGCTACATTACAACTATAAACAGGTTAATAATATAATAGCAGGGTGACCAGAACTGGACACAATACTGCAGAAAAGTCCTCACCAATGTCCTGTACAACCTCAACATAACATTCTTTCCAATTCTGCCAGACTAGAACATTTTTTGTTCATTGGCTTATTAGAACAGAAGTCAGCCATTCAGCCCCTCAAGCCAGTGCTACCATTCCCAGGGCTGACCTATACTTTAACTGCGTCAGTATAGCTTGGTTCCCTATCCTTTAAAAGAAAAACTATCAGTTTCAGGTTTGAAATTGTCAATTTACTGAGCTTCAACAACATTTTGGGAATTTATTTGGAAAGAGAAATTGAAGTTGTTCTTAGCCTGGCACAGAATAAGAAAGAGGAGATATTGCCCCACAGCACAAGATTCCATCCTCACTCTGTGTTAGTTTTGAATTTTAAACACAAATGGCCTTTATTTCCTCAACCTCCTCCTTCTTGCAGTAAGGTCAAAGTGTAAAACTGTAGACAAATGTTTCTCTATGTCTTTAAACGTTCACACTGAATTGCTGAGTTCTAGAAAGATTGTGAGTGTGTGGAGGAGGAAGATTACCAGTGTTAGAAACAGCAGCATTCCCAGAGAATCTGTGGCATGCTTAATGTTCAAAGCAACATATTAGCAGTCCTTGTTTCAGAGTGAAGTTGCTTGGTTCACGGTGGTTTGCCTGGGCTGTTAAAATGTAAAATCTTCACAAACGGTTCAGTCCTGAGTAGATCGCCAGCAGATTGTTAATAGGCTCTTTGAAAAGCTCTGACTGTGCTTGCTTTTGACCCCAAGAAATGACGGGCGGAACCTGATCTTTCAACCTGCTCAGCTCTCAATACCAGCACAGCCAAAGTGTTTTCCCATGAGTACCATGTGAACGTGCAGAATAAAGATTTGTTCCGTAATGATCTAAAATATATGTCCAAATTGGAATTTCCGTCTTTTCCTTTAAAACAAAATAATGTTGCACTGAATTAATTCTGACCGTGGGTGAAAGGGCAAAAAAGGCACAGACAATTGCCCGCTTACCTCTAACGGAAAGGAACACTGAGTAAAACAGGTTGTTGATTTGTTACAGCATAATTTGTAATCTCACTGAGGACTAATTTTATCTTTTCCACATTTTACATGTTTTGTAGCAGGGAGTGGAGAGTGGACAGACAATCTGACTGACGAGCTTTCCCGAAACCCTGCCAGAAATTTAAATTTCTCATGGCTTGGTTTTGGCTGATCATAGAATTACACAAGATGGCCATTCAACCCAATGAACTTATGCTAGCTCCCTGCCCTGTGTAACTAAGCTACTTCCACTCTCCTACCCTGCCCCCATGACCTTGCAAGCTTACTTTTCTCCTTTCATGTGTTTGTTATTGAATTCTCTTTAGAGACCCATTGTTGAATCTGCCTCCACAACATTCTCGGAAGTGTATTGCATTGCTGAATCTTGCCACTTTCAAATTCCTTGTTTTATTATGAGATGAGCCTGCCACTGGCAAAGGCAGCATTTGCTACACATGAATTGAGTGACTTGCTGGGCCATTTCAGAATGTTGTTAAGTTGTTGTAGGTTTGGAGTCATATGTAGGCCAAAGTCAAAAGCCACACAACACCAGGTTCTAGTCCAACAGATTTATTTAAAATCACAAACTTTTATCAGGTGAAGTGACTTTGTCCACCACAGTCCAACACCGGCATCTCCTCATCATATGTAGGCCAGACCAGGAAAGGACAGCAGATTTTCTTCTTCAAAGGATATTTGTGAACCAAGTTTGTTTCTGACAATTGATGATAATTGTCAGTGTCACCACTTCTGAGATTAGCTATATATTGAATTTAACTGAATTTACATTTTACTAGCTGTTGTGATTAGATTTGAACTCATATCTCCAGAGCATTAGTCTGAGTCTCTAAATCTCTAATATGACGACATTATCACTGCGTAACAGTTTCCCCTTGCTGAATTGAAAACATTATTCCTCACGTCCACTTTGCTTCATTTGCTGATCATTTTAACCTCTAGTTTTTAACCCTTTAACCAATGGGAACAGTTTCTCCTTATTTATTCTGTCTAAACCCTTTATGATGTTGAATACCTCTCACAAATCTTCCCTTAAATTATGCTTTTTTAAGAACAGCCCTGGTCCTCCAAATCTATCCACATAACAGAAGTCTCGCTTCCTTGAAATTATTCTCATAAAACCTTTCTGCCCCATTCTGCACCTTTTCTGAAGCGTGAGGAACAGAATTGGAAACAATATTCAAGAACTTGAAACAGTGTATTGTGAAAGGTAACTGCAATGTTTTTTTGCACTGTATCCCTTTACGTAAAGTAATCAGAATTCTGAATTTGTTTATAAGCTTTTTCTCTACCTATCCTACCAATGTCATTGATGTCTGCTCATGTATCCCCTGGTCACTGTAATCCTGCACTCTCATTAGATCTGGACCCTTTACAGCACATTGCCTTGCCTCATTCTTTCCACTAAAATGTAAATTGCATTCAGCATGTGTTTTCCCATTTCTCCATCCTGTCAATCTTCTGATGTTAGTGAATGGCAGAACAAATTGAGAGACAAAATGGCCTACTTCTATTCGTAATTCGTATGTTTGTGTATCTCCTTGAAGTTGATTGCTATCCTTTTCATAATGTACTGTACATCTCAGCTTTGTGTCATCTAGAAATGTGGAAACTGCATCTTGCACAGCCAGGTCTATGTAAAATCATGATGCATTTCAACTTTCTGTCAAATTTAGATCTTTCACAATGACTTAGTATCTTGAAGGGTAAAGTTAAATGCATCATCTCAAATACAGATATCTCCAAGCTTTTCTTGAACAATGCTAATCATTCCATACTGAGGTCTGTTATGTGTCGCTGCATTTATGGCCTCAATCTCTTTCCTTTCAGCAGCACCAGCTCATTGTAACTCAGAGATGTCGTATTGCATTTCATCTTTCATCTCATTTGAGACTTACACCAAAAACAAGATCTTCCTTCCTTTCAGATGCGAAAGACCACAAATATGAATTCACTGGTTATATTGCAGTTTTCTCAATCCAGGGGACAGCAATTCTAAAACACATAACCACCTTAGAGGTTTGTGGCCACATACAATCCAGAATATTTCATACGACCCTTCATTGACCACTTGCCAACATTGTGATCTGTGACTGGCAGTGCCCGGACTACAGATGTTCATTCCGCCAGATCAATGTTGGGCTGTTGCCTGCTGTTCCACTTCCTGAAGCAGGCCAGAAGCACAATAGGGAAATGGAAATGATGCCGGGTCTAGAGGAGGGATGTCCCATCCTTGAGTTGACAAAAAGTCAACCTGGTATCACAGGAAGTAATTGGGGGTCATCACAAACTCTGCTACTGTTGGTAGAAATTTGCCCTGTGACTCGGTGGCATTGCTGACAAATACATTGTTTTCCTATCAGTGTTGGCCTAAAATAAAGAATTGCCTTGGTGAGTTCCAAACACATTATTTTTGTCTCTTCTGTTGCCTGTTGCCAGTCACGAGGTATCTGCTAACCCAGCCTTTCTCAGCTCCTTCTGGAATTGGCTGATCTCTGTCAAATTAACATGAACGCAGTAACAGTACAACTCTGTGTGTGTGGCAGCCATGCTCAGTTGTAGACCATATAAAGATTTCAACTCTACGGCTCCTCATCACTCCCTGATCCCTCAGTCAAGGGAGCAAGACACTGAGTAAACCAATTGCTGCTACAAATTTCTCTGAAAGAAACTTAATAATACATTAAACATACATACAACTGGCTTCAAACTGATGGACTTTAATAACTAATGAATATCTTTACAGAATTTAAAATTACATGACATTTTCCGAAATATATCGTTGCATTAAAAGGTGTCACTTTGGTTTATGTGGCTCCCCCCCCCCCCCGCTAATTAGATTGCACCCCCCCAATCTAGAAGATACTGGAAAAACTAATTGATCTCATATGATACACTTCTTCTCCAAGTTTGATATTATCTGTAAACTTTGCATCTGTCCTTTATGTCATGCTTTTCATGGATTCTGCTAATCTCAAGGCTTGGCAGCCAATGAAGTATTTTTCAAGTACATTTCTTTTCATTCACTGGCTGTGGGAGTTGGTGTCTAGACCAGCATTTATTGCCTATCCTCAATTGTCCAGAGGGCAGTTAAGATTCAATCACATTGCCATGGGTCTGGAGTCACACGGAGGCCAGACCAGGTGAGGATGGCAGCTTCCTTCCCTAAAGGACATTCATGAAGCAGATGGGCTTTTCTCACAATTAGTAATAGTTTCATGGTCATCATTCGACTCTCAGTTCCAGATTTTATTTTTAAAAACTGCATTTAAATTTCACCACGTGCCATCTAGGATTTGAACCACGATCCTTTGACTATTACCTGGATTTGTGGGTTAACAGTCCAATGACACCATTAAACCACCACCTCCCTGCGTTGCTGCTATAATGTTGGAAATGCCAGAAAAAATTTCAGACAATCTAAATAACGCATCTTTCAAACTCTGTCTTGCAACAAACCTAATGGCTTAGTGAGTTGTAAAACCCTTCTTGAGGCAGGAAATTCAGAGCAGTTAAATTCTTCTGAAAGTTTCAAACACACAATGGGTATTGCTGTCTGCTGTGGCTCAGGGAAAGCATCCCTGTGCCTGAGACAAGATGTTAAGGTTGAAATTCCACTCCTGAGACTATTCAAGGCTGCTTCTCCATTGCACTCATTCAGGGGTGGGGAGGGGGAATGCTGTGCTAGCGGAAGTGCTATTCTTTCAACGAGACTTCAAACCAAAGAGCTCTTTCTGTCTTCCCCAATGGATATGCAAGATCCCATTATTTCAACAAAGGGCAGGAGAGTTCTCTTTGCCATAGCCTATAAATATCCCTCAAATAAATTCACATAATTACTATTGTCTACTCATCATCATTGCTGTTTGTGGGGTCTTGCCATGCATAAATTGACTAAAACTCTATCTACCTGGCAAAAACAATGACTTTTCAAAAGTGCTTTATCAGCTGTAAAGTGCATTGGAACATTCCATGGTCATGATAGGTGGTAAATGCAAGGATATTTTTAGACTATATGTGATCAAAGCCAATATTAACCACTCTCTTACATTCATGAGCCATTAACTTGGTTTAACATTGATGCATGTGCTAGTACAATGATTACATTAATGGATTAATGACACAAAGAACTGGGCTAATGATCATCCGGCATAAGTTCAAATTCTAACAGAGCAGAATGTTAGAATTCTGCTGGGGACTGTGAATTCAATAGAGTGAATAATTTTGGATTAAAAGTCTAGTATCAGTAATAGTGACTATGAAACCTCTAGAATGATATAGAAACCCAGGTGGTTCCTTGATATCCATTAGGGCAGGAAATCTGCAGTCCTTACTTCACCTGGTCTATATGTGACTCCAAACCCAGAAAAAGAACAAAGAACAGTACAGCACAGGAACCGGTCCTTTGGCCCTCCTGGCCTGTGCTGCCACATTTTGCCCTTTCATATTAAAACTGTCTTCACTTCTAGGATCTGTATTCCTCTATTCCCTTCCTATTCATGAATGCTGCTATTGTGTCTGCTTCCACCACCTCCTCTGGCAGCACATTCCAGGCACTCACCACCCTTGTGTGAAAAACCTGCTGCGGACATCTCTTTTAAACTTTCCTGCTCCCATTTGAACCTGTGTCCCCTTGTAATTGACCTGTTCACTCTGGGAAAAAGCCTTACACTTTCCCCTCTATCCATGCCATTCACAATCTTATGAAGTCAATAGATGTGGAGCTGGAAAAACACAGCATGTCAGACAGCATCTGAGGAGTAGAAAAGTGAACGTTTCAGGCTGAAACCCTTTGTCAGGAGTGATGAAGTGTTTGGCCCCAAATGTTGATTTTCCTGCTCCTCAGATGCTGTCTGACCTGCTGTGCTTTTCCAGCTCCACATCTATTCACTCTGGCTTCTAGCATCTGCAGTCCTTACTGTCTCCAAGTCACAGGGAGAAAGTAAAGACTGCAGATGCTGGAGATCAGAGCTGAAAATGTGTTGCTGGAAAAGCGCAGCAGGTCAGGCAGCAACCAAGGAGCAGGAGAATCAACGTGTCAGGCATGAGCCCTTCTTCAGGGCCCTGAAGAAGGGCTCATGCCCGAAACATCGATTCTCCTGCTCCTTGGATGCTGCCTGACCTGCTGCGCTTTTCCAGCAACACATTTTCAGCTCTGTTTCCAAGTCACAATCTTATAAACTTCTATTAGGTCACCCAGTGAAAACAAACCCAGTCTAGCTAATCTTTTGTCATAGTCAAAATTCCCCGTACCAGAGAACATCCTGTAAAGCTTTTCAGTACCCTGTCCAAAGCATCCACTTCCTTCTGGTAGAGTGGTAACCAGAACTGTTAGCCATATTCTAGGTGTGGCCGAACAAAAGTTCTATAAAGTGGCGGAGTCTCAATTTCCTCCAATAGCACTCACAAACCACACAGCTGTTGTGAAAACCATCATCACCTTTTCAAGGGCAATTCAGGATGGTGACCTTAACAACAGCGCTCAAATTTTGTTAATGAAGGGAAATAAATAGAACAAACTCGTAATATAAGCTCAGGATGGGCAGAACCAAAAGTATATGAATGAAGCCATTTGTGTAAAAAAAGGGGTTAACCTACAAAAATGTCAGGGATGTTGCCCTCTACTTTACATTGATACAACTTGCAGGAATTTCATGTTGTAGGCTTGTGATTGCTTCTCAGCATTGTACTTCAGAGCTCTTTATGTTGTAACACAGAGCTCGGTATTGTCTGATCAACTGAAAACACATTCGAATTGGAAATGCAAAAGTAGACTGACAATCTGGTGGGAGCTTAAGGTCTTGTCACAAGTGTCCAAGTCTGCATCGTCCAAAATGTTGAGCGGTTTCTTATGTCTCAGGCTATGACAGAAATGATTGTTAGGTTTTAGTAATTAGTGAGCATTGAAGAAAATAAGTACACACATTATTTCTTGATTTTCAAGATCCATATTTATATGCTCTTTTATTCAATAACCTGTTAAATCCTGTTAATTAAATTCATTTTTATGTTTTGGTCAATGAGACCATTCAGTATTGTATTAAACATGCAGAAATAATCTGTACAGACAGATGACGAGGCTGTGGTGTTATGGTAATGTCAGTGTAGCTAATAAGGTAGAATCCCAGTTTAACGTTCTGAGACCACAGGGTTTGAATTCCACCATGCCAAATGATGAAATTTTAATTCAATTTTTTTTAAAAAGGCATTTAAAAACATATTCTAATGGTGACTATATGTAAATTGTCATTAAAAACCTATCTGAAGGAGGAGTGGTTGCAAGAAAGATTAGGGGTGGAAGGAGCGGGAATGGATCATTTGGACAATCCAGCCTGTTCCGCCATTCAGTAAGATCATGGATAATCTGACTGTGTTCTTAACTTGACTTTCATGCCTGTCCCCATAATCTTAGTCTCCCTTCTCAATCAAAAACCTGTCTAACACAATGAGTGAAGAAATTCATACACCCAGCCACCATGGCTCTCTTCTAAGTGAATTCTACAGATTAACAACCCTCTGTATAAATAAATGCCTCCTCATTTCTGTCTTAAATTAGAAAAATCATATTTTTAAACTGTGTTCTCTAGTTATATGTTCCCCAACAAGAGGAACAATCCTGTCAGCATTCCAAATTTGGTCAGAACCTTCTATGTTTCAATAGATCACTCACATTCTTACAAATTCAAATTAATATAGATCCAACTGTTCAATTTTTCCTCATCAGGCAACTCATTCATCGGAAGAATCAGATGAGTGTTTTTTTTTCTGAACTGTTTTCAATGTGAATATATCTCTCCTTAAGTAAGGAGATGAATCCTGTTCAAAGTGCCAACATGCCCTCTGGCCATGCTCTAAGGGTCCACTCAGGTAGATCGGTGTGCTGAAGCCATTCCCAGCATTGACTTCTGGTTTGGGAAGGTGCTGCCAGGAACAGACCTTGGAATTCCAAGAAGAAGAGAATAAAACAAGAGGAAACATAGCACAGTGGTGCAGCTACAATCTCAACAATGCCCCAACAGCTATAGGAAAGCTTCTCTATATTTATACATCAAATTCTGCACAATGAAGGCCACATTCTGCATGCTTTCCTACCTTGCTGAATGGCATGTTGACTTTTTTTATGATTCATAATCAAGGATACCTAGATTCCTCTGTGCTGCAGCTTTCTGCAGACTCTCTCAATTTAAATAATATACTACTTCTCTATTCTTCCTGCAAAAATGGACAACTTCACACTTTCTTGCTGCTAGCTGCTTTGTTTTTTACCTCTCTCACTTAACCTGCCTATAATCTACTTGCAGGCTCTGTATCGTCCTCAGAACTTGGCTCCTTACGTCGTATCATCAACAAGGTTTCTGTTTGAGCTACAGCATTTTAATCAGATGTTATCAATGAGTAACCCCGACTGAGAAATTCTTTCAATTTTGAAGTCAAAAGAATTTAGTATCTAACTTATATTTTTTAAGTATTCACACCAGTGCAATAAGATTGCCTCATGTATTTTAAAGGGTTAATGTGACTTACACTATGTTATTTATTCAAATATCAAATTGATAATTGCGCAAACAAAGAAAAATATTAGCGTGAAGTGAAAGGAACTAATAAGGCAATGTATCATTGAGTAAATGTCCTTCTTACGCATTATATGGAAGCACATGCACATTGCCTATGTCACTGCTGTCGCACTGATAGATAGCACCTACCTCACCTGCTCACAGCGTGCAGTCACGGTAAGAGTGGAATATCTTACTGAAGCACAATGTTAATAAAACACACACTTGCTGGTTGTGGCACGCACCCGCTGGCTCTTTGGGATCAGGAGACTTTTGTGACCCACCTGAGTGACGTCATCTAAATCCCTCGAGTTTGTTGCAACCTTGTAACACACTCTAAAGCAGCTGTTATTCCATTTGTCATTGTAACATCTGTATAGATGACTAAAGCCACTGCATCTTTTGACACCCATTTCATAAATAAATACATTCCATACCAATTGCATAAGGGAAATTAATTTGTTGGTTTGCTTTCTCCTTTCTCTGATCTTTATACATTTGTCACTCAGCAACATCAATGAAGCAGATCTTCTGGATGAGTCATCTCACTTTTTTTATTGGAGCTTGCTGTGTGAAAAGTCACTTTGCTGTTTCCCTACATTATAGAGGACTGTATTTCAAAATGTAAAGCTGCAAAGTACTATGAGGTGTCCTCAGATCACCAAAGGTGCTATATCAATGCAAACTACGTTGCTTAATTTTTAATTGGTGCTGGAGAGATCAAGCGACAAGTCTCTCAACCTGAATTAGTGAGGGCATTAAATTAGCTTCAACACTTTCAATTAGAATGATGTGCTGGCACTGAACAGACACTTTTCCTGTCCAACTTTCCCACCTAGCGTAGATAGGTTATTTAAATTAAGAGTTTGTCTTTGGAACTATCGCTCATTATGATGACTTTGGCCTGTTTTAATTGGAGTTTTGAAGAAAGAGGTGATCTTGTTGGAGCATGTAAGATCCTGAGTGAACTTGACAAGGCGGAGACTAAGAGGAGTATATTTCCACTTGTGGGTTGAGACAAGAACTCATGGTCATGAGAGTGCATGAATTTTCTTCACCAGGGAGTACTGGAGGAGGGTTGATTCAATATTTTTGAAGTAGAGTTATATAGTTACTCGATTACCAATGGAGTCAACGAATATTGGAGGAGGGAAGGTGGGCTAGTCCTAGTTTATATGTCTGGCCAAAGACTTACCTTTTTAACTGGAAGAAGAGGAGTACACAGCTTATTTGCTGTAAAAACTTGTTAGGTAAATTAAATGATGTTTGTAGCGCATATACATATATTTGTTATGAAATGCACTTTGCTAAATATTTCCAAAGCTCATATATTACACGATTGAAAGGCACAAACATTGCAACCTATTCTTCAACGTGTCATCCCTTGAATTTCTATAGGCTGTCCTTACTTCCGAGCATTTAAATCCAAATTTACATTATTGATGAGGTAACCATGTCAGCTGAAACGTGGAGTTCTTAAAGAGGATAATTTTATGCAAATTAGATATTGATGTTCTGATGATTAATTGGCTCCTGGCCCGCATTAATATGCGACCACCATAACATATTATGCAAGTCTAATTATTTCCCTGATATTAACCTCTACAAACCAACAGTAGATATTTCTTCTGTTATGTAAATCACTTTATCATTTTCAAGAACATTTAATGATTTGACAGCTCTTTGTCAATGAATGTATTAATTAGGGGTTCCGTGTCCATACAATAAAACTCCCACTATCTACAACCAGCAGTGTAATGTTTTGATCTTATCTCATTTGTGAATTTCTCTTCATGCTTTAAAATAGTTGACCATTTTAACAGATTACCTGCAAAATGAATATTTAAGCTGTGTGAATGGAGGCTAATGTATGGCGTATATATTTTCAAATGTACCCTGGCCATTGAATATTACTGGAGTCGTATTTCATTAGGCTGCTTGTTCCTGGTTCAGTTGCAAATTATAACTATGCTTGCAAGGTCAGATAGTCAAAACATGATCTCTGCTTCTGTACTGAATTGGCTGATCTCAGCCAGGGCAGTATTGTAACTGTCTCACAAAGTTCTGTCTTCTGTAGCTAAGAATGGCCCAAATCAGTGGGGATTGTTCTTCTCCAAGAGGTTCCACTCAGAAGATGTCAATCCCTTCAGTGACCATTTGCCACAGTGGAAGGTCTCTAATTGACTTGATATAACAAATCAAAATATTTCACTAAAATCTGTAATTAAATGTCGACATCAAAGAATATAGCAAGAGGAACTGTGCAAAACATTCGTAAGGCAATAGCTGGAGTATTGTGTGTAGTTCTGGAATCCACATTATTGGAGGGATATAATAGCACTGGAGATGAGGGGAAAAGGAGATTGACCAGGATGTTTCCTTGGCTGGAGAGTTTCAGCTATGAAGAAAGATTGGACAGACTAGTGTTGTTATCCTTGGGGCAGAAGAGACTCACAGGGGTCATGATTGAGATGTATAAAGTTATGGGAGACAAAGATAGAGAAGACAGGAAGGAGCTGTTCCCCTTGGTAAGGAGAGCAATGATGAGAGGACTTTTATATAAGTTAGATTAGATTAGATTACTTAGATTAGATTAGATTACTTACAGTGTGGAAACAGGCCCTTCGGCCCAACAAGTCCACACCGACCCGCCGAAGCGCAACCCACCCATACCCCTACATTTACCCCTTTAACCTAACACTACGGGCAATTTAGTATGGCCAATTCACCTGACCCGCACATCTTTGGACTGTGGGAGGAAACCGGAGCACCCGGAGGAAACCCACGCAGACACGGGGAGAATGTGCAAACTCCACACAGTCAGTCGCCTGAGTCGGGAATTGAACCCGGGTCTACAGGCGCTGTGAGGCAGCAGTGCTAACCACTGGGCCACCGTGGAGATTTAGAGGGGATATGAGGAAACATTTTTTCATCCAGGGAGTGGTGGGAACCTGCCTGTAAGTGTAGTAAAGGCAGAAACTCTGATAATATTTAGGAAGTGTTTAGGATTACAGCGGAGGAGGTGCTGGATATCCTGAAATGCATAAAACTGGATAAATCCCCAGAACCTGATCAGATATACCCTAGAACTCAGTGGGATGTGAGAAAAGTGATTGCTGGGCCCCCAGCTGAGAAATTTGTATCATTGATAGTCACAGGTGAGGTGCCAGAAGACTTGAGGGGTGGCACAGTGGCTCAGTGGTTAGTATTGCTGTCTCACAGCACCAGGGACTCGGGTTCAATTCCCACTTCAGGCAACTGTCTGTGTGGAGTTTGCACATTCTCCCCGTGTCTGCGTTGGTTTCCTCCGGATGCTCTGGTTCCCTCCCACAAACCAAGGATGTGTAGGTCAGGTGAATTGGTCATGCTAAATTGCCTATCATGTTAGGTGCATTAGTCAGGGGTAAATATCGGGTAAGGGAATAGATCTGAGTGGGTTACTTTGGGAGGGTCGGTGTGGACTTGTTGAGCCAAAGAACCTGTTTCCATAATGTAGGGAATCTAATCTAATGTAATGTGGTGCCACTATTTAAGAAAGGTGATAAGGAAAAGCCAGGGAACTATAGACCGATGAGTCTGATGATCGGCAAGTTGTTGGAGGGAATCCTGAGGGATAGGATTTACATGTATTTAGAAAGGCAAGGACTGATTAGGGATAGTCAACATGGGAAGTCATGTCTCATCAACTTGATTGAGTATTTTTGAAGAAGTAACAAAGAGGATTGATGAGGGCAGAGCGGTGGACGTGATCTATATGGACTTCAGTAAGGCATTCAACAAGGTTTCCCATGGGAGACTGGTTAGCAAGGTTAGATCTCATGGAATACAGGGAGAGCTAGCCATTTGGATACAGAACTGGCTCAAAGGTAGAAGACAGAGGGTGGTGGTGGAGGGGTGTTTTTCAGACTGGAGGCCTGTGACCAGTGGAATGCCACAAGGATCGGTGTTGGCTCCATCTTTTTATCATTTATATGAATGATTTGGATGTGAACATAGGAGGTATAGTTAATAAATTTGCAGATGACACCAAAATTGGAGGTGTAGTGGACAGCAAAGAAGGTTACCTTAGAGTACAATGGGATCTTGATCAGATGGGCCAATGGCTGAGGAGTGGCAGATGGAGTTTAATTTAGATAAATGCGAGGAGCTGCATTTTGGGAAAGCAAATCTTAGCAGGACTTATACACTTAATGGTAAGGTCTGAGGGTGTGTTGCTGAACAAAGAGACCTTGGAGTGCGGTTCAGAGTTCCTTGAAAGTGGCATCGCAGGTAGATAGAATAGTGAAGAAGTATGCTTTCCTTTATTGGCCAGAGCATTGAAAATAGAAGTTGGGAGGTCATGTTACAGCTGTACAGGACGTTGGTTAAGCCACTTTTGGAATATTTCATGCAATTCTGGTCTCCTTCCTATCAGAAATATGTTGTGAAACTTGAAAGGGTTCAGAGAAGATTTACAAGGATGTTGCCAGGGTTGGAGGATTTGAGCTATGGGGAGAGGCTGAATAGGATGGAACTGTTTTCCACGGAATGTCAGAGGCTGAGGGCTGACCTTATAGTGGTTTATAAAATCATAAGGGGCATGGATACGATAAACGCAGTGTGGTACCTGTATGGAATGAGCTGCCAGAGGAAGTGGTGGAGGCTGGTACAATTACAGCATTTAAAAGGCATCTGGATGGGGAAATGAATAGGAAGGGTTGAGAGGGAGATGGGCCAAGTGCTGGCAAATGAGATTAGATTAGGTTAGGATAACTGGTCGGCACAAACAAGTTGGACTGAATGGTCTGTTTCCGTGCTGTACATCTCTATGACTCTATGAGTCTATGTGCAGTTGTGATTATAAGGCACACAAGATTATGAGCCAAGTACTAGGAAATGGGATTCGAACAGTGAAGCTGTTGTTTTTGACTTGCTCACAGTCAATGAGCTGAAGAGCCTTTTCCTGTGTTGCAGATCTCTCTGACTCTATGAATCTGAACTATTTTATTTTGAATCTACCCACTGAATCTGGCATGCACTGGGTCAAACGCTTTACACTTTAGGAACAAGTGGACAAACATTATTAGCCTGAGAGGTTTACACTACATTTTATTTCTTTTGTGTGTGTATCTATTGTTCAAAGGCAGTATGGTGAGATACCACATTGGAATCACAGAGGCATTCTGCTTATTGTCTGTTTGAAAGCATAATCAATAGAAGTTCCTCCACGGATGATAATTACTGTATCACTGAAGGACCAGATCCATTATTCCCATGGGCTGTTGTGGCACTGCATTGACACTGAACTTGTGGAATATAAACTGGTTACCAAAATGATTGCCTGATAGAGTAGTGTGAAGCTACCTCATGCTACCTCTTTGACAGAATTGGACTCTGACTCCAGTGTCAGACTACACTCATACTATTAATGGAAACTCTGTCATGTTCCACTTGTGATGAGAGTATACTGGATAACATTGCCTATAGGATGAATTGAAGTCTACGGACAGTGCCTAATCATTAATGTCTTTAATTAAATATGCTTTTCTCATTTAGTTTTAAGGACAACTTGCTTCAAGACCTTTACTATGCTTGTGTAGTCGGAATCTATCCTTGTCTCACATTTTGGTAACTCTCATGGAAGAATTCTAAAACTGCAAGGGTTAACCCTTCAGGATTAATGGAATCATAGACAATGTGGAAGCAGGCCATTCAGCCCAACATGTCCACACCGACCCTCCGAAGAGCATCCCACCCAGTCCCAGCCCCTACCCAATCCTTGTAACTCTGCATTCTCCATGGTTAATCCACTTAACCTGCACATCCCGAGCACTATGGGCAATTTAGCATAGCCAATCTGCCTAACCTATAGGAAGAAACTGGAGCACCCAGAGGAAACCCACACAGACGTGGGGAGAATGTGCAAACTCCACACAGACTGTCGCCCGAGGGTAGAATCGAATCTGGGTCCTGGCATTCTTGTACTTGGTTCAAACAAAGACAACAGAGAGCAAGTTTCGACCAAGTTGGTCAAACCAGAAGGGCAGAATCTTATCAGGGTTTGATTGAAATGGGCTATGGAGAGATTTTTGCTGAAAAATGTGTTGCTTGAAAAGCACAGCAGGTCAGGCAGCATCCAAGGAGCAGGATAAGCTCTTCTTCAGCTTATGCCCGAAATGTCGATTCTCCTGCTCCTTGGATGCTGCCTGACCTGCTGCGCTTTTCCAGCAACACATTTTTCAGCTCTGATCTCCAGCATCTGCAGTCCTCACTTTCTCCTATGGAGAGATTTCTGGCAGGATGAAATGAGAAGGCCAGTGAGGCCCAGCCAAACATCAAGAGAAATCTGCACCACCTTTTACACTTCTCAAAGTAGCATGGTAAGCCTCTCACTCGAAAATAGTGAGTGGTGAATTAAGGGGAATTATTGCTTGTTAAATATCCTGGTGGCAACCTAACTCACTTCATTAGTAATCAGCTACCGAACCGACTTCTCATCAAACATGTTAAATAGACTAGATATCGAGATCACCCCACATAGAAACCAGGGAGGGAACGTGATAGATTTACTCCAAATAACCTCCATGTTGTGCATGATCACGTTGCAGCTCAGGATGGAATCCTTGGGCACTAGTGGCACACACACCTCATCCACACACATTGGCATTTAGCGTCTACTAACCTACCACAACTAATAGAGCACCCCTCCAGTTAACTGGCACCCACACACAATGTACCAACTTGCATTGCAGGGCACACCAACAACTGGCATTGAAAGACTACAGCGGGACCAGGCTGCATCTCAGGGCTGCTGGGTGGCTCACTTGGCACCTACCTGCTTGCTTTCACCATCCATATCTTCCTTTGCCATTTCTGTGTCATATCTGGTACTTTAATCAGGGGCCAAAGTCTGGCAATGCTGCCATTTTAATTTTTTTTTAATAACAGAGACATCCAGAAAGGCTGCTTGTCAGTATGGATCCATCTAGGGGTGAGGGGTGTGTGGGGTGGGAGTGTGTATTATGTTATGTGAGACACTGAAATCTTACACCTACAGTATATACTGAAACAGCAAACCAAATAGCCATGATATAACAAAGCCAGAGAATCTCAGCAAGTCTTGCACCATATGTGGAGAAAAACAGTGTTAACATTTCAGTTCCAGTGACCTTTCTTCAGATCTTTCTTCTGACCATGTTGGTAGCTTGGAGCTGGCTAGTCCCCAGTCTAGTCAAGGTTGAGTCACTGTCAGTCAGAGTCCTGGTACCATCAGTTATGGAAGCAGTCCGCAAACAGACTGAGAGAACAGGGAATGTGGAAGCTTTGGGGGTAGGGGCTACCTCACAACAAGGAAGGTCCAAATCTGACAGTGTCATTTGCAAACTGAGCTCCTGGCTCTTATTGTCCATTGTCTATATGTGATGTGTGACTGCAAAATGGCTGCAGCAATGCTGCAACAAATAGCTAAGTAAAGGTGATATTAAGTGCTCTTTCTTTCTCTTTGGGCACTGTCTGCACTTAAGGCTCACTCCTTTCTCCCTCCATCCTCTGCCATCAGCATTTTTACCACCTTTGTCTAGCTACTATCAATTCTGAAGAAGGGTCACTAGATTCAAAACATTAACTCTGTTTCTCTTTCCACAGATGTTGCCAGACCTGCTGAGTTTCTCCAGCAATTTCTGTTTTTTGCTTCAGAATTCCTAATTTGATTTTTTGTATCTATTTTGCTTCAGTGTCCTCTAGTTTTGCTTTTGCCTACAAATGAAAGCACTCTCTCTCTTATGAAGACCTTTTCATAATTTTAAAGACCGCTATTGACTCACAATATAAAAACACAACTATAACAACAATTTGTATTTATATTGCAACTTTCATATAATAAACTATCCCAAATATTTTCTCACAGACATCAACAAATAAAGTTTGACACCATGTCATGTACAGAAAACACCTTTTAGCATCCTCTTTTCACAAGATAAGACACACATCATTTCTTTCCATTGTGACATTTATGTTAAACTTATTGCTTTCATCTGTGTTAATCTCTTTTGTATCTTCCCTGGTGCCTCTATGTCCTTTTTATAGTATGGCAAACAGAGCTGTAAGTAGTTTCACACCAAATCCTCTGCAACCAAAGTTTTATACACAGAGTCAGAGCTGGTGCTGGTCTAACCAAACAGATCTACAGTTCAATTTTACCTGCGGCCAGTTATCCATTCTCTCAAACTGAGAAAGTTAACATCTCCAAACATTGTACAGAGAAAAGTTCATTACTCAATGATTGGTCTCCCTATTCCACAGCTGCAACCTTATATTTTGCAAAATAAATGTTCTCCCAATCATGTGCGTGACAGAAAATGCAGACATCATATTTGAGTGATATTAATTTGAAAGCAATCCCATGGACCACTCAGTCCATTAATGGAGATGACACATGGAATGAGAAATTTCCTGAGGGATACATTCCTTCTTTCTTTTCTGATAATTTTTAAGTTATTTTTGTCAATTATTCAGGTTCTATCTATCTCTCTCACTCTTTCACACATACACACACTCTCAAAGGGCAATCCACATGGACATGACTTCTGCTCGGTCCATGCTATGACTTATTTCTGTCCACATGCAACAGAGAACATGTAATTAATACAATAAAAGCAAAATACAGCGGCCACTGGAACTCTGAAATGAACACACAAAATGTTGGAGGTCTGGCAGCATCTGTGGAGAGAGGAACAGTTGCATGGCATGATTCTTCTATAGATTTCAAGTTCCATTCTGGAAGAACCAATTCTAATATCCATGGTCAATGAGAGTGATTTGCATTAGTCTTCACTTTGGCAAAGCAATTATGGACACATTGTGACTTATGCAAACCCAAGCCTGGTGATAAATCGAAAAGGATGTTGTTATTTACAGAGGTCTCCTAGAATGATATTTGTAAAGAATTATTTTAAATATGTCAACATTTACAGAGGGGCGCTGTTGGCATTGTAATATTCTTGACATATGTCAGTGATCTTAAGGGATCTTGGGGTGAAATTATATTTGTAGCAGTTTGTACAGGACATTAGTGAGGCCACTTTTGGCATATTGTGTGCAATTCTGGTCTCCCTACTTTGGGAAGGATGTTGTGAAATTTGAAAGGGTTCAGAAAAGACTGACAAGGATGTTGCCAGAGTTGGAGGGAGGGCTATAGGGAGAAGCTGAATAGGCTGGGACTGTTTTCTGTGGAGAGTTGGAGTTGACTTTATAGAAGTTTATAAAATCATGAGGGGCATTGATAGGGTAAATAGACAAGGTCTTTTCCTTGAGGTGGGGAGTCCAGAACTCAAGAGCATAGGTTTAGGGGAGAGGGGAAAGATTTAAAAGGGACCTAAAGTACAATGTGGCCCTTTGTATGGTATGTGTATGGAATGAGCTGACAGAACAAGTGATGAAGGGTAGTACAATTACAACATTTAAAAGGCATCTGGATGGGTGCATCTGGAAGGGTTCAGAGGGATATGGACCAGATGCTGGCAAATGGGACTAGATTAAGTTAGAATATCTTGTCGGCATGGACGAGTTGGTCTAAATGGTTTGTTTCCATGCTGTATGTCTCTATGACTCTGTGACTCTAAGTTGCTGTGAGTGCTAGTATTGTAAGGAGTCTCTCGGAGTGTGTTATTATGACTGGGTCCCTTGGAGTCCATAAACTGCCTCAGGGCCTCTGGAAGTGGATCAGAATTTGTGTGGAGCTGTCACACAGAAAACTTGCAAACCATTGCAATCGAGAAACTTTCTCTGACTGGATGCCCACAAGCGAGTACCTTGACACCAATTCTGTGTATCATCCTCCAACACTGAAATATCTCATTTCCGAGATCAAATAATAAGTCAAAAAAATTTATTCCAATATGTTGCCTAATAAGTTACATTAACAAGGCATTAATAAAGAATTAAGCCACGAGGAAAACGATAGTATAATGGTAATGTTGTTGAAGCCTGGACAAGTGCTCATGAGGTTTCTACAATTGCAGCTGAGGGAATTTAATTTGTCATAATTAATACCTTTTTAATAATTAACAATATATTAATTAAATGCTGGTTTCATTAATGATGATCTCAAACCTCCTAAGAGCAATATAATTGTAACAAAATTGATAAGTTGACAGTACAAATAGAAGTAATTGAACATGATTTGGTAATTATTATTGAGACATGATTGCACACTGACCAGGATGGACAACTCATTATTCAAGGGTATTCAACTTTTCAGAAAATTAGGCAAAAAGGAAGAAGAGGTGGGATAGCTTTATTAATAAATTTAAATATCAGTGTGGTGATGAAGAGTGATAACGATCCAATAGATAGTAGTTCGGAATGGTTTGGATGGAAACAAGGCACATTAATGCCTCTTCTTCAGGAGGTTAAGGGAATTCAGTCTGTCCATAAGGATCCTCACCAGCACTTACAGATGCACCATAAAAAACATCCTGTCCAGGTGCATAATAGCCTGGTACAGCAACTGCTCTGCCCAGGACCGTAAGAAACTACAAAAGGTTGTGTGCACAGACCAGACCATCATGGACACCAATCTCCCATCCATGGACTCCATCTACACTTCTCATTGCCATGGAAAGGCTGCCAACATCATCAAAGACCCCTCTCATCCCAGTAATGCTCTCTTACAACTTCTTCATCAGGCAGAAGATACAGAAGCTTGAACACACGCACCAACAGGTTCAAGACCAGCTTCTTCTCTGCTGTCATTAGACTGACGAATGAAACTTTCTAACTTCAAAAATAATGTTGATCTTGCTTTGCACACTTCCTGTGTAGTTGTAAACTCTATGCCTCACTCTGTCTCAGTACCCTATGATCTGTATGTCTTTGTTTGCTATGATCTGCCTGTACTGCTCACAAACAAAGCTTTTCACTGTACTTAGGTACACATGACTACAATAAATCAAATAAAATAAAATCAAATAAGGAACAGCAAGGGAAAAAAAATTGTGGCTGAGAGGTGTCTATGGTCCCCTGGAGAGTTTGCTCACCTTAGAAATATAAATCAGCAAATAACGGAACTGTAAGAAAGGAACTACAACTGTCACGGGTGACTTTAATCTACACTTTGACTGCACAAATCAGATGGGCAAGGGTAATATTGAAGACACATTTGTAGCGTGTATTTGGCATTGTTTCTTAGATCAATACATTGTCCATCCTACTCAAGAACAGGATATTTTAGATCTAGCAATGTGTAAAGACAGGATTCATTAGAGATCTCATAGCAATCATAACAAGGAGGACTCACAAATTCAGCTTGAGGGAGAGTAACTCTGGTATTAAATCAATGTCCTCAACTTAAATAAGGGCAGTTCCAGAGGTATGAAGAATGAGTTGTCTAAAATGGGGCTGTGAAGCTAGACTGTGTAGAAGATCAGTGGAAGAATAGCAGGGGGTATTTAAGCAGATATTTCATAACACTCAGCAGAAACTTATTTCAGTCCAAAAGAAGGACTTGATAAGAAGAAGCAACCACTGATGCTTAACAAACATAATCAAGGAGAGTATCTAATAATAAGCTAAGGCGTGATGAAAATTAGTTGTAGGCTAAAGGATTGGAATCATTTTTCAGAACCAGCAATGGATGGCTAAAAAGAAAGTAAAAATGAAGAAATTGATTATGAAAGCAAATTGACAAGAAAAATAAAAACAAACAAAAAGTGTTTCTATTGGAATAAAAAAAGAGAGAGTAGCGAAAGTGAGTGCAAGTGGGGATTGTCAATGGGGAACATGAAATTTTAACCAACATTTTGCATCAATCTTCACAGTAGAGGATATTATATGAAACATTAAAAGTTAGCATACAGGTGCAGCAAGTAATTGAGAAGGCAAATGGAATTTTGTCCTCTATTGCCAGGGTGTTGAAATTTAAAAGTATTAAATTGTTGTTACAACAGCACAGAGCACTGATCATAAGACCATAAAACCATACGAGATTGGAGTGGAAATAAGGCCATTCAATTATGGCTAATGGGCATTTCAATGCTACTAACCCACACTCTCCCCGTATCCCTTTGCAGATTGCATTTGGAATATTATGTATAGTCTCTGTTTCTGTATTTAAGAAAGAATATATTAACATTGGAGGTAGTTCAAAAGAGATTTAGAAGGCTGTTTCCTGGGATTAACTGGTTGACTTCTTGAGAACAACTAAATGGGTTAGGACTTTATTCATCAGAATTTTAGGATAATGCGGAGTGATCTTATAGAAATAAACAAGAGGGGGTTTGACAGGGGAGATATTGAGAAGATGTTTTCATAGATGGGAGAATCTTAAACTAGGAAACACAGAAAAAAGAATTTCTCCTCTTGAAGTTGTGACTGTCTGGCATTCTCTATCCCAGATAACTGTGGAGGTCAAGGTCAAGAGTGTGGTGCTACAAAAGCACAGCAGGTCTGGCAGCATCCGAGGAGCAGGAGAATCAATGTTTCAGGCATAAGCTCTTCATCAGGAACCTTATGCCCGAAACGTCGATTCTCCTGCTCCTCGGATGCTGCCAGACCTGCTGTACTTTTCCAACACCACACTCTTGACTCTGATTTCCAGCATATGCAGTCCTCACTTTCTACCAACTGTGGAGGCTAGGTCACTGAAAGTATTTAAAGAGGAGGTAGATAGATTTTTGAAATATCGAGGAGTTGAAGGGCAATGTGGAGCTTGCATGAAAGAAGAATCAACCATTTTATTGAATGACAGGACAAGCTGGAGGGGTTGAATGACCTACTCCAACTTCTGTTTATTATGGACATATGATTCATTCAAGGAAGGAAATCTGCCATTGTTACCTGGTCTGCCTAGATGTGACTCCAGACCAGTATCAAAGTGGTTGATCCTTAGCTGCCCTCTGAAATGGTTAATAAGTCATTCTGTGTCAAGGCTAAATAGGGGTGGGTTATAAAGGATGGCCTCTCCAGAGTAATTCATATCTCATAGCTAAATAAAGACATAAACACAAGCATGTCAACCTACTCTTCGTAATTGAAAGGGCTTCCCTACGCAGGAACAAGAATTTTGAATTATTGTTTGAATGTGAATTGAAATTAAATGAAAATTGAAGAGATGCTTAGTGGGAGATGAGTCTAATAACGCCTTTTTTTACATGATTGACCAAAGTGACAATGATTACCTCTATAAACTGGTCCCCACCCCACACTCTGATAAACTGATATTTTCAGGCTTGCAGTTATTCTTTAAAAATTTCTATTCCAATTTTCAACCTCTCAGGATTTAAAGGATATAAAAGTGTGAGATTACATTATTAGCATTGCAAAGCTGTGCCAGGGTATGCCAGGTCATTCTGAACTAATGCATCATCTTACAGAGACACTTTTACTGTCTGCGTTGCACCCAGAACAGATTTGAAAGTATATGAAACTACCATTTGCATCATTATTTTTAACTCCTGCAGTCAATCAGTGCTGACAAGACAGCTTGTGTCAGTATGTGGAGGATAACATTTGTATACCAACTGAGGTGGCTGCAGGAGGTAAATAGCATAACAGAGAGTTAGTATAGCAGTTCCTGCTCTTTTACTGAGCTATTGCAGTTGTCACTAGAATATTAGTGGAGGTAGCTAAATCAGAGACTTCCAAGGTCCTTTTTACATTGCTTGAAAAAATTTGACTTACTCCAAGTTTCAGGTCAATTAATCTCTTAGCTGCCAACATGCTTTTCTTCCTTCCAATGTGGATCAAACAGTGCTAATCTCTAAAATTGCTATGGACACTGGGTAAAGTGCCATGTTGAGTCAAACACTTTAACTGTCAGTTGGGCAACACTCTATATTATCCGTTTTAGAAAATAATGTGTTTCTTACACTTTCTGGCCATTGATAATTTGCTTACACACAACTTAGAGTATGAGGTGGGCAAAGATTAGCAGGAGAAATGATCAAACCGAACAATCGGTGAGGCTGGGAGTTGGCTGCTCTTTCTCTAGTGATACAGCTTACATATTGCACATTGATGACAATAAAATCTTCCAAGGCATTTCACTGAAGTTTTGCCAGGACAAAAGTTGACATTGAAAATTTTGAGGAGACACTTTAGGATTGGGGATCAATAGCTCAGTTGGAGTGGGATATTTTAGGGATAGACTTAAAGGATAAAGAAGTTAGCAGTTCAGTGAGGGTCTAGGCATCTGAGGACCTGCTAGCCATAATGAAATGATGAAACTTGGGGTGTGCAAGAGGCTAGAAAAATGCAGAAGTCTCAGGGAACTGTATCGCAGAAAAAGGCTGCTGTTTGAAGGAAGATAAGGATTTGAACAAACGTTGAGATATTTCTAAGAAGGAAGTAAAAGGGGAGACATCACTAAATATAAGGACCTACCTTTGTATGCTAGAGCAATTTAGATACATGCTATGCTATTCCTTATTTGTAAACACTCACATTCTACTTCTCCCATGCACACAGAGACTACTGGGAATGTAACTTGATGCTGCCTAACCAGATCAGGATTGAACTAATGGGTAATAGAATGTGCACGGTGTCTTGAAATGACTAGACAGTAGCAGGGAGTTTGCTTAGTAGGTAGAAGAGCTTGTCACTGGGCAGAATAGTCAATAAGTAAATTAGATAGAAGACAGTTGTCCAATACTATGACAACCACTTTTTAAAAATTAACCAGTTACGAAGGATCATTATTTGCTTGCATATCTGTTTTGTTGATTTATGCTTTGCCTGCTTCTTTGGCCAACATGCCCTGTTGCTTTCTCTCCGGCAGATATTGATTCATGACTGGGGGTTGGATTTGATGGGGACCAGGTGCGCTTTGATACTGTGCCCAGGCACCATTGTTCAGGCAGGAGCCAAGACTATAAATGCCAACAAGTGATGCAGTTCTGCAGTCAAATTCAAACCAGTCCTTATCTCTCGGAAGATTAATTCTGCTGCACTTGGTATAGCGGGGTTAGGAGTAAAGAGTGATTAAATCACTTTCCTGCTCCTTGAAACATGCAAACAAACAATTTTCAGTGAGGATTTCTGAATGGAGATAGGAGGGGTGCTCCTGAGTACTTTCTCCCACTCCTCCAGCATTCATTAAAATTAGCATGCCTTTTGCTAACCTAAGGCATTCGAAGTCAGACTGAAATACACACTGCCATCATTTATACATTTTCACTGATCCATTGATTTTATTTAAGCTATGTTTGCAAATCATTTTGCAGTACAGAAGCAGAACACTCAACGTATCTGTGCTTGTTTTATTTTACAGATACCTCCTCCACTTAACTAATCCTATCAATAAACTAATCCAGCCAATAACTAATCCCATCAATAAGTCCTTCGCTTCCTTTCTCCATAATATATGTATTTAGTTTCTTCTCTAGTGAGTAATTTCCATACAATAGCAAGTTTCACAATGTCACCATTCTCCACGTAAAGCAGTTCCTTCTAAATTCCTTCCTGAATATATTTTCCTTAAGCAACCCTGATGATGTGACTGGTGTATTGGCCTGCATATCATCTTTGGCATGAGACTATTTGTCTCTTGCCAATTAAAAATGTTGTGGACCATTTTTATTATGAGTAGTAAGGAGCCAATGGTTAAAGTTCACTGTCTGCAACTTTAGTCTCCTTACTTGATGACGGATGTAAATACTTTGGAGGTGGTTCAGAGGAGATTCACTAGTTTAATACCTGGAATGAATGGATTGTCATATGAGGCTAGATTGGACAAGCTGGGTTTGTGTGCAGTTTTGAAAAACAAGGAGTGACCTATTTGAAGTGAATCCTATCCTAAATGGTCATGACAAGGTCAATGTGGAAAGATTGTTTCCCTTTGTGGGTCAATCCAGAATTAGGGGGCACTGTTTTAAAACTGAGGATCATCATTTTAGGTCAGGAGTGAGGACTTTATTTTTTCTCTCATAAAGTTGTGTGTCTTTGGAAATGTGCCTCAGAAGGCAGGGTAATAAATTTTTTTTTAAGGTAGAAGGAGATATGATTTTGTTAGACAAGTGCATCAAAGGTAAATGTGGAACACTAGGAGATCACCCATGGCCTTATTAATGGTGGAGCAGGCGAGAGGAGTTAAATGATCTACGTAGGCTCATATTTTATAATTTTATATGTTGTCTTGAGACAAAGAAAGAGCAAATTTATGAGGAATATATTTTAAAAAGGCAATATCAAGCAGATGGTCCTTGTGCAGTCACTTGTGCCTAAATATACCCAGACACAGCTATACTTCATCATAGAATCCCTACAGGCTATTTGGTCCACCCCCCCAACCTATCCCTGCATTTCCCGTGGCTAATCTTCCTAGCCTGCATATCCCTGGACACTAAGTGGCAATTTAGCATGGCCAATTCACCTAATCTGCATATATTTGGATTGTGGGAGGAAACTGAAGCACCCAGAGGAAATCCACGCAGATACAGGGAAAATGTACAAACCATACAGACATTCGTCCGAGGCTGGAATCAAATCTGGATCCCTGGCACTGTAAGGCTGCAGTGCTAACCACCGAGCCACTATACTGCTCTTGTGGTACATGATATTACCGTCCAATGAAGGAGGAGATAAAAGGGCATATGGCTTTTAGTACATTAGTTGTTCTTGAAACAGAACATCTTATCCTGAAGACAATGTTAGTAAGCTGCTTTCCTGCACGTATTCAGTCTTAGTAAATGTTGTCATTATTGAAAATTCTTAATGTTTTGGTGATTTCTTTTCTGTAGCTGTTTCTAAGAGTACTAAGTGGGAACTTCTTCAGAGAGAGAAAATCGAGACACAAACTTCTTTACAATGATATGTGAAAATGCTCTCAGAACTTCCCTTGATTCCAAGGTATATTTCTAAGTGGTACTTTTGGTACCAGTCACAATGTCAAACTCACCTACTTTGCATTGATTAACGTCTTCCAGAAATTGGGATATGTTTTGATGGGTTAACATGGAACATAATAGAATTTCAGTTACGCCATATTTAGAATATTGTATACAATTCTGGTCATCACACCATCACAAGGCCGTGGAAACTTTGGAGAGGGTGCAGAAATAGTTTACAGGATATTGCCTGATTTGGAAGATATGAGTCATGAGGAGAGATTCAGCAAACTTAGTTTGTTTTCTCTTGAATGTCAGAGGCTGAGGGGAGACCTGTTAGAAGTTTTCAAAATTATGGGGGGCATGGATAGAATGGATAGTCAGAGTCTTTTTTCTCAGGGTAGAAATGTCAAATATGTGGCGACATAGTTTTAAGGTCAAAAGGGGTAAGTATAAAGGAATTATAAGGGACGAGTTGTTTACACAGAGGGTGGCCAGTGCTTGGAATAGATGGATAGCAGATATAGTATTATCCATATTAATATGTTACTCTCTCTCCATGATCTCTAAGCTTGCCTATTTCTTTTTTGTGTGACACCTTATAAGACTTATTTTGGCATGGTACCCCAATATTACACCTTCGAGGTGCATCCTCAAAAAGCTAATAAATACAATGGGGACACCATTAAATCCAAGCTCCCATCACACATTATTTTGACTTTACACATACTGTATTGCTGTTATATGATAGGACAGTATTCTAGAAATTCCTTTTTAAAACCATCACCACAAGATCGCCACCAACACATTTTTGAGGTGACTTTGAAAAATCAATGATGTGACTTTTCTGATACTACCCAAGAACAAAAATACAAAATAATGCCATCCATGCCAATGTCCTATGCTCTGCCTTGGAGCCACAACTTTTTGTAAAAGAGCCACCCGTATCCTATCTGACATGGTCCTCTCAGAAGCATGTTGACTCCTGTTCTCCATGACCTCACCATGTTCTGAAACCTCTTTAGCCTTATATCCCCAACAGCCTCCAAATTGCACTATTACTTGATTGAGTTTTTTTGAAGTAACAAAGAGGATTGATGAGGGCAGAGCAGTAGACGTGCTCTATATGGACTTCAGTAAGACGTTCAACAAGGTTAACCATGGGAGACTGGTTAGCAAGGTTAGATCTCATGGACTACAAGGAGAACTAGCCATTTGGATACAGAACTGGCTCAAAGGTAGAAGACAAAGAGTGGTGGTGGTGGGTTGTTTTTCAGACTGGAGGCCTGTGACCAGTGGAGTGCCACAAAGATCGATGCTGGGTCCACTGCTTTTCGTTGTTTATATAAATGATTAGAATGTGAGCATAAGAGGTACAGTTAGTAAGTTTGCAGATGACACCAAAGTCAGAGGTGTAGTGGACAGCAATGAAGGTTACCTCAGATTACAACAGGATCTTGACCAGATGAGCCAATGGGCTGAGGAGTGGCAGATGGAGTTTAATTCAGATAAATGCAAGGTGCTACATTTTGGGAAAGCAAATCTTAGCAGGACTTATACACTTAATGGTAATGTCCTAGGGAGTGTTGCTGAACAAAGAGACCCTGGAGTGGAGGTTCATAGCTCCTTGAAAGTGGAGTTGCAGGTAGATAGGATATTGAAGAAGGCGTTTGGTATGCTTTATTGGTCAGAGTATTGAGTATAGGAGTTGAGAGGTCATGTTGCAGCTGTACAGGACATTGGTTAGGCCACTGTTGGAATATTGCGTGCAGTTCTCATCTCCTTCTTATTGGAAGGATGTTGTGAAACATGAAAGGGTTCAGAAAAAATTTACAAGGATGTTGCCAGATGTGGAGGATTTGAGCTATAGGGAGAGGTTGAATAGGCTGGGGCTGTTTTCCCTGGAGCATCGGAGGCTGAGGAGTGACCTTATAGAGGTTTATAAAATCATGAAGGGCATGGAAAGGGTAAATAGGCAAGGGCTTTTCCCTGGGATGGAATTAGAGGGCATAGGTTAAGGGTGAGGGGTAAGATATAAAAGAGATCTAAGGGGCAACTTTTTCACGCAGAGGGTGGTATGTATGTGGAATGGGCTGCCAGAGGAAGTGGTGGAGGCTGGTACAATTGCAACATTTAAAAGACATCTGGATGGGTATATGAACTGGAAGGGTTTGGAGGGATATGGGCCAGGTGCTGGCAGGTGGGACTAGATTGGGTTGGGATATTTGGTTGGCATGGACGAGTTGGACGGAAAGGTCTGAATCCGTGCTGTACATCTCTATGACTCTATGTAAGAAGCATCTTACATAAGCAGGGAATTGAGGGATACAGACTGCATAGAGGCAGAAGGTTTTTAGTTCAGAAAGGTGTCACATCATGGCACAGGCTTGGTGGGCCAGAAGGCCTGTTCCCGTATTCTTTGATCTTTATTTTAACTCCTGACTGTTAATCTACAATTGTTCAATCCATTTTTGGAAATGATGTTCAATGGTCCATTGTCAAAGTTTACGGGGAGATTGTTGGGGTTCAGTGGGGTGCAGTTGCAGGTAAAATCCTCATTTTTGCATAATGAGTGTTGAACTTTAGTCTTTACCTAACAATACCTGTAGTTGGGAAATATTGTCCCCATGCAGAGATATTTGAAGATCTTATTGTGAGTTACTCCTTCCAGATGAAGAACTTTAATGTCCAGGTAATCTCCCCTGAGCTGCCCCTTGCTTGGTGTTAAGAGTCAACCACTTTGCTGTGGGTCTGGAGTCACATGCAGGCCAGACCAGGTTAGGATGACAGATTTACTTCCCTGAAGGACATTAGTGAACCAAATGGGTTTTTGCAACAATTGACAATGGTTTCATTGTCATCATTAGACTCTTATATCCATATTAGGTACTGTTTTATATACCAGTTTGAGTATGATTACTTTCAAGTCAAGTGACGTGCTCAGCAATTCTAAAGTGCCCTGATTTGTTTTTTAGTTCTTTTTCTTAACCTCAAAATCCAAGGTTTTTAAATAAGTTGAGATTTTAAACAGCGATAGTCTATATTGTATAGCCTCATGGCTATATCAAAAACAACATAAAGGTTTCTATGTTCTATCTAAATGATAGTGGTTTTCAGCCCATTCTAATGGTGTATGTTTGTCTGTTGATGATGTTTACTTTAATCTAGCCTTTATCCTTCAATGGTTTAATATTTTTCTTTTTCGAATATTGATTTCAAAATGATTGTATTGTCTCTGCGATATATTCTAAACCACTTCCTGTTCCATTGATCTTTCTGCTCTTTTGATTCTTTCTGTGAATAGCACCAGGCTGTGGCTTCCTTGTAGTGGATTCATCAGCACATCCTTCTCAGGTTCCCCATATACTTGATTTCTGCAGCATGGGTTAATTTTCCACTCCAGGCACTATAATCTAGATCTTGATGTTGTCCAACAGCATGAAAAGAGTGATCGTGGGTAGATTTTCATGAATGAGGCAGTTGCCTTGAGTTGGGACAAATCTAAACATGGCTGACCCAACAAAGTTTAAAGGATCTGCAGCTAATTTTCACTCCAGGGAGATGGGGACAGGACAGGGTCAGGTCTGTTGACCTTCGAAGTGTATTATATTTGACCAAGGGGGCAGGAAACTGCGAAGGAAGTCTGGTCTGGTTTGCCTCAGTTCTCTGGGACTCTGTTCCAGTGGATTTAAAAGCATTTGGGTGTTCTAATTCACATCCTTCGCAACTCTCAACTCCTACCATGCCTCATGCTCCCTCTATTCCAGCTCATGTTCCCAAGCAACCATCATGTCCTTGCCTATCATACCTCCATGTTTCCTTCATTCCATCCCAGCCTCTCTTTGCCACCTCTGTGCCAGTGCATGTTGCTATGCCATCTTCATAGCCACTAACCCAGCATCCACTGATGCAAGCCCTCAGCAACCACATGGAGATGAAATAAAGACTTCTTATCGAGCTCTCACACATACACACTTGATACAGAGAATTAGTCTCGTTCGAGAAACCCACTTAAATTCCCATAAGCAATTCATCACTTATAAAAACAAAGCCATTTCTATTCAGGTCCAGCATCAAAGAGAACTAGCTCTTCATTGTTTCCTCAAACTTTCATAATGTGACATCAGCCTTCCTCCACTGAGTTAAATGTACATTTTGAAACACAGCAAAGTATTCATAGTAAGTTCAGCCATAATAGAAGCAGCATCCATTGAAATTAGCTGGTTACATTTTAACCTACATCAGATCACCAAGCAAACAAAGTAGTTCAGCAGACAGTTTTTGCTATGCTAACCTTACTTCCTGTTTAAAGGATTAGTGACTTAAATAATTTCAGGTCACGACATTTAAACAGAACATATCCAATCCTCATAAGAATTTCCCTCTGCTCTTTGTATTTGTAACATCCACTCTGTGTGTTAACATTTTACAACAAAAGGTTTGGACTCAGTGCTCATTTCTAATAGGGTTTTCAGGAATGAGAAACTTCAGTGATGAAGATAGCATTGGAGAAGTTGAGACTGTTTCCATTGGAGAGGAGAGTCTGAGAGAAGAATTATTAGAGATTTGGAAAGAATTGATAGAGAAATGAATTGGACGGCACAATTTTAAAGTATTTTCCACTATAAAGTGCCCCATTCTGCTACTGATGAAATTGGTTTCTGCCAGAAATAAGAGCAGAACTATGACATCCAGGCTCTGCCCATCAAAGATCTTGGAGTTGACTTGGCTCTGTGAAAAGCTGGCCTGGCAATTCTTCAGGCTAGTTCACATCTACTGTCTACAATTGCATCGAGTACAATACATTATCACATCAGACACTGTTCATTGCCCAATATTTGCATCTTAGACACCACGCACCAATTTCTCAGCAAATTCTCCATGCATAGTTACTGCATGCACCCGTCCATCAGAACCTCCAAGTGGGAGGTGCTGACTTGGTGGTATTATCACTGGACTATTAATCCAGAGACTGAGATAATGCTCTCAGGATCTCGGTTTGAATCCCACCCTGGCAGAGGTGGAGTTTGAATTCAATAAAAATATGGATATAAGAGTCTAATGATGACAATGAAACCATTGTCAATTGTTGCAAAAACCCATCTGGTTCACTAATGTCCTTCAGGGAAGTAAATCTGTCATCCTAACCTGGTCTGGCCTGCATGTGACTCCAGACCCACAGCAAAGTGGTTGACTCTTAACTGCCCTCTGGGCACTTACGGATGGAGAATTAATGCTGGCCTGGCCAATGGAGACCTGATGCTGTGAATGATTTTTTTAAAAAAGTCCCTGTCAGGGAATGTAGGGTACCAATTACTCTCTCTCGGATGTGTCTGGGCAAGTGACAGGAACTGTGCAGGGTAGCTTCAGACTGCCAGCACTTGACCAGGTGGACAGCTGGTATTTAAAGATGGCACAGGTGCAAGGAATCCGAGGAGACCCTGGCATTGACCAATACACTCGTCTGCAGTGAGTGAGAGAATATGATGAGTGGGGTGCCATAGGGGCATGGCTCATATGCAACGAGACTACTTCGGGAAGGTGGTGTGAGAAAATGTGATGGCGCTCACTGAGAGAAACCCTCCACAATACTCACAAAATTGACTTTTTGTTGATTCTGGTAAACATTAGCACACAGAATCCATCTCGTGGCTAAAGATGACAACAAATGCTCCTATTTTTAGCATGGCAGTACTGTATGCAGATGATATTATGACAATGTCCTTGAACCCTTTGCTCAGAAAAAAACGACTACTGTTTGTATATAGCAAGATCACAGCTTGATTCATTCAAGAGCCATCCCTATAATGTTACAGCCCAATGTAATTAAATGCTAATACATACCAAATTATGGGTGTGGTATCAATTGAGTTTATATTCGCTGTAACTGAGACAATACTGACTTATTTTACTTGGAATATTAGGGAAATCTTTCACTCTACCTTGTTGGATTAATTTCCTACCAACTTGCAAAGGAGAGGGGCAGGGTACTTCAATATGTCATCACCCTATGCCCCTAAATACTTCTCAGAAGGAATCAGTTTGGTAACCACAGGTCCTTAATGGATGGAACCATTAATCAGAAATTGTGTATCATAACGATTGTACAATAGTCAGACAGGCAACATCTATCCAGTTTATATGTTTCGAACATTTGCCTCTGAGAATAAATTTGGTTAGAAGTTATTCCTGGGTGACTGTTTGGTTTAATTTTCATGGAATGAAGGACCCCTAAGGCTCGGGAACTAACATTGTGTTTCATTAGACAGAGTTGATGTTACTTCTATTCTTCTCAGACCTATGTACAATGCTTCTGGCTGTACATCTGAGCAGTTTATTTGCCTTATTAATTGCTGTGTCACACTGTGGAAATAGTTTCAATGGCTGGTCGCCCATGACCTCCAAATAATTTCCCCTTGCCCTTCTCTGCAAGGCTTACCTCCCACTGCACAGTCACACTTAGTTCTCATACATTTCAGTACATAGTGGCTTACTTTAGCAACATTAAATACTTGACAGTCAAGTGCCCAAGCTTCTTGATTGTTTTGAAATATAACTGAGTGACATATTTTAACTTCCTATGATTTATGCAAATTTACACAAGTGACACATGGTTCCCTCTTCAAGGTCAAAAAGAGCAATCACTGGCTTCCAGAGGGGAAAGTTTCTGTTCAAGACATCTGTTTTCAAACTCTCCAATTCAGCCTTCCATTAGCTTCTAAATTCCAGTAGTTGAATCTCACCTTGTAAAGTAACCTTGTCAAGCCTTATTTATTTATTATGGTGTGAGTAATTTATCAAACCAGTTGTCCCACTATAGATGTGAGTCAGTGTATGTACGTAGACAAAGACATAAAACAGTACATCATTATGTGAATTTAGCTTAGAAAATGTAAATGGGGACAATGGGTAACAATGGGTTCACCTGTTTGTAAGAGCTTCCTTTGTACCATTTTTTTAGTGAAGGAGTTCATCTGTTTATTTTATTAGGCTGTACTTCAGTAGCAGAGAGCACTACCCTGACATATTAAGCATCCAAACTCTGAAGCTGCTATATTTGACTCTACAAGTTCAAATTATTCAATAGGAGAAACTAGAATGCTGGAGATTTGAAAAGAACCAGCAAAGTCACAGCACGTAGAAGAGAAAGAGCAAGTTTTATGGTGAATCACTCCATTTGAATATTTGTTCTGCAATGTCTTTCATTCAGATGTTGATTGACAAACTGCGCACTTTCAGAATTCACTGTGCATAAATCTGGATTACTGCAATTTCTCAGTTGCGTGAGTCATAAAGTCAATAGAGATGTACAGCACAGAAACAGACCCTTCAGTCCAATTTGGCCATGCCGAATGTAGCTTTCAAACACGGTGGTGATGGAGCAACGGGGCTTGTCTGCTCTTTTCACTTCCCACTGTACTCATGGGTTCCTATACTTGAATACACATGACAATAAAATCTAATTCTAATTCTAAGTTCAAGGTTTGTGTAAGACATTGTGTAACTCATCCAGGGAAGCTTAAATCTAGTGATGAAAATATTAACCCAAAGTCTTTATAATGTGCAGCTAACTGCACAGCCAGAGTGATTTTGCAAAACAAGCCTTTCCCAGTTTATATATATTATAAGTTCACAGGTTCATTGACACATGATCTCTCCTCTTTTCATCAAGTTAATATTTCAGAGAATTTTTTTTTCAAAATAGTGAGTAGCACACATACAAACATACTGAGAAAAACAATTACTGTGTGTCTGAAGCTTAGAAATTGCGAATGAGGATAATAGCATACTGTGAATTAACATGCTTTATGACAACAAGCACTCAAAAGTCAAGTCTAACTGGATAATATATTTTTATATTGTTGATATGCAGCCAATTAGCCATAGCAAATGAAAAGTAACATTTTTGTCAAATTCCGGGATCCAAAGGACATTTTCGAAATAGTCTTCCTGAATACTACAGCTTTTGAATCAATAATGAAGCTGCTGGAATGGTTAGACTGTCATTCCCCCAAGGTGATGCCCAGATACCTTTCACATAGAGTGATCGTCTTACATGAGAACATTTATTACTGAACTAACAAAGCCAGAGTTCACACCTGGAGACTGTTTTACCTGTCACAGTAAGAATGCATGCGTGAAAGATATGAAAAAACATTTTGACCCATTGCCCAATTGCAATATACACTGGGGAGTGGATAGTTAATTCACTGGACCGTTCTGCAATGTACATGCACAGGAAAAATAATTAGATCTATGTAGCAACTTCAATGATTTCAGGATTCCTAATAAAAAGAATTTTGTATTTATATAGCACCTTATATGACTGTGGGATCTTGCAGCATCCATCAACTAACATTGAGTTTTTAAATCTTTTAGTGGCTCGAGGCATTTGATCAAGTGATGGCATCCAGCCCAGAAGTGTGTTAAACAGCAGGTCTTTGACGATCTCTAATGTTCAGTTGACCTATTCCAGGAACAGAGCGATGTCACAGTTTGAATGTTGAAAAATGTCCTGCAGAATATGTATTCCTCATCATCAAGAACAATTACCTTACCATTATCTGTTGCTGTTTTGGGGAACTTGCTGCACACAAAATGTCCTCTGCCTTTCCAATAGTATAGACCATAAGGAATAAAAGCAGATTCAGCGATTGGTTATGGTCTTAACTACACCGCCTTCCAGTTTTCTAATCTCTGGAGCAGTTTTAACATCCACAACTTTCTAATTAGCAGCAAAGTTGCTTGAGACATTCATGACAAGCATTGTTTATTTGAGTTTCTAACACTCTTAGCTATCTTCTCCCCAGCCCCACCCCCCCTCCCATTTATCTCTCCACCCCAGAGTCTCCCAGCCTCATTCCAGATGAAGGCCTCCTGCCCGAAACATCGATTTTCCTGCTCCTCGGACGCTGCCTGACCTGCTGTGCTTTTCTAGCCCCACTCTAATCTTGTCTCTGATCTCCAGCATCTGCAGTCCTTATTTTCACCTTAGCATTGTTTATCCTGTCTGCCCAAATGTTTTTCTGAGCAAATGCAATCCAGCAGGAAAGTGAAAAAATATATTGAAAAAATGTATATTTTGTTGAATCTTTTCATGTTGCACCTATCAGGACAAGTCACAAGAATACCAATCTGAGGGGAAAGTGAACATTTACATTGGTTACTTGACACGTGGAGTTTGATAGACACAGACATTGCCATGGAGATAGCATCAATTAGTGAAGATTGACGCTTAACTGCCAGACTTTATTCACATTTTAATTCTTTCAGGTTGCCTCCGATTAGTCAGGATATTGTAAAATGAACTAATAAACAGCTGCCACCTATTTTGTTGAGCTGAAACAGGAGCAGTGCATGCACATGCTTTTTCTGTGTGCAGATACCAGGGCTCTGTCTATTCATAAATGAAGCTGCCAAACTGTGTGAAGGACTTTGATTGTTAGTTTAGTTCATCACTCAGGAGTTCCCAGAAAATGTTATCCCATTGTGAAATCACATCCAGTGTTAGATTCTCTGTTGCAGTGGGCTGGTTGGTTAGGATCAATAACACGCTTGTTGTGAACTCCCATATTGTTTGAGATGATCCACCAGTCTTTGGCACTGCATCAACAGTGACATTCATGTATCTCTACTCATTTGTGAGCCTGGCAGAATATTCTAAGGGCTAGATGGCCACATCATGTTAGCAGTATCTTTTAAAGTCATTTGTGGGATGTCGGTATCCTTGGCTGGCCAGTACTTCATTGCCTGTTCCTTAGTTGCCCTTAGGAAGATGGTGATGAGCTGCCTTTTTGAACCACTGGTAAACTGAAAGGCCATTTCAGAGGGCAATAAAGAGTCAATCACATTGCTGTGGATCTGAAGTCACATGTAGGCCTGACCAGGTTCCCTGAATGACCTCAGTGAACCAGATGGGTTTTTCCAACAATGACTTCATGGTCATCAGTGGATTCTCAATTACAGACTTTTTTTTGAAATTATTGAATTCAATTTCCACCATCTGCTGTGGTTGGACTTAAGCCTGGGTCCTCAAAACATTCCTGAAGAAGGGCTTATGCCCGAAATGTCGATTCTCCTGTTCCCTGGATGCTGCCTGACCTGCTGCGCTGTTCCAGCAACACATTTTCAGCTGATCTCCAGCATCTGCAGACCTCACTTTCTCCTCCCCAAAACATTAGCTAAATTTCTGGATTAATAATCTGGCAATAATACCAATGGGCCATTGCCCACCCAACTTGTGTTGCTACTGCATAGTGGTGGTGTGAAACAGCTAGCTTCACCCAGTGCTCAACGATTTGAGGTTTCTCACTCTTCGAGAGTTATCTGAGGTTGACAGGGCAGTTCTCAGAACCAGGAGTAAGCACCTCAAGGCTTTTCATGAGTTTGCATAATATTCAGTGAGTAGTAATCTGATCAGAGAAGTCATTATCCCACAGAATGGCTTTGATGCACCCTATTTTGCTTTGGTTATGCATCTCTGTTGCAATTTGCAACAAACGAGGTGCTGGCCATATTCAATCAGCTTGCTGCTTGCAGCAAAGTGTACAATGAAAGGTATATTACTGCAATTGGATGACATTTGCTGGATAATCATCTGTGTGGGAAGAACTTTACTGACAACCAATTTAGGATGGTCAGTCAGACGCAATGTGACATGCTTGTGTGTACTGAAAACTACACATAAGCATGTACAGGGCCTTGTTCTTTACAGACAGATAGAACACCCACTGTTTTCACTCAACAAAGTAGGTGACAGCCATTCATTGTTCATTTCTCAGGCCATTGCTGTACTCAATCAGAGTCAACCTGCCGGACTTAAACAAAACTTAACCATTAGCATATGTGTGAAATAGAAGATAGTTACAGTGCTATGGATTAAGAACAACAGAATGGGATGAATTGAACAGCTATTCCACAGAGCCTGCATAGTGACAGTGGGCTGAATGGTCTGCTTCTGCACTGCGTGATCGTATAAAATAAACCAGCCTCCAATGTTCTCTGTTGAGACATTAAAGATCCTTTAAGACATGAATGACCCCTCAAAAAGTGGAATTCTAAACACACTTTCTAGCTCAAATATTTATTTTGTTGGAAAGAAAACTGTGTCAGTCATTCCAAAAAATAAATATTGCCCATTGGTTTTCCTTAAAAAATATATTTGCAGCTTTCTTCTCTCCTTCCACTAGTAAGTTATTTCAGAGCAGGATTCAAAAGGTCACCATGATTTACTCAGAGATGCCTCAGTGATACATGTCTGTGCATTGACTGACTCTACAATGCTGAAGGGTTAAGCAGCCCTGGCCAGGCTGAGGACTGACAGAGATTGATGACACCTCGTTTTCCCAGACAGTTTGAAGTGGCCGGTTTTGGCCTTTTGATTCACAGATGGAGCATCTATGGCAGCAGTTTAAATTTTAAATTGACTAAGCTATAAAGCTGCTCCGCACTGATGTACTCAATCATTAACTGAGTGCCTGTCCCAAGCAATCAAAAAAAAACTGGAATGAGCAGGGGTATGTTTCAAATGAATTAACACCTATCCAATAAATACTTGTAATTGTGCTGACTTTGATTGTAGGGAAATTCAACTGCCCTTACCTCTTCCTCTTGGGTGCATTTTATGAAAGATTTAATATTGTTACTTTGGGAAGATACTGTGTCTTTTTATTGTTCTGTGTCAACTTATTTAATACGACTCAAAACCATTTCTACACTGAAAGCAAATGTACTTTGATGAATTGTTTGATGGTCAGCAGTATAACATTCAGAATTCTGTTACAGTTATTCTCAATCTGTGATCATGCTGAATAAATTTGTTTAATTAATAATGTTGTAAATGTGATATAGTTATCCATTAAACCAGATTCCTAATGGTAACATGTCAGCTCTAAATTTTCTCCATTCCACATTATTTATAAATGAATAGCTAGACTTTAGTACCTCAGATTAGCCGAATGTTGTTTTGGAAAACTAGTGAGGCACATTTCAGTCTAAGGTCGAACCTAATGTCAATGCAGATGTTCTTCCATCACTGGTTGAGCCTGAGCTATGATTTTGCAAGTGCAAAGCAAAAACAAAATAGTGATTCAAACAATACTCTGGTGTGACATCTAAGTGTATGGTAGCTACCCTTACAGGAAATTGGTCCTTTTAAGCTAAGTAACTCACACTTTTAAAACATACTGAGAATAGTAACTGTGCTGAAATATTTATTAAACACTGCGTTTGGAGACTGGGATTATTACACTTGCCTTTCCCTCCTGAGACCCGGGTTTGAGTACAGCTGAGATACATGTCCTCTCTCTGTCTTCATATATCTTACTTCTAAATGGGGCTGGGCAATGTTACTCACTTCAACAGAAACTACAGTAATTTGTATTCATACAGCAATTTTAAATATGGTAAAACACCCCAAGGTGCTTCAGAGGAATAAGTATCGAACACAATTTGAAATGTGGAGATATTAGGATGGATGGCTGGATGGGATAGGTTTTCGGAACATAGTAATGGAGAAGTAGAGCTCCTATATAACTGTTAATCTGTTGTAAAACCTGCATATCGTTTGGTATTGAGCAACACAAAGCATCAACCTACTAACCCACAAAATTTCCAATGTGGAAAATCACACTGGTGCAATAAGGAATACGAGTCAATGTTCAGGCTGAGGTGGTGGTTGTAACAGAATGGAAGGATCTTAATATGGTATCATTTAATGCTATATCTGATCTGGGAATGCTCGATGTGTGAGATTCCTCTGGAGAAAATCATCCTTATCTAGCATGAACACGTCTGATATTGAAAAGTGATAATAGTTCAGTTTTTAAAATACATCTTTTAATGGGACTGTAAATGCCTGCTGTCAGCATTTCTAATCATCCTGTCTGGACATGTTATGACACACCTCTGGAGCAGGTGGAACTAGAATCCATTCCTACTGGCCCAGAGGTAGGGACACTATGCCAAAGACTCTGAGAAGTGAGGAAGGGGAGAGGATGTGTGAGAGAGAGCTGTTGTCAGTATTCTACCTATCTGAATGAAAATTATAGACTTTGTTGGAAGTCCCAAGGGTCAGACAACAGTCTCCATTAGAGACAAATGTAGCAAACTTAGAAGAAGGACATAGTAGAGTGCTGGTACAGAAGTGTAGCGTCAAGACAGCCACGGAGCCATCCAAATCCTATATTTCATTGTAGGCAGAAACCAAGAGGACAGGACAAAATAAAGGGTTGAACGCATTAAAGCATTGCAGCCCATAAAAGCAACTCAAACTGTAATTTAGATCTGATATTTGCATAGAAATGTACAAATACAGTGGCTTAGAATCTTTACGAATGTAAAATAGATAACGTAAAAATCCAATATAGTGGGGAATGTACAGATGTTCATTCCCCTTGCTCTCAGTACCACTGCTCAATAAAGTTCCTCCAAAAACATATAGGTTCTGTGCCTGTGACACAGAATTTGACTGATGTGGGGACTAACATCTGGTTGGGCCATTCTTTACAAAATTTGGCTGCAGCAGCTATACCAGAGTCTTTTAAAGGAACAAACAGCTGGAAACTTAGTGCATAGGTAAACTCCAATGCTTTTTACTTCCCTTTTTGTATGAATATCATGTGAGGCCATCAGAAGTGTTCCATGCAGTGGAAATGTAATCTTGCTCGCATCCTATTGAACCCATGCACACCCCATGGTTTTTTTAGATGATTAGATTCCCTACAGTGTGGAAACAGGCCCTTCAGTCCAACAAGTCCACACCGACCCTCCAAAGAGTAACCCATCCAAACCCATTTCCCTCTTACTAATGCACCTAACACTATGGGCAATTTAGCATCGTCAATTCACCTGACCTGCACATCTTTGGACTGTGAGAGGAAACCAGAGTACCCAGAGGAAACCCACACAGACACAGGGAGAATGTGCAAACTCCACACAGACAGTTGCCCAAGGTTGGAATCGAACCTGGGTCCCTGGTGCTGTGAGGCAGCAGTGCTAACCAGTGAGCTACCATGCTAACACCTTGGGTGCAATCCAATTTCTAAGCAAGTTTCAACTACAACTTACCATCTGATGAGGACAAGGAGCGGGATATGAGAAAGATTGATAGAGTAGGGTATGGAAGACAAAGCCAAAGTATCTTATTTTTAGGATGTTTTTGAGGTAGTAAATGAAGTCATACTGGGTGACAAATGAATGAGCAAAGGGATTGTAATGAAGGGATGAGATCCTGATGGTTAAAGGTTAATCCAGTATCAAAATCTGGGACTCACAACTGTCCCTCAAAAATCCCTATGTCCATTGGCTTTTCCTGCATAAATTTTCCTGACTTTTCTCCTTCCTCAATAAACACCAAATGTCAATGTAAAGTAGCCTGCATTGCACAAGTTTGAATCCCACCATAACAATGAACGAATTTATTTCCATTTAATTAAATAAAGTTGAAATTAAAGTCTGGCTCAAACAATAAGACAGTGTCTTAAAAGGTAATTTAGTTCACATGCCCTGTAGTGATGGAAATCTGCTGTCTTTAACTATATCATTGATAGTCACAGGTGAGGTGCCAGAAGACTGGTGATTGGCAAACGTGGTGTCATTGTTTAAGAAGGGCGGTAAAGACAAGCCAGGAAACTATAGACCGGTAAGCCTGACCTCTGTGGTGGGCAAGTTGTAGGAGGGAATCCTGAGGGATAGGATTTACATGTATTTGGAAAGGCAAGGACTGATTAGGGATAGTCAACATGGCTTTGTGCATGGGAAATCATGTCTCACAAACTTGATTGAGTTTTTCAAAGAAGTAACAAAGAGGATTGATGAGGGCAGAGCGGTCGATGTGATCTATATGGACCTCAGTAAGGCATTCGACAAGGTTCCTTATGGGAGACTGATTAGCAAGCTTAGATCTCATGGAATACAGGGAGAATTAGCCATTTGGATACAGAACTGGCTCAAAGGTAGAAGACAGAGGGTGGTGGTGGAGGGTTTTTTTTCAGACTGGAGGCCTGTGACCAGTGGAGTGCCACAAGGATCGTTGCTGGTTCCTCTACTTTTTGTCATTTACATAAATGATTTGGATGTGAGCATAAGAGGTACAGTTAGTAAGCTTGCAGGTGACACCAAAATTGGAGGTGTAGTGGACAACGAAGAGGGTTACCTCAGATTACAACAGAATCTGTACCAGATGGGACAATGGGCTGAGAAGTGGCAGATGGAGTATAATTCAGATAAATGCAAGGTGCTGCATTTTGGGAAAGCAAATCTTAGCAGGACTTATACACTTAATGGTAAGGTCCTAGGGAGTGTTGCTGAACAAAGAGACCTTGGAGTCACAGGTTCATAGCTCCTTGAAAGTGGAGTCGCAGGTAGATAGAATAGTGGAGAAGGCATTTGGTATGCTTTTCTCTATTGGTCAGAGTATTGAGTACAGGAGTTGGGAGGTCATGTTGCGGCTGTACAGGACATTGGTTAGGCCACTGTTGGAATATTGCGTGCAATTCTGGTTTCCTTTCTATCGGAAAGAAATTGTGAAACTTGAAAGGTTTCAGAAAAGATTTGCAAGGATTTTGCCAGGGTTGGAGGATTTGAGCTATCGGAAGTGGCTTAACAGGCTGGGGCTGTTTTCCCTGGAGCGTCGGAGGCTGAGGGGTGACCTTATAGAGGTTTACAAAATTATGAGGGGCGTGTATAGGATAAATAGGCAAAGTCTTTTCCCTGGGGTTGAGGAGTCCAGAACTAGAGGGCATAGGTTTATGGTGAGAGGGGAAAGATATAAAAGAGACGTAAGGGGCAATTATTTCAAGCAGAGGATGTGGTGGAGGCTGGTACAGTTGCAATATTTAAGAGGCATTTGGATGGGTGTATGAATAGGAAGGGTTTGGAGGAATATGGGCCGGGTGCTAGCAGGTGGGACTAGATTGGGTTGGGATATCTGGTCAGCATGGACAGGCTGGACCGAAGGGTCTGTTTCCATGCTGTACATCTCTATGAGTCTCTATGACTCTCTGATCTGGCCTAAGATTTCAAATCCATGACATTGCATTTGACTCTGAATTGGCCTCTGAAGTGATCTGGCAAGCTACTCAGCTGTATTCAAGGAGACTCTCAACACATTGACTCAAAGGCAATTGGTGATGGACAAAGAACACTTGCTTTACAATTGATACTGCCATTTTATAATTGAAGGAAGAAGGTTGGGTTGAATATGACTAGCTGCTAACCCTCATGATATATAATATAATCAAAATTAGCATGCCTATCATAAGATCATGTTAGCAATTGATGTTCTTTTTGAAACCACTACTTTTGTACATTACCTCATTTGTTCTCAGTAGCATAAAGTTCTACAAAACTGCTGTTACAAGAGTTTTTTTTACAATTCATAAACAATGGCTTACACACAAGGACCAAAAGGAGAAAGTGAGCACTGGAGATGCTGGAGAGTCAGATTCACAGCAGGCCAGGCAGCGTCTGAGGAGCAGGAGAGTCAACGGTTCAGACATAAGCCCTTCATCAGGATTGTGGAGGGGGGAAGGGCAATGAGATAAATAGGGGTAGGGCTGGGGCTGGGGCTGGAAGGCAATAGGTGGATGCAGGTGTGAGGTAATTGCGATAGGTTGGTGGGGAAGGTGGAGCGGTTAGGTGGTAAGAAAGATGGACAGGTAGGGCAAGTCAAGAGGGCAGTGCCAAGTTGGAGGGTTGGATCTGGGATGAGGTGAGCATGGAGAGATTTGGAAACTAGTGAAGTCAATGTTGATGCTGTAGGAAAGGTGACATGAAAGGCTACCAGGATCACGGAGGCCACAATCAAATTGAACTTAAAGAAACTAGCTGCCCTCAAGTGGTAACATATTATCAACGTTGTGTATAAGAAAATGCAAGTTTATGTCCTGATGATTCACAAAGATTCATTTAATTTTCAGTTTCTAAAAAGAATGAAGATTAACATGAAATTGGGAAAGGTGCTGGATTGGGAACAATAGTCCAAGGCCCACTGGCTAGAAGGATTCAAACTGGTGATTGACTTAGCATACACTGCTAGCCTCTAGAATAGGGTAAATCAATACGTGTTCAGAATCAGGAGGCAGTTCATGTCAGGTGGTACTGCTCACCAGGCAGCTGTCTTGTTCAGGTGGAAGATGAGCTCAACATCGATACATGAACATCACCTAGTCACAAAAAAAATGACTTTATCACTAGTATCCTTACATACAAATGAAGAAGGACGTCACTTTGACTGAGACAACACATCCATCCTAGGACAAGCCAAACAGAGACACACACGAGAATTCCTAGAAGTATGGCACTACAACCAGAACTCTACCAACAAGCACATTGATTTGGACCCCATCTACCACCCTCCAAAAAAAGGAAAGGGAAATGTCAGCACAAACCCAAGGAAACCTAGACACATAAATAGAAAGCAGGACATAACACCAGAGCTTCACCGGTGGCTCACTGATGATGTTATCTAGCATAGTGACGCAACGTCTTAAAATGAACCCTCCAGCTCAGCGAGCAAACTTATATTCAGCTGATGTAAAAGGTTCAAAGAAGTTTATTCTGTCACTCACTGAGATCATGCCTGATATAGATCTTAAATCCATTAATTGCCTGTGGTTTGATATTAACTGGTCCAATAAAAAATATCTATCAGTTTGTAAACATTTATGATTCTAAGCTTACATCCACAAATACTTGCCTAAAACATACCTCCATGATTTTTACTTGATCTCCCCTCCAAAATCCACCTTGGTACTCATCTGATTTTCAAAGCATCTTCAGATGTCAAACATGTTAGAAAAGTGACTTTCTGTTCCTGAAAATTAGCCCAGTATTTAACAATATGTGAACGGTGACTTTTAAATTAAATTTACTTAATAGTATTTACTATTTAACTGCAAGTATGATGTAAACTGAATTATTTTCTGTATCAACATTCTCAATTTTAAGCATGTCAGAAAAGGGCTCAATACCTTAATATTGAAGAAGATGATCCTGTTTCTGGCTAATTCAGATGTTGTAATATTGGCTTTGACTAGTTTAACTGATTCAAACTTAAATGATCAAATTCAAGCCTCACACTACTCCTAAAATCATCAACAGAAATTTGTCCACAGATCTTTGCTTGTTAACATGGAATATTCAGATTATAGGAGAAAGTGAGGACTGCAGATGCTGGAGATCAGAGCTGAAAATGTGTTGATGGAAAAGCGCAGCAGGTCAGGCAGCATCCAAGGAGCAGGAGGATCGACGTTTCGGGCATGAGCCCTTCTTCAGGAATGAGGAGAGTGTGCCAAGCAGGCTAAGATAAAAGGTAGGGAGGAGGGACTTGGGGGAGGGGCGTTGGAAATGCGATAGGTGGAAGGAGGTTAAGGTAAGGGTGATAGGCTGGAGTGGGGATGGGGGCGGAGCGGTCAGGAAGAAGATTGCAGGTTAGGAAGGTGATGCTGAGTTCGAGGGTTGGGACTGAGACAAGGTGGGGGCGCGGGGAAATGAGGAAACTGGAGAAATCTGAGTTCATCCCTTGTGGTTGGAGGGTTCCTAGGCGGAAGATGAGGTGCTCCTCCTCCAGCCGTCATGTTGCTATGGTCTGGCGATGGAGGAGTCCAAGGTCCTGCATGTCCTTGGTGGAGTGGGAGGGGGAGTTGAAGTGTTGAGCCACGGGGTGGTTGGGTTGGTTGGTCCGGGTGTCCCAGAGGTGTTCTCTGAAACGTTCCACAAGTAGGTGGCCTGTCTTCCCAATATAGAGGAGGTGAAAATGTGTTGCTGGAGAAACGCAGCAGGTCAGGCAGCATCCAGGGAACAGGAGAATCGACGTTTCGAGCATAAGCCCTTCTTCCTGAATAAACGTCGATTCTCCTGTTCCCTGGATGCTGCCTGACCTGCTGCGCTTCTCCAGCAACACATTTTCAGCTCTGATCTCCAGCATCTGCAGACCTCACTTTCTTCCCAATATAGAGGAGGCCATATCGGCTGCATCAGATTTCTCCAGTTTCCTCATTTCCCCTCCCCCCACCTTGTCTCAGTCCCAACCCTTGAACTCAGCATCACCTTCCTAACCTGCAATCTTCTGACCTCTCCGCCCCTACCCCCACTCCGGCCTATCACCCTCACCTTAACCTCCTTCCACCTATTGCATTTCCAATGCCCCTCCCCCAAGTCCCTCCTCCCTACCTTTTATCTCAGCCTGCTTGGCACACTTTCCTCATTCCTGAAGAAGGGCTCAAGCCCGAAACGTCGATTCTCCTGCTCCTTGGATGCTGCCTGACTCGCTGAGCATATTCAAATTATAGGCAGACTCAAGGATTGTTCTCCCACCATGTAAAAACAGATTACACTGTATTTTCTGCCACGTTGTATAAGGATTGGTGAAACACCCATTGATGTTGCAAAAAATAAGAGGGCTCACCTCCTTCATCAGGGACAAGTGATGAAGTGGTGCATTTTAGTGAGATTTATATCCCTGCCAAACATAATTTTTGTCTTTTACAAAGCAGTGATTGTGGGGCAGATTTCTACCAAAGGCAGTTAAAATTGCTTCAATTAACTCTTGCACAAAAGAGCTGGATAAGTGCCTAGTTAGTGATTGGATAGAAACTTGCTTGAGGATATAGATGGATTAAACGAATGTGTCTGATGCTGCAATTCTAATCTGTGGAAAAAAGCTTTTTGGCAGAGAGACTGAGATAAGGATTGATGCAGAAACAGTGAAGGGAGGAGGATCCTGGTCATGAACATTTATGCTAAAATAAAGTCATCATAGTCCCAGAGGGCTGCTCTCTCAGAGACAGAAAGATAGCTGGTGGTGAATTTAACCACACCTCATGCAAGGGGCAAGGTTGAGGAGGCAGGGCCTTCAGCTGTGAGCGAATTGAGCCTGTACTGTTTGTGTTATATTACATTGCAAACCAGCCATCCAATTAACCAAGCTATGCAAACTCCCAATGGTATAACGAGTTTTCATAACGAAACCAAGAAGAATGAACTGCATAACTCACCAATTCTTCTTCAAAAATATCAACCAAACCTGTGACTCTCCTAATCGCGAATGACCAGGGCACAGACATATGTGATGCCATAATCTTCAAGCCAGGCCTCCATACCATACATCGACCCAACGAGGAAACATCATCTTTGCTTCCTTTAAAGGGGGAGGTGATGGCATTATCACTGGACTGTGAATCCAGAGATCCAGAGAATATTCTGGACACCTAGTTCAAATTCTACCACAACGGATGGTGGAATTTGAACTTTTTTAAACAAAGTTGAATTAAGAGTCTAATGATGACCATGAATGCATTGTCAATTGCCAGAAAAAGCCATCTGTTTCACAAATAACCTTAAGGAAAGGAAACTGCCACCTTACCTGGTCTGGCCTACATATGACTCTAGACCCACAGCAACGGGGTTAAGTCTTAACTGCACTCTTGGTAATTAGGGATTGAATACATTTTACCTAGCCAGCAATACTCTCATCCTGTGAATGAATAAAGAAAAAAAATCTTTGGGTCAAAGTCCTGGAACTCCCAATCTAACATCTCCATGGCAATACATTTGTCACACAATTTGCTATGGTTTAAGAATAAGACTCAAAAGTACCTACACAAGGCCAACTAGAAGTGAACACTGAATATTTGCTTTAATAGTGATGCTTATTATTTATCCAAAGCAATAAATACTGTAACACTAAAGTGTCATCCTTTATTTTGTTCTGGAGTGGGTTTGAAACCAGAACCTTGTAACACAGATGAGTAGGCAGCTGACACTATATCAGACAAGTTAGAGACATAAAAAGCTGCAGATGCTGGAAACCAATGCAGACAAGCAGGAGTCTGGAAGAACACAGCAAGCCAGGCGCCACCAGGAGGAGGAAATGTCAATGTTCCAAGTGTAATCCTTCTTCAGGACACTATACAAGAGACACTACACAATAGTTATAAGTTGCAAAGTAGAAATGACTTACTCAAGGATACATGACGTGGATCAGACCCAACCAAAATCACATCTGGCTTATTACATATATAAATTCCTTTTCCATCAGTACCTGCTCATTTCATGGGATCATCATACATTATATCAAATGTATTTACACAAAATCAATGCAAGAACGAACTATTTGAAGTGATAAGATCCATTAATGCAGCACATTTCATGTTTAACCCCTGTGTAGCCCAAATTCTCCAAATTATCCAATACGTGCATGAGTTATAGCTTTGTTCCCTTAAATTGGAGACTTAACTGCGAATTCAGACTGGGAAGAAGAGATGGAAATTTGCTCTCTACGTCAGCTCTCACATCCTGAGCGAAATGATTTCTGATGAATTTCCAGGTGAGGACTCAATGTATATGTATTCTCCTGGTGTCTTAGCGATATATATATATATATCCACCAGCCATGACTTAGAATGAGTTATTATCTGATTATATATCTCATCGGTGACTGTCAGACACACAATTTCTTATATTAGGATTTTCTACATGACAACAGCGACCACAAAAGTACTTTGCTGAATTTATAATGTTTTGCTATGGCCTTGTCCCTTCCTATCTAAATAAGCTCCTCCAGCTCTCCAATATTACGAAATGCAAGTATTTAACCTAATTCTAGCTTCTTGTGCATTCCCAGTAATAATTGTTCCACCATCGCCTTGGCCATAAGCTGTATGAGTAGAAAGTGAGGACTGCAGATGCTGGAGATCAGAGTCGAAAGTCTAGTGCTAGAAAAGCACAGCAGGTCAGGCAGCATCTGAGGAGCAGGAGAATCGATGTTTTGTGCATAAGCCCTTCATCCGGATGCTCTATGATTCTTGTCCTAAAACCTTCAGCTACTCTGCCTCACTTGCCTCATTTGAGATATTTCTTAAAGTGTCTGATCATCATGTTTTTGGTCATCTAACCTAATATCATCTACATAGTTCAATGATATACTTTGCTTTACAATATTGTTCTGAAGCATCTTGTTTCATTATGTTAAAGAAATGCTTCCTTATTGTAAATTATTCTTGGCAGTCCCGATATTATGACAGGTCCTATATAAATGCTGATGAATTTTCTCTTTCTTTATTAATCAAAGTGGGTGTGAGTCAACACCCCCTGAGTTGTCCTGTCTTGCTCCTGTCTTGTTGGGCTGAGAAAATGAAATTGCCACACCTTTGCAGATGTGTTTGTGTTATGATGCTGAAGTTAAGGTGGAGATAAAGCAGAGAGCAAAATATGTTTCACGCCGCAACGGCCATGTTTAAGGAGAGGTTGATGCTAATAAAGTGCTGAAAAAGTAGAATTCTGAAATAATGTTGTGGAAAACCTGGTTGCTGAGAACTTTCTGCATCTTTTCCAGATCTTCCTGAGCAAGGTGAGAAAGTCAGATATGTTAATTCCATGAAACTCCTCGTTACATGACGTTTAGATGTTTTTCTTATGGTCATCTATCCTGCAGAACATCAAATGTTGCTTGAATAATCATATTTTAGGAAAGGATACCCAATTCAAAATTAAGCATTTGCCTTCCATTTCTCTTGACAGTTCATTTTGTTTTTGCTTCAGAAGTATAATACAGTGCTGTGTTATTTTTTCACTGTTTTTGCGTCTCTTACCTTTTATGTTTCCTTTTTGTTTTGCATCTGTTTCCCTTCATGTGTCCCAGCTGCAATTCCTTTATAGGTCCTTGTTTTTAAAACTGTTCCTTTAAGAATTACAGGCATAGTTTTAGAATTGCTGGTTTGCAGTTTCAGGTTTTTGGCCAAACAAGGAATTATGACATCATGTGGGCTTCCTTTTACTTTCATGATGATTTGGAGAAAGAAAATGGCAGATCGGAGTGACCTCTAGACACAGGAAAGACTTTTTAATGTAGGAAACTCCTTTATCAGAGTATTAAAACTATATTGTCTTTGAGGTGCATGTTGGGGGTGTGCTTTCAGGGCTATTCAACCGCTTTGTTTTTAAATCAAACCAACAAGTCCTTTTTTTATATTAATGTGTGTGGCATAAAGTGCATACTGTATAGCTGTTAATTTTAGCATGGATATGTAACTGCAGCTTTTTACTTTTATGTGAAGGCCTCTTAAAAATGCTTATATTTTAAAAGAACTTATGTTTTAAACAAAGATATATTTTATGTTTTCTGTTTTTTTTTCTATTCAATGCCCATTTTCAGATAAAGTTAAAAATCAACAAAACCAGGATATAGTCCAACAGGTTTATTTGGAAGTACTAGCTTTTGGAGTGCTGCTCCTTCATCAGGTAGCTGTGGAGCAAGATCATAAGTCCAACATCAGTACTTCCACAACATCTTCAGATATGTGTGGTCGACTTATTAAAACAGATGTTAATGGTGGTCTGAAATCTCCGATGTCCAGCACTGTTGTCTAGTTGCTATTTAACCTGTTTTCTTTGTAGATTGGCATCACAGTTAACTATGTTGTGAGTTTTATCTCCAGCAGAATTTTATCTGATGCAGTTTACATTGTCCCTCCTAAATAAACTAGGTGTGGATTTTGTGACATTGAAAAATCAACAATGTTTATTACAGTATGTGATTATATGCAAACATTACATTCACAGGCCCATAAGCAGCACCAAGCTATTAAATTACAATGAGTAACAGGCTTCTTACAGCATGCCATACTTTAAATAATCCCAGAGCAAGATGGAATGTGGTTCCTTCTATCCATAGGTCACATGCTATGATACGTTGATAATATTTTAAGCATTTTGTTTAAAAGTGTACTAACATATTGTGTCTTTTAAGGGTTTACTGATATACTGACTATAAGACATAACACAACTATATTATCCTTAAAGAATTATAACATCCAAAACAATTTTAGGGCCTTTTCACATCTTCTTAATTCTTACGTGATTTTAGTATTTCTACTCTATGTAGATAAGATGTCTTTTAAACTTATCATTGAAGGTCTCATACAGCAATGGGTAGTGTCCCTGCCTCCATACAAGAATCCTACTGCAGGACCCCATTGTCAAGGAAGGCGTTTTCGTTACACTGACCAATGGATTGAGTAGAAACTTGCAAGTCCTTCTGACATATTCCAATGGCACGGGGTAAGTGCAGGAGACATTCAGAAAATCATAAGGAAATAGGAACAAGAGTATTCAAACATGTGATCAAAAGAAATTAGAGCCTGTATTATCACATTTGTTGTTTTAGGCAACATCATCCACGTCAGGTGTACATTCTCACAACAGCTTTGACTGCCCGGTGGCCAATCTGAATGGTATTAGTGTCAAGGAACTGGGGTTTGATCCTTGGTCCAGTCGAGATGGATGTGGGACTTTCTATCCCCGGTGGACATCGTAGCAATGTGATCAGACCTGCTTTCAGGCAATGAACTACAGAAACAAGAAGACAAAATTTACTGTGTGTTTCGACTATAATGAAATGACAGTGAAAATGGTAACCTGGGACAGGACATCTGCGAAGTCACAGTGAACAGGAAAGAAACTTAAGCTAAATCAAAATACTCTTTTATGGTGACTCACTCACCCCTGACTCCTCAGGACCTGGGCACAGGTCATCAGCGAGATGGAATATTCTCCACTTGTCCAGATGGGTGCATAGAGTCATAGACATGTACCACACGGAAACAGACTCTTCAGTCCAACCCGTCCACGCCGAACAGATATCTCAACCTAATCTAGTCCCACCTGCCAGCACCCGGCCCATATCCTTCCAAACCCTTCCTATTCATATACCCATCCAAATACCTTTTAAATGTTGCAAATGTACAAGTCTCCACCACTTCCTCTGGTAGCTCAATCCATACACATACCACCCTTTGAGTGAATACGTTACCCCTCTCAACCTAAACCTATGTCCTCTAGTTCTGGACTCCCCAACACTAGGGAAAAGACTTAGCCTATTTATCCTATCCATGTCCCTCATGATTTTATAAACCTCTGTAAGGTCATCCCTCAGCCTCCGATGCTCCAGGGAAAGCAGCCCCAGCCTATTCAACCTCTTCCGATACCTCAGATCCTCCAACCCTGGCAACATCCTTGTAAGTCTTTTCTGAACCCTTTCAAGTTTTACAACATCCTTCTGATAGGACGGAGACCAGAATTGCACACAATATTCCAAAAGTGGCCTAACCAATGTCCTGTACAGCTTCAACATGACCTCCCAACTCCTGTACTCAATATGTTGAACAATAACGCTCCAACGACACACAAGAAGCTCCATCATATCACCATTCCTTCATTGTCACAGGGTCAAAATCTCGGAACTCCTCTCCGAAAAGCATTATTTGTGTTCCTACACCAAATGGACTACACTTGTTCAAGGAAACAGCATCCCACCACCTCATTATCAAGGGTAATTAAGGATAAGCAATAAATGGCAGTTTTGATGGTTACTCAAGCAAAAGATCAATGCACTGAACAGAGAAGTGGTAAATGAAATTCAACCCAGAAAAATGTGAGGTGATGCATATGCAAAGGTCAAACAAGGAAAAGGAATCCTCCATTAACAGGTGAATAATGAGAGGTGTAGAGGAAGTGAGGGAACTTGAAGTGATGTCTCCAGATGGTAGCAGGACAGGTCGATAAGGTGGTTAAGAAGGTATATGGAACCTTTTCTTTCTTTTGTTCACGCGTGTGATATGAGTGTCACAGGCTGGGCCTGCATTTATTGCCCTTCCTTAGTTACCCTTGGGAAAATGGTGGTGCACTGCCTTCCTGAACTGTTGCAATCTAATTGATGTAGGTACACCCACAATGTCAATAGGAAGGATGTTCCAGGATTTTGACTCAGTGACACTGATGGGATTCTGATGTATTTTGGTGAGTTGTTTGGAGTGGAACTTGCAGGTGTTGGTGATGGTTTTGTGTAGTTGCTGCTTCTTGAGGATAGTTATTGTTCATTTGGAGGATGAGATCTGAGGAGCTTTGTTGAATTTCTGCAATGATGTGTAAAGATAAAACACAATGCTGCTACTAAGCGTCAGTGGTAGAGGGAGTAAATATTTGTGGATGTGATGCCAATCAATCAGGCTTTGTCATGGATAATATCAATCTTCTTGAGTGTTGTTGGAGCTGCACTCATCCAATTACTTACTGAGGTTTCGAATATAAGAGCAGGGAAGTTTTGCTAGAACTGTGTAAATCATTAGTTAGGCCACACCTTGAACATGGAGTGCACCTCTGGTCACCTCATTATAGAAAAGATGTAATTACACAAGAAAGGATGCAGAGGTGATTCATAAGAATATTGCCAGGACTGCAAAATGTGACTATGAAGAAAGGTTGAACAGGCAATAATTGTTCTTCTTAGGAATGGGTTAGTTTTCACCAGCACAGACTGGATAAAACAAGTGGTTTTCTTCTGTGCTGTAAACATTTTAAGATTGGATGATTCTATGAAAGAGAAACACTGGGAATCAACACAGGATAATTAACCATCTTTATATTACTTAGCCAGCTCTATAAAAGGTAGAATAGAGCGTGCAGGGTATCCAAGAAAGTTTCCTCTGTTCTCCTATTACTCATAAACACAGGCATACATTTGAACAAAGAATCATTCAATGTTGAAGTTCTGTGTAACATATAGTTTTGAACAATGTTACAAACTTTGGTCAGAATGTGATCTGCACTGATGACAGGGAGGCCATCTCTTTTGTTATATCCTGCATACCCCACAAGCTTTTGTACTACACATGTATTGTCGCAATGATAGGAGCAGGATCATGAGTGATGCTCGGGCTCAAAGCTCCATCACCAGTTTGGCTGTCAGCAAGATCTTATTGCTCAAAACTGTTTAGACTCCTGAGTGTAGAGACTGTGCCACTATATTGTCAGTGAGACTGATAGAGTTGGTAGTGGCAAGTGCTGTCAACAGTCATCCAGAATTGAGATTTGAGCATCAGACAGTGATATAGTGACAGCTTTGATAAGACATCAGGAGGGGAGGGAGGAGGATAAGGAGTGAAGGCTTCCTGATATATACCCTGGGAGGGAACATTGTCTTCCAAACAATGAATATTATGCTTCATGTCAACTTTGCTGTCATTAGGTAGGGAAAGATCTCAAACAGATAAACTCCTGTGGGATAGCAAGTGTACGGGAAGCCAATTTTTGTGTTGCGTTGATTGATAAATCCATTGCGACAAGTGAGAATAAAAAAGAGCTTCAGTTTTGTACATTTAAATAGGAAATTAGCTGGCAAAGTTGTCAGAGATAATTAACTCTCTAAGCCTGGGTGTCTATTCTATTTGACATACTATTATTGCTTAGAAATACATTTGCCATCTTTCTGACAGACTTGTACAGTGATGAGATAAACAGTCTCTGAAATGTTTGATTACAAAAAATAATATTGTCACTTAACCAGCTCTTAACCGAATTACAGCTTTGTTCTGTGCAAATTGAAGTTTAATGTGCCAATTTTTCTGTGCGGAGTCAAAAACTATTCAGGCCAGTGATCAATCCTTCACCTGTATTGAGTTGATTGATCTCCCCTGAGATAGGGTGGGGTAATGAGCTTTACTGTGCTTGGACAAGAGGGTGGAAAAGTCAGCCAGGAGCTGTGCTATTGATTTATACTCAGTCTCCCATGGTCCACGTCACAGAATGAAAGAAGTTTTAATGCTTGCAGTGGGTAACTCACCTATCCACCAGTGAGAATAGTTGATGCGGTAAAAAGTCTCAAGACATTTAAGAGTAGCAATATTGATCAAAGTTTGACATTAAGTCACTAAAGATACAACAGAACAGATGACTAATACCGCTGTAACTTTGATGGAGTTTTCTAAAACAGAGAGATGGAAACACAGAGTAAGGTGAGGAGAGCCAATTTCAAAGCTCTGGGTTGTGCAGCTGAAGGAACAGCTGATGATGGTGGTTCAAAGGGAATTTATGATAATTAAGTAAACAGAATTGTAGAGGGTGACAGTTTCAAAGAGGTTGCAGGAGCAGCACTTTCTAAGCTGAAGCAAGCAGTTTGTGGATAGTATGGGAACATGGAATGGCAAGTTGGCAAACTGGATCCAAAATTGGCATACACATAGGTGGCAAAGAGTGATGGCGAATGTTTGTTTTTGTGATTAGAAAGCTGTGACCAATGGTGTACAGCAGCGTTGGTCGCTGGGACCCTTTCTGTTTGTTATTTGCATTAATGCTTTGGATATGAATGTAGAAGGTATAATTAATAAATTTACAGTTGACATGAAAATAATTGATAGTGAGGAGAATGGTGTCAAGCTACTGTGTGATATCAATCAGTTGTTAAATTGGGCAGAACAATAGCAGGTAGGGTTTAATCCAAATAAGTGCAAGGTCATGCATTTTGGGAGGTCACAAAATAAAGCAACAAACATAATGAATGGTAGGTCCCTAGGAAGTAATGAGAAATAAAGGGACCTTGGTGTATAAGTCCATAGATCCTTGAAGGTGTCAGCACAGGTAGACAGCTAGTGAAGAATGCTTGCCTTCATTCGCCAGGGCACAGAAAATAGGAACAAGGAAGTCTTGTCATAACACGATAAAGCATTGGTTAGGACTCAGATGGAATACTGTGTGCAGTTCTGGTTGCCACACATTTGGAAAGACATAATTGCACTGGAGAGGTTGCTGAGGGTATTCATCAAGATGAAAAGTCTCTATTGTGAGGAGAGCCTGGATAGACTAGATAGATTGTTTCCTTTGGAGCAGAGAGACTGAGGGCGGATTTGATTGAGGTATTCAAAATTAGGAAATTACAGTTAGGGCAGATTATGAGTAATTCTTCCTCCATGGCAGAAATGTTTAAGGTGAAGAGCAAATAGTTTTGAGGAGATATGAGAAAGAATTTTCTCAGCCAGAGTGTGGTAGATACATGGAACACACTGCCTGAAAGTGTGGTGGGGGCAGATACTCTCCCACAATACTTAAAAAAAAGTCTGAATGACCAAGTGAAGGTAAATGGGATTAGTATAATTTGGTGTTTTTTTGTCAGCAAAGGTGTGATGGGCCAAAGAGCCTGTTTTTATGCTGAACAATCCTATGTGGATCCTTTAAACCATAGTGCAGAAGTTGTCACTTTGAAATAGAAAGAATCAGTGGATAGAAAAATGGACAAAGAAAATGAAAAAAAAAACAAACTTAAGACAATCAGAGAATTCTCAGATCTGACAAAACATAAGGATCAATTTGGTCATCATGCTCGAACCAGTTCATTGCCCCAAAGCGATGTTTTCCGCATCGCCGTATAAATGAATCATCAAGTTTATGTCTAATTGCCTTTTGCAAGGTCATACAGAACCTCCTTACAATACTCACTGAGGTAGTCCCTTACAGATCTTGATAACTATCTGTGTGAAAACAATTCTCTTCTGTTCCATTTTAGTTCTTTGGTGAGTTGTTTTTAATCAGCTGTGACACACCCACCATTCATTTTATCGCTACTAAGATCCCTCATAATTCTGAAAACACATTAATATTCTCCGTTTTAAGAAAAACAATCCAGTCTTCTACAACTTCTCCACATTACTGAAGTCACTTACCCCTGGTATATTGCTGGTAAACTTCAGATCAATTCCATCATTTTTATCCTAATGCAGCAAACTGTGCAATGTCTGAGCAGTTTCACCATAAAGTATGACAGGGATGTGCATTGCGTTTCTATTACTTACTAAGTTTTGCATTGATTAAAGGAGGTATGTTGATGTTTTTAGATAGACTTTTTTGAAGGATGTTGATATGTTGAAGCTTCACCTGGCCAGAGGTTTACTGCAGTCATTCATACCTCTTGATTATCTGGAATATATGATCAACTGGCACAGTCCGGGTCACATAAGTGCCAGGTAATACAAAGCTTGCTGGAGCTCAGTTTAAAAGCCCTGCTGCAAAAGCCAACTGAGTGGCATTCCCTTAGTGTTACACTATACTGGCAACCTAGGATTTGTGTTATGAAGTCTATGACATGGAACCTGAATGTATAACCTTCTGATTCAGAGAATCAAGTACTACCACTGACCGTAGCTGATGGCCTAATCCTGTATCAAAGAGATCTAACATTATTCTGAATGGATGGTTAATTTGTATTGGGGAGCACTGCCTATAATTATATTAAGTTGGAGGTCCATGCTAGGATCAATTTTCAAACAGAGTTTTTCATACAGATGTGGAGAAACTAATTGCACCACATTAGCACATTCACAATTTCCAATGAGTTTGACCTCGCATTTTGCTGAAGAAAATTTTTGTACTATTTTTCAAATGGCCTTTGCCTGGTTTACCAATATTTTGAAATTTTAGCTGGACAACTATATTGTGAGTATTTTAAGAAACGCTGGAAATTCATAACAGATCTGTCAGTATGTGAATGACGGAAGACAAGCAAAGATTTGGGTGTTTTTAAGAATTGGAAGAGTGACTCAAGAGAAGAAATGTAACGAGAGTGAGAACAGAACTTGATGTGGTGGTCCAAATCTCCAGTTTGCAATTACATCAACAAAGAGCAATGAAAGGGCAGCATAGTTTGTGAATAGATTATGGTCACTGCATTTCTGCTTGAATCCAACCAAAACACTTTAGATACAAGATGGTCATTGAAGTTCCACCAGGGAATTCAGGAGAAACTCCTTTTATAGGAGTACTGTCTTGAGTCTTTAAGATCCCTTGAATCTGTACTGCCATCTGATATAATGATGACTGTAACATATTTCTATTCAATTGCCTTGATTCCAGACATTTGATGAGTCAAAATATATGCATCCTAAGTTAAAATTTATTAATTGAGCTCACCATTTATCTAGAGAGTGGTATGAATATAGAGGTGCATCACATGAGGTTAATGGGATTGAAGGATCGGCTGATAGATATCGATAAAGAGGATTGGTAAGGAACACGAAGACCAGTTGTGGGCTTAAGGTAACTATAAGCAATTTTTCTTTTTTCTTCTTTTGTTGCTACTATTCTCTCTTGCCAAAGAGGCAGAAAAAAAACATTTATATGTTGAAATTCACGATGCAGTCAGTGTATTCCAGGCCAGAACTCAGTCAAGATGATATTAAAACCATTTCTATTGAAACATTTTGGCATCTTTAAGTTCCAACAGTTTAAAACTGACAGGAACAGCCAAAACAATTATTTGCCAACTTCTGAAAGCCACAAGGCCATAAAAACAGAACCCTGCACCAGTTTTTCCAGTTGGTTTCAAGTTGATTCGCTTTATGCCTTTACAATCCAATGTATGCTCAGGTTTCCTTTCAGGTCAAAGAGCTATCCAAATATCTATCATTTAAAGTCAACTTCCATTATGTTCTAAAGGAAACACTTTATAATTTTGAATATCTGTAGTAAATCACCCGTTCGCTTCAAGGAGACAATCTTCTGTCCTCTGAGCATATGGGAGATTTAGTAGAGATTACCTCCAGTCTCACCCATACGATCGAAGTCTGCCATGCCTAACATTATTCTGATAATCTCCTGTGGTTGCAACTTTTTCCAAGGTCCTCACGTAATATCAGGAAATTCACTCCATTTCTTCATATTCCATTATTAGCTAGTTGCTATCATAGCATTGATATAATTTACGTGAACTCTGAGACTTGATGGTAAGATCTCATAAATGTTTTGCATTTTTAAAAAAAATATCTGATGCTTGCAACCCGGCTACAACACCGTCATTATTAAGTTTTCTCAAAGGGACATCAACAAATATTAAATGAATAAAAACTACACTCCATCCATCTCTTTTTATGAACAATCTACAAATGTAGAGACCCAGGGAATAAAACATGGAAAATTTGCCAGAACATGCCTAAAATTAATATACAACACAGGGCCACCTCTGAGCAATTACTCCATGATTTTACGTTAGCTATATTTTGAAATTATAACTTGTTTTGCTGCCCTGGGACCTGATAGTTTCGAAGTGCCACTCAGACAACATCTAAGGTAATAAAAAGTGGCTCCTTTATTTAGAAAACTTCAACAATAAAGTTGGATAAATTGTAATTTTACAAACTAATTACTTATGTAAGAAAGCTTCTGGCGCTTATTGAAATGACAATTGTGAGTTAAGGCAATTCAACCAGGCTCCTCGAAGATAAGAGATATATCCTATACAATAACACTAGGGTGGTCCGAGAGATGTGTTTCAGTTGAAGCGCGACAGCTGTCACTAACCTGCTGGGCTAGCTCAGCTCAAACCATTAATGTGATGTATGGATAGACCTAACTGTGCAGGAAATCTGACTATTAACAAAACCACATGTTCTTTTAAGAATCATGTGAGAGAAAGGCTTGGGTTAAGGAAAGAACTGCTTGTCTCTGTGATGAATTGCTTCACACCTTCACCGATGCATTTTCAATCAGCAATGAATTAAGATCTGAACTTTAAAAATGTCGAACTTTTACAAAACAATTGTTATACCTCACCTGGAATATTTTGTACATTTTTAGTTGCTACGTTATCGGGAAAGATGCAAACAAATTGAACAAAGTGCAGCATTGACTTATAAGAATGGTTCTATGAATGAGAAACTTCAGTTTTGAGGATAGACTAAAGAACTTGGACTGATCTTGGAGAGATGAAGGCTGAAAGATGATTTGATAAAGATTTTCAAAACACTGAACAGACTGCTTCAACTTGTAAAAGGGAAAAAATGATGAAGGCATAGATAGGGTCATAGAGTCATAGAGATGTACAGCACGGAAACAGGTCCTTTGGTCCAACTCGTCCATGCCGACCAGATATCCCAACCCAATCTAGTCCCATCTGTCATTACCCGGTCCATATCTCTCCAAACCCTTCCTATCCATGTCCTACCATCCAGATGCCTTTTAAATGTTGAAATTGTACCAGCCTCCACCACTTCCTCTGGCAGCTCGCTCCTCCACACACCACCCTCTGTGTGAAAAAGTTGCCCCTTAGGTCTCTTTTATATCTTTCCCCTCTCACCCTAAACCTATGCTCTGGACTCCACTTTCCCGGGGAAAAGACCTTGTCTATTTACCATATCCATGCCCCTCATGATTTTATAAATCTCTATAAGGTCACCCCTCAGCACTCCAGGGAAAACAGCCCCAGTCTATTCAACCTCTCCCTGTAGCTCAAATCCTCCAACCCTGCCAACATCCTTGTAAATCTGTTCTGAACCTTTTCAAGCTTCACATCATCCTTCCAATAGGAGGGAGACCAGAATTGCACACAGTATTCCAAAAGTAGCCTCACCAATGTCCTGTACAGCCGCAACATGACCTCCCAACTCCTGTATTCAATGCTCTGACCAATACCAAATGCCTTCTTCACTATCCTATCGACCTGCGACTCCACTTTCAAGGTGATCTTTATTTCACTTGGAAAATTGGCTAGGCAGATGGAGTGGCCAGAGGTCTTGTGGGTAATGCTAGTTCAGTCTAAGCTGGTAGGCAGAGCCAGTGAGTTATTTGCCACACTGTCAGATGAGGGATCAAGAGATTATGTAGGTATCAAACAGGCTATTTTAAGTGCTTCTGGCTTGGTACCAGAAGCGTATAGACAGCGGGTCAGAAACTTAAAGAAGGAACCAGGTCAGACTTACGTTGAGTTTGAAAGAATTAAACAGAGTCATTTTGATAGATGGGTGGGGGCTTTAAAACTAGATAAGAGCTATGAGGCTCTAAGAGAGATTATTCTGTTGGAGGAGTTCAAAAACTCACTTTCAGAGATGACACAAATTCATGTGGATGAATAGAAAGTTCAGGGAGTGAGGAGGGCAGCAGAGATGGCCAATGAATTGCCACATAAGGCAAAGTTTAGCTGCTGGCAGGAATTCCATTTAAAGTTATCTGCAAAAAAAAAGGATGATGTAACAAAAGTTTTTTTCACACAGCGAGTAGTTAGGGTATGGAATGCACTATCTGGAAATGTCAAAGAGTCATACAGCATCGAAACAGGCCCTTCAGCTCACCATGTCTATGCTGACCAACAAAAATCAAACTACACTAATCCCAATTGCCTGCATTTGGTCCATTGCCTACTATCCTCTGGCATTATTAAATGCAGATGCTTCTTAAATGTTATGAGAGTATCTGCCTCCACCACCCTCTCAGGCAGCACATTCCATGTGTCTGACACCCTCCAGGTGAAAAAAGGTTCTCAAATCTCCTCTAAACCACTTGCTCCTAACCTGAAACATGTGCCCTCTGCTCTTAAACACGTCTGCCATGAGGAAAAGATGAACACGAAAAGCTCTGTCTATGCATCTCATTGATTCCCCCTCAGCCTGCTCTCTCTAAGGAAAACAAACCCAACCCACTTTACTCCCAAGGGGCCTACCATTCATTATGCCCATCCTTCTCTGATTTGGCCTCCCAAAATGCATCATTGAGTCGTAGGGTCCTGCAGAACCATGACTGGCCCTTTGACACAAATTGGTCCATACTGACTAAAATTTCCATCCATGCTAACCCCAATTCCCTGCACTTGGTTCATATCCTTCAACCTTTCTTATCCATGTATTTGTCCAAATGTCTTCGAAGTATTGCTAATGTACCTGCCTCAACCACTTCTGCACACAGCTCATTCCATGTGTGTACCACCCTTTGTGTACCTCACACTTATCAGGATTACATTCTATCTGCCATTGCTCTATCCATTTTACCAGCTGATCAATATCAGAATGTAGCTTGAGACCATCCTCCTTGTTATCAATAACTCCAGCACTTTTCACGTTATTGGCAATTATACCTTCTACATTCACATTTGAGTTGTTAATGTACGTAACAAAAGAAAGGGTCCTAGCTCCGATCCTTGTGGTACACTGCTTATAATGGTCTTCCAATCACAGAAACAACCCTCCACCATTACCCCTTTCCTCCTATTTTTTAGCTCATTTTGGATACAGCTTGCCAATTTGCCTTGGAGCCCATGGCCTCTTCCATTTTGGACCAGTTTTCCATCAACGATCTTGACAAAGGCCTTACAGAGGTCCATGTAAACAACATCAACTGCACTACCTCATCAATGTATTCAGTCACCTTCTAAAAAAACTCAGTTAAATTAGACAAACACGATGTCCCTCGGACATTATTTAAATGGTTAAAGATTGCAGCATGCTGTTGTGCTAAGGGACTTAGGAATGCTTGTACATGAATCACTGAAAGTTGATTTGTAGGTGATACAGGTAATCAGGAGGGTAAACAGAATATTGGCTTTTATTGCTAAAGGGATTGAGTTTAAGACCAGGGAAGTTCTACTTGTACAAGGTGTTGATGAGGCTGCACCTAGAGTACTCCGCATAGTTCTGGTCTCCTTACTTGAGGAAGGATACACTGGCTCGAATGTGGTGCAAAGGAAGTTCACCAGGTAGATTCAGGAGATGTGGGGGTTACCCTATGAGGAGAGGTTGAGCCGCCTGGGACTGTAGTTACAAGAATTTAGAAAGATTGAGAGGGGATCTTATGGAAACATATAAAATTAAGAAGGGGTTAGATAAGTTAGAGGCAGACAAATTGTTTCCACTGATGGATGGGATTAGGACTAGGGCCCATGGCCTCAGGTTTAGGGGGAATAGATTTCAGACAGAGATGAGGAGGAACTGCTTTTCCCAGAGAGTAGTGAATCTATGGAATTCTTTGTCCAAAAAAGCAGTAGAGGCAGCTTCATTAATGGCATTCAAGCCACAGTTTTTGCATGGTCGGGGAATTCAGGATTATGGGGATAATGCAGGTAGGAGGAGCTGAGACGATGGATAGATCTTAATGAATGGTAGAGCAGGCTTGATGGGCTAAATAGCCTATTCCAGCATCTATTACTATGAAACTATGAAATCCATGCTAACTATCCTTGATCAATCTCTGCTTTCCAAATGTTGATTAATTCTGTCCCTTAGATTTGTTTTCAATAATTCCCCCATCACTGACGTCAGACTAACTGGTCTGTAATTACCTGACCTTTCCGTGCTTGCCTTCTTGAACAAAGGAATCACATTAGCTATCCTCCGATCATCTGGCACGTCACCTGTGGCCGATAAAGTATTAAATATCTCCGTCAGGGCCCCAGTAGTCTCCTCCCTTGCCTCCTATAGCAGCTGGGATACATCTCATCAGCTTTTGGAGATTTATCCACCTTTATGCCGACTAAAACATCCTTGTTAATTTTAACATGCTCTAGAATGTCACCATCCCAACTGAAATATCCAGCTCCAATCTCTTTCTCTTTTTGTGAATACAGATGAGAAATAGTCATTGAAGAACTCATCCATGTTCATTGGCTTCAAATACATGTTGCCCTTTTGGTCTCTAATAGGCTGCACTCTTTCCTTTTACTCTTAAAATGCTCATAAAAAGCCTTGGGATTTTCCTTAATCCCATCAGCCAAAGAAATTTAGTGACCCCTCTTTGCCCTCCTAATTTCTTTGCTAAGCAAACCCGTGCACTCTCTGTACTTTTCAAAAACCTCCCCTGCTTTTAATGTGCTGTACCTGACATATGCCCCTTTCATTTTCTTCATCAAACTTTCAATATCCCTCGACACCGAGGGTTCCCTGGATTGCTGCCCTTGCCCTTCACTCTTACGGCAATGCATTGCCCCTGAACTCTCACAAATTATTTTGAAAAGATTCACACTTTTGAAATGTGGACTTACCGGCAAATAGCTGTTCCTAGTCCATGTTGCCATATCCTGTCTAATGATATAGAAATTGGTCTTCCCCCAGTTTAGATACTTAACTTCTGCACTATCCTTTTCCCTTTCTATAATGGTTTTGAAACATATGGTCACTATCCCCAAAATTTCCCACCAAAACTTGACCAACTTCATTTCTCTTCCCCATTTCTATGAGGACTATTTATGTACTAATACAAAAAGCTCCCCTGGATGTGCTTTAAACATTGTACCCCATCTAATCCTTTAACTGGGCAATACCAGTTAATGTTGAGAGAGTTGAAATCCCCTAAAACTCTCACCCTGTTCCGATCAAACACCTCTCTGTGATTGACTGACAAATCTGTTCCTCCAATTCCCCCTAATTGTTGGGAGGCCTGTCGTATAATCCCAGCAAAGTGATTGCCTTGTTTTATTTCTAAGCTCAACCCAGATGGCCTCCTGCGAAGAGCCTTCTAAGATATTCTCCCTCATTATTGCAGTAAGCGTTTCCTTATCAATTGCTCCCACCACTCTTACAACCTGCCCATTCCACCTGAAACTTCTGTACCCTGAAGGTTGAGCGGCCAGTCCTGCTCTTCCTTCAACCATGTCTCAGTGACTGGAGCAATATCAGGTTCCAACATGTTGATCAATGCTCTTAAGTTTATCCATCTTACCAGTCAAGTTCTTTGTATTCAACTAGATACAATTTAGCTTGCTAGGCCTCCTATGTTTCTTACCATGCTCCATGTCTTCTCTGCTTACTGGAATACCCAAGTATTCCTTCTATATCTGATTTAACATTGTTCCCAAATTTTCATCTACTCTGTGCCCAACCCCCCTGCCAAATTAGTTCTAAACCTCCCCAACAACACAGATGTGGTAGAGGCAGGTTCAATTAAAGCAACCAATCGGGCATTGGATGCTTATTTGGATAGGATTAGTGAGGGTCAGGTAAAGAAAAAGCAGGGAACATGCATTGGATAATAGAACTGGTGCAGGTATGATGGATTGAATCGCTTCCTGCACCAAAACAGTTGTGGGATTCTGTGATTTTGCCACAGCTAGACTATTGCATTCAATTCTGGTCACCATCCCGAAGGAGAGATGTGACAGTCCTTCAGCAGGTGCAGCAACAATTTACCAGAGTGGTTCCAGCAACACGGAATTTTCATTACAATGTTAGATTGGAGAAGTTGGAAAAATAAACAAAAGATGTCTGGAGTTCTCAACAGACCTGCTACTATATTGAAGATGCTGCCAGACCTGTTGATTTCCTCCAGCACTTTCGGTTTTTATTTCAGGTTTCTACCATCTACAATACTTTTCTTTTATTGGAGAAATTAAGGTTCTCCTTCTTTGAACAAAGGAGATTGGGAACGATTTGATAAAAGATTAGAATATTATGGTATGTTTAGATCAACAGGCAAAGAAAAATTCTTTCCTTTAACTGATAGCACAATGACTAGGGGATTTAAAGATTTGGGAAGAAAGCTGGGAACATTATGAAAAAAGCTTTTTTCACAATGAGTGATAATGTCTGAGAAGTTGGAGCTTATGAGGGTGGTGGAAATGGAGATGATGAATAATTTCAGAAGGATATTGTTGGATAGTTGCAGGTCTATACAAAATATCCTTCAGCCAAGGGAAACAGCCTCTCAGGACCAACCCTCTCAATCATCCTCAGAAAATTACCTATTTCAGTAAGATCACCTTTCATTCTTTCAACAAATATAGACTCATTCTACTCAACACCTTAGCCGAGGAAATCCCTCATATCCCAGAGATCAATCAACTGGGCTCTCTCTGCAATCCTTGTCTGGTAACACCAAATCTCCTTAGGAATGGAAAACAAAACTTTACAAATTATTGCAGTGTCATCTCCCCAAAGCACCGCACAATGTTAGTAAGACTTTAACTAATTACAATCCAACTCCCTTGTGGTAAAGCCCAGCATACGATAATTTGCCTTTCTCATTTCTTGCAGTACCAGTGTGCAATACTTCTACATTAATTTCCAATAAGCCTTGCCATCTCTCTTAATGCACTCAGATGCTCTGTTTTAAATGCTTTCTTGCATTGGAGATTCTTCCTAGAATGAGGTAAAAAATTAAGGGAAGCTTGCATATCTAAAATGGAAATAGAAAATATTGCAATCACAGCGAAGAACAATCAGCATGTAAAGGAGAGAAAGAGATTTTTTTTTATTGGCGACCCTTCATCAGAGTTGGCAAGTGGACACTCAGGAATCGCTGGTTGGGAGTAGCATGAGATAATGATTTGATCACAGTGTCCCCTTTATCATTCCCCATAATCAGTAAGGGAATCAAGGGTTATGAGGAAAGTGCAGTTGAGGCTTATCAGACCAGCCATGATCTCATTGAATGGCACAACAGATGTGGTGGGCTGAATGGTCTACTTCTGCTACTACAAATTGGGATCATAGAATCCCTACAGTGTGGAAACATGTCATTTGGCCCAACAAGTCCACACCAACCATCCAAAGAGTATCCCACCCAGACCCATTCCCCGACCCTATTACTCTACATTCTCCTGACTAATACCCCTAACCTACATATCCCTGAACACTATGGGCAATTTAGCACAGCCGAATCACCTAACCTGCACATCTTTGGACTGTATGAGGAAACTGCAGCACCCAGAAGAAACCCACGCAGACACAGGGAGAATATGCAAACTCCACACAGACAGTTGCCCGAGGCTGGAATTGAACCCAGGTCCCTGGTGCTGTGAGGCAGCAGTGCTAACCACTGAGCCACCATGCCACTCCAATCTTATCGTCTTATGATAAGCAGACTAATCAGCTATGGATGAAAGAAAGGAATATGGCGAAAGAGAGTAATTGAATGAATGTCTGTCATCAACTGATGTCCTGCATTAGTACATTTTGGTATTACACTGTTGGATTGCTCTTTTAGTACCATTTGTAACTTAGAAACATTGAATTTTGATTAACTGCATTAAATATTCATTACTGCTACACATGCCCACGTGAATCAAATAGTGTATTGAGAATGATAGGCTGGCTGCCTCTTGGAAGAGACATTGTATAAATAAATTAATGTCAAACTGTGGGTAGCTTGCAAGCCCAGTGCAGTTCATGCCATTTAGTGGTCATCCTGTTAATGAGAAGGTTCATTTAAAAAGAACATTTACTCAGGCACAGATTCAGTCCCCCTACACACTCTACTGTGTTTGCTTACAAAAGCACTGCGGTGTGCTAAAGTATGTTTTCTTAGTCTGCAAACAGAGGCGTGCGCAATACTGTATCCCACAGCCAAATCATTTACCACTCCCAGATAGCAAACCAGCTTAGTTGCAAGTGGGTATAAAACATCCTGTATTTTTTCTGATTTTGGCACAAACAGTAACAACTTAAAGCATGGGATATGACATATTGTAGACTGTCAAGGTGAGACAAGGGAATTTGCCACAGTTCGCAAAGGACCATGGGCATCTTCCTTCTGACAATTTGTATTTTATTGCTTGAGGGTTACAGATGTGTAGGCCAAATTAAGTCGCTGCAAAATACACCAGCTAGCATGGGGATTGAGCTTGTACAGTTGGCAACATTCTCTAGTCATTTTAAATTATCTAACAACATCCCCATTTCCCTAATTACTCTGTCGGGAACATGCAAAGCAAACTCTGCCAGGGTTGCTTGTGGGCTCATGCTTGGGGAGGGTAGATATCCTCACATTCTAAGGGAATCAATACTTGATGGAAGGAAAAGGCAAGGGACAAGGAGAGCCATACTCCAGGTCCTTGCTTCCCAAGTCCTGCCCCCAGCCACAAGACTTAGCCCAAGAGATTCCAACCCCATAATCCCTTCCTGCATCATGTTCCTGAGACTTTTCAGCAGGAAGGGATTACCAGCACCAACCACCATGTCCCACATGGCACTGCTGTGCACAGCTGCTGACCTCTGATTTGCCAGGACATCTCAGGAGGTTTAGCATTTGCCCCAACTGTGTCATTGATCTCAGGAAACATCCTTTGCTGCCAGTTAAATGCTATGGTGAGTGTTAGGGCCTTCCTGAAAGTAGGTATCACAGGACTCCTCAGTTAGACATTGCCCAAATACACTTCAACGAAACATTCGACGAGCATAGTAGACTGGTTAATAAGGTTAATTCACATGGGATGCAGAGGGAGCCAGCCAATTGGATATGGAATTGGTTTGAAGGTAGGAAAGAGAGGGTGATGGTGGAGGATTGCTTTTCAGACTGGAGCCTGAGACCAGTGGTGTGCCACAAGGATTGATGCTGGGTCTGCTGATTTTCATCATTTCTGTAAAATAAGGCTCGGTTGGTAAGTTTGCAGATGACTCCAAAATAGATTGTATAGCAGACAGTGAAGAAGATTATCTCAGAATACAGCAGGACCTTGATCTAATGGGTCAATGGGCCATGGAGAGGTAGATGGAGAATAATTCACATATATGTCAGATATAGCATTTTGGTAAGGGAAACCAGGGCAGGACTTATGCAGCATCTGCAGTACTCACTTTCGCCTTCTACAGTTAATGGTAGAGTCCTGGGGATTGTTGCCGAACAAAGGGACCTAGGGGTGCAGATGACTAGTTCCTTGAATGTGGAGTCACAGGTAGACAGGTTGGTGAAGAAGGCATTTGGCACGCTTGCCTTCCTTGGTCAGAACATTGAGTATGGGAGTTGGGACTTCTTGTTACGGCTGTACTGGACTTTTGTGAGGCCATTTTTAGAATACTGTGTACAGTTCTGGTCACCTTTCTATACGAAGTATGTTGTTAAACTTAAGAGGGTGCAGAAAAGATTTACAAGGATGTTGCCGAAACTAGAGCGTTTTAGTTATGGGGAGATGCTGAATAGGCTGTGGCTTTTTTCCCCTGGGCCATCAGAGGCTGAGGTGTGACCTTATAGAAGTTTACAAAATCATGTGGAGCTTGGGTAGGGTAAATATCCAAAGTCATTTTCCTAGGGTGAGGGAAGTCCAAAACATATGCCAAAGTGAGAGCGGAAAGATTTAAAAAGGAGCTGAGGGGTAACTTTTTCACACAGAGAATAGTGTATATATGAAAAGAGCTGCCAGAGGAAGTGCTGGAGGTGAGAACAATTACAACATTTCAAAGGCATTTAGATGGGTATATGAATAGGAAATGTTTAGAGCAATATGGGTCAAATGCTGACAAGTGGGACTGGGTCAGCTTGGGATGTCAGGTCGACATGTACAAGTTAGACCAAGGGATCTGTTTCACTGCTGTACAACTCTATGACTCTGCAGTACAACTCTATGACTCCCCACTGACTATTTTAAATTTTACCCTGGGTCTCGCTTACCTTATTTCCTCCTAATTTTATTTGAAATTTGGGGGTTTAGTTAGGTTAGAAAAAAGAAAACAAAAGCACAAATATGTCCAAATTAGGATAGAAATTTCTCTTGCTCAAATGTTATTTTCAGTTGGATCAAGCCCTGATTTTGGTTCAACATTTATTGTTATAATTTGCAGTGTCAGCATTTCCCAAATGATAATGTTTGATAATGTTTTTGCGTGATGTTTTTAGTTTCTAAACACCAGTTGGCTCTATGCTGCCAATCTGTCATGAATGAATTACACTGAGAACTCGACTGTCTATCTTAAATCAGTTTTCCGTTAATTCCTAGCACAGTCAGGACTATTTAGTAAATGTTGTCCAATGGCAGTCACTTCAAATGTTGGACTCAATGTTGTGAAGTTTGCAATCATTGCCTGGTTGAGCATAATCAGCACACTACTGACTGGAAATGGCAAAAGGGTGTTTTGCTTACTATGATCTGTAGGATGTTGGCATATACATCCTACAGACCTGGTGTCATACCAATACTGATACTTATATATCACATTTCTCATTGAGCGCTTGGTAAATCATCTTTTTGACTTGACTGTAGCATCCTGCTGTGGAGAAAATCACTCACATTTACTGCTTACTTCATCTGTTGTCCTAACGTTTGAGACACCTTCCCCTCCTGGGCAAGCCATGGTAGATTAGGGAGATAATGGCCGAGTGGTATTATTGCTAGACTGTCAACCCAGAGACTCAGAAAATATCTGAATCCCGTCACAGCAGATTTGAATTCAATAAAAATATCTGGAATTAGGAGTCTAATGATGACCACGAATCCAGTGCCTATTGTTGGAAAAACCCATCTAGTTCACTAAAAACCTTTAGGGAAGGCATCCTTACCTGGTCTAATCTACATGTGACTCCAGACCCACATTAACTGCCCTCTGGATGATCAGGAATGGACAATAAATGCTGCCTAGCCAGTGACATCCTCATCCCTTGAAAGAATTTTAAAAAAGACTGGGAACTATAAGAACTAGAATGAGGAGTAAATAATTCAGCTCCTTGAGTCTGCCATCCTGGCTGAATTCACCTCAGCTTCAACTCCAGTTGCTTGCCCACTCTCCATAACCCTTCAACACATTACAGATTAAATATCTGGCTATTCTTTACCTTACGTTTACTCTGTATTCCAGCATCCACTGCACTCTGGGGTAGTGAATTTCACAGATTCACGACTCTTTGAGAGAGGCAATTTCTCCTCTTCTCGGTTTTAAATCTACTCCCCCTTAACCTAAAACTACGACCTCTTGTTTGAGACTGCCTCGCATCAGAAACCATCCTTCCTGCATTTACTTTGTCAATCCCCTCTAAAATCAAATATACCTCAAGTAGATCTTGTCTCATTCTTCTAATCTCCAGAGAGTAATGATGGAAACTGGAGCTGAAGAATGTGTTGTTGGAAAAGCGCAGCAGGTCAGGCAGCATCCAAGGAGCAGGAGAATCGACGTTTCAGGCATAAGCCCATCTTCAGGAATGAGGAGGGTGTGCCAAGCAGGGTAAGATAAAAGGGAGGGAGGAGGGACTTGGCGGAGGGAAAGTGAGGGGGGAGGTGTGGGCGCAAGTTTTGCATTTCTTGCGGTTGCAGGGGAAGGTGCTGGGAGTGGAGGTTGGGTTAGTGGGGGGTGTTGACCTGATGAGGGAGTCGCGGAGGGAGTGGTCTTTCCGGAACGCTGATTGGGGAGGGGAGGGAAATATATCCTTGGTGGTGGGGTCTGTTTGGAGGTGGCGGAAATGATGAAGGATGATACGATGTATCTGGAGGTTGGTGGGGTGGTAGGTGAGGACTAGTGGGGTTCTGTCCTGGTGGCAGTTGGAGGGGTGGGGTTCAAGGGTGGAGGAGCAGGAAGTGGAGGAGATGAGGTGGAGAGCATCGTCAACTACGTCGGAGGGGAAATTGCGGTCTTTGAAGAAGGAGGCCATCTGGGTTGTTCGGTATTGGAATTGGTCCTCCTGGGAGTAGATGCAACGGAGGCTAAGGAATTGGGAATATGGGATGGCGTTTTTACAGGGGGCAGGGTGGGAGGAGGTGTAATCTAGGTAGCTGTGGGAGTCAGTCGGTTTATAGTAAATGTCTGTGTTGAGTCGGTCACCCAAGATAGAAATGGAGATGTCTAGAAAGGGGAGGGAGGAGTCTGAGACGGTCCAGGTAAATTTGAGGTCGGGGTGGAAGGTGTTAGTAAAATGAATGGACTGTTCAACCTCCTCGTGGGAGCACGAGGTAGCGCCGATACAGTCATCGATGTAGCGGAGGAAAAGGTGGGGTGTGGTGCCAGTGTAGCTGCGGAAGATGGACTGTTCCACATATCCGACGAAGAGGCAGACATAGCTGGGGCCCATGCGGGTGCGCATGGCTACTCCTTTGGTTTGGAGGAAGTGGGAGGATTGGAAAGAGAAGTTGTTCAGAGTGAGGACCAGTTCAGTCAGTCGAAGGAGGGTGTCAGTTGAAGGATACTGGTTGGTTCGGTGGGAAAGGAAGAAGCAGAGGGCTTGGAGGCCTTCGTGATTGGGGATGGAGGTGTATAGAGACTGGATGTACATGGTGAAGATAAGGCGTTGGGGGCTGGGGAAGTGAAAATCATGGAGGAGGTGGAGGGCGTGGGTGGTGTCCCGATCATCTCAGCCTGCTCCTGCCCCACCGAACTCATCTCTACATACCTCGACAGGGTCCTGTCCCCCTTAGTCCAAGCCCTCCAAGGCCCCAAGGGATCCTTCCATATCCGTCACAAATTCACCTGCACCTCCACACACATCATTTACTGCATCCGCTGCACCCGATGTGGAGGAAGAGCGCCTCATCTTCCGCCTAGGAACCCTCCAACCACAAGGGATGAATGCAGATTTCTCCAGCTTTCTCATTTCCCCTCCCCCCCACCTTATCTCAGTCCCAACCCTCAGACTGAGCACCGCCTTCTTGACCTGCAATCTTCTTCCCGACCTCTCCGCCCTCACCCCCTCTCCGGCCTATCACCCTCACCTTAACCTCCTTCCCCCTATCGCATTCCCAACGCCACTCCCCCAAGTCCCTCCTCCCTATCTTTTATCTTAGCCTGCTTGGCACACCCTCCTCATTCCTGAACAAGGGCTTATGCCCGAAACGTCGATTCTCCTGCTCCTTGGATGCTGTCTGACCTGCTGCGCTTTTCCAGCAACACATTTTTCAGCTCTGATCTCCAGCATCTGCAGTCCTCACTTTCCCCAATGATGGAAACTGCTCAAACTCTCTTCATGAGGCAAACACTTCATCTCAAGAATCAGTCCAGTGAACCTCCTCTGAACTGTCTTCAATACAATTATATCCCTCTTTCAAAACAAGGGGATCAAAATTAAATGCAATACTCCACCAACTCAGGAACAAAAACAGTGCCATTAGGCTCTTCCAGGAATTGGCACAATATGCAGTGAATAACAATTTGATCAGGGTGGCTATTATCACAAAGAGTAGTTTTGATCTAAATAAAGGAAACTACAACGGTTTGAGGCAGGAGTTGGCTCTGATAAATTACTGAATACTAATTAAAAGGATAAGGGTGGATAGGCAATTGCAAATATTTAAAGAACACATGAATGAACTGCAACACTACTCATTTTTGTCTGACACAAAAATAAAACAAGAAAGGTGACCCAACCATGGGTAACCAGGGAAATTAGAGATTGTGTGTTGGATTCGAGGAAGGAACATTCAAATTGGCCAATCAAAAATAGCAGACCAGAGGACAAGGGGCAGTTTAGATTTCAGCAAAAGCAGACAAAGGGATCGACTAAGAGAAGGGAAATGGAGTATGAGGTACATTTGCAGGGAACATACAAAGTAACTGTAAAAGCTTCTATATTGTTGTGATGAGATTAAGATTGTTGGAGACAAATGTAGGTCCCTTACAGTCAGAAACTCAGAAACGTATAACAGGGGAACAAAAAGATGGTTGACCAATTAAATATGTACATTGGTTCTGTCTTTACAAAGGACTCAAACCACATCCCAAAAATTTTCGGAACACATGAAAAAGGTGCAATGTATGGATGAATTAGAATCATGGAGTCATCGAGTCAGAGAGATCTACAGCACAGAAAAAAGCCATTCAGTCTATCACACCCATGTCTATCAAATACGACCACCTAACTATTCTAATCTCATTTCGCAGCACTTGGCCTGTCGCCTTGGCATCTCAAGTCCACATCTAAATACTTCTTAAATGGTTTGAGTATTTCTACCTCCACTACCCTTACAGACAGTGAGTTCCATATTTTAACTATTCACTGCGTGAAAAAGTTTTCCCTTACATCTTCTCTAAACCTCCTGCTCCTTACCTTAAAGCTATGCCCCACATTATTGATATCTCCACCAAGGGGAAATGTTTCTTCTTGTCTATCTAATCTATGTCCCTCATTATTTTATATATCTCAATCATTGTCCCCCCTCAATCTCCTCTACCCTAAATAAAATAGCCCTAATCTGTCCAATCCCTCTTCATAACTGAAACTCTCCAGCCAAGGCAACATCCTGGTAAATCTCCTCTGTACCCTCTCCAGTGCTACCACATCCCTCCGATAATGTGGATTATTGAACTGCACACAATACTCTTAACTGTGGCATAATCAGCATTTTAACTACAAACAACCAGGTCCTGTATGCCAATAGATATAGCTTCCAGCACATCATAATAAATCTCTCTGAAAGTCTGGCTTATTGTCAGATGTAGTTCTGCTATCAGACAATATTTATTAAGCCATTCTAACTATGTTAAGAATTACACTAGAAACATGACATGATTTAAGATGTTGGGCAAAATTAACCAGAGGGAAATGAGATGTTAATATTTCACCCTGTAAGGAGCAATGATGTGGAATGCATTGCCTCAAAAGATGGTGGAGGCAAGTTCAATTGGAGTGTTTAAAAAGGAAAATTAATAAATATTTGAAAGAGAAAGATCATTGTAGAGTTAATCTTTGAGCAGCGAGGTGCAATGGGCCTTTCAGGACATGTCAAGCACAAAGCACCTGCACCAAACAAAGATGCACAAGATGTCCAGTCTTGTCCAGATTTGCTGATGCCCTCGGTTCCCACTGTGACCATGTTTGTAAAGGGATGGGCATGCCTTTGACACATCGGAGGATGTATGGCAAGGGTAGTCCCAACATCTTCCGTACATAAAATCGGAAATCCCAATAGATGTCCTAGCCCTGACCTGGACGATTGATTGGCTGAGGGCCAGAGGACATTCTGGAAGGATGCAGCAGGGAGGGATAAGAAGGAACACCTGGCGGCTATTCCCTTAGCAAAGACTTGACCTGGCCCAGCAGTGGCGCTCTGAGAAAGAGTGAGACAAGATACCAACATGCGAGACCAAACCTCTCCAAATTCATCGGAGCGGATTACACAACCTGGCTAGGTCCAACAGCATGGGTAGTACCTGTTCCTAGTCTGGTAGTCAGTGGTTGTTTAGATAAGGATTGCAACAAAGACTCAGTGTTGATTAATATAAGAAGCAGGGGTTGATTGTGAAAGATTTAGATAATATACAGCCATATGGCCCCTTTTGTATTTTTGTTGTATTTTGTGAATAAAATTGCTTTGAATCATTAGTCAACTGTAACACTTTTGATCAACATAGTACCCAGTTTACATAGGAACAGGTCAAGTGTCCAAAATTACAAACAACAAACCTACTTCTTTGATGAGGTTTTGGTCATTTGACCTAATGTTTCTTTATGTATCTCTTTATCACTTTTCTTTACAATGCCTCAAGTGCCTTGGGGATGATATACTGCACTGAAGGTGCTATATAAATCTAAGTTGGTATTTCCTACTTTACAGCAGTAATAATAGTTCAACATCATTTAATTAGGTGCGCAGGGCTTCATGCATCCGTCAGACATGAAAGGTACTATGTCATTGTCAGTTTTTCCTTTCAAATATTCCACATATTTTACACAATTGGGAAGCCGCCTTGTGCTCACTGCATTCAAACCGGTTTGAGATTGGTACTCAGCATCCAATTCAAGAGTTTCTCGAGGGTGTGTGTTCATGTTGCTTGTGCTGAAAATGTGTTGCTGGAACAGCGCAGCAGGTCAGGCAGCATCCAGGGAACAGGAGAATCAACGTTTCGGGCATAAGCCCTTCTTGATGTTGCTTGTGCCTTACATCAGCTCCTATCCAACTTCAAAGTCATATTTCTAACTAAGCTCTACTTTGCCCTGAAGGCCTTATTGTTGAGGTTTCATATTGCTCTGCAAACAACTTTGTACAAAATTGGCAGCTAATTTGCATTGCCTGTAAAAAAGCTTCATTCAGCCGTTCCAGCATCATAGTGATACCAAGGTTGAAAATGGGTCCTGCACCTAAATGATCAACGTTTTACGATTTGAGCTCAAACCACTGAAAGCGTTTGAGCAAGGAGCATCAAAGCAGAGTTTGAGGAGGTACATTTGAAAGAAAGATGAGAAACAAGAGTAGATCATTCAGCCCCATGATGTGCTTCCATCATTCAAATTAGAGACAAAATGACTGCTGGAAACCAGAGTAGGCAATCAAGAAGCTGGAAGAACACAACAAGCCAGGCAATATCAGGAGGCGGAGAAGTCGACGTTTCTGGTATAACCATTCAGACATCCTTCCTGAGATGCAGAGTGCAAAACTTAACTGCAGTATTCTGGAAAGAATCTGAACAAAACTATTCGAAACTGGGATTACTTTCCAGCTGGTGATGCATGGAAACGTTCAGGTGAGAGCAGAGGAAACAAGAGCAAATTAAGCTATCTATCAGAATCATGTAAAGGCCTCACAATGAGCCTCTGCCAGTCTTGCTCTGTTATGGAAAACAAATATATAACATAAAAGCTTTGCACCATTTACATGACAAACAATATCAGATGAAATAGTAAGAATGCCCATGAATGATAGCAGTACTTACATCGTTATCCCATGACTCATGTTTATATTAGTTTAATATTTACCTCACATTGTAGTGATATAAACTTTTAATTTACTGGTAGTTAATACAAAGGAATATACATAATATGAAATATTATCTATCTTATCACATTGTACTCGGGCCAGCATTTATTATCTTTCTCTAACTGCCCTTGAGAAGGTGGGTGGGGTGCCACTTCCACTGCAGTTATGTGCTGTAGATAAGCTCACGGTATTGTCGAGGATTTTGACCAAGTGAATGAAAATGGTAAAACGCCGTAAATAAAAAGTATGTCTTAGAGTCATCGAGTCATACAACATGGAAACAGACTATTCAGTCTAGCCAGTCCACGCTGAGCCTGATCCCATCTGCCTGCACCTGGCCAATATCCCTCCAAAACTTTCTTATTCATCAGCTTATTCAGATGTTTTTTAAACATAGTAACTTTACCTACATCGACCACTTCTTCCGGAAGTTTATTCCACACATGAATCATTCTCTGCATAAAAAAAATTGCCCCATGCCTTTTATAAATCTCTCTCTTCTTATCTTAAAAATATGCCCCCAATCTTGAAATCCCCCACCAAACAGAAAACATATCCTGCAATTCAACTTATCTATGCCACTCATGGTTTTAAAAACCTCTCAAGGTCCTACACTCCAGTGAAAAAAATCTGAGCCGACCCAGCCTCTCTCTATCACTCAAACATTCCATTCCCAGCAACATCCTGGTCAATCTCTTCTCAACCCTCTCAAACTTGATAATGTCCTTCCTTTAGCAGAGCCACCAAAACTGAACACAGTGTTCCAGAAGAGGTCTCATCAATGTCCTGTACAACCTCAACATGATGTCCCAACTCCTATACGCAAAGCTCTGAGCAATAAAAGCAAGGGTGCGAAACACTTTCTTAACCACCCTGTCTACATATGATTCAAACTGCAAAGACTTATGTGCTTAAGCCCCGAGGTTTTTCCATTCTACAACACTACCCAAGGCCCAACTTTTATTTGCATAAGTCCTGTCTTTGTTTGTTTTACCAAAATATAATTTTGTCCAATTTCGCATGCATCCAACTTAAACTGTATCCACCACTCCTCAACCCATTAGCCCTATGGATCAAGATTTCTTTGTAATCTTAGTTAACCTTCTCCACTGTCCATTGTACTAACAATTTGGGTCTCAACCACTAACTTACTAGCTATGCCTTCTATATTCTCACTAAATCATTTATATAAACAACAAAAAAAGGCAGATCCTGTCTGCCAATATCATTGAAGACAAAAGACTGCTACCTATACAGGCCTGAAATGAGTCCTGACTCAAGAAAATTAAACTTTGATTGACATTCCCCTGTTCCCAGCATTTCTGGCATTACAATAATTTGCATTTACAAGGCACACAAGCTAAGAAAGGGAAAGAAAAACATTTGTATCCATTGCTGCTTTTGGTGACATAGCTTAGGCTCAGCAGTATTTGTGTCTAATGCCTTAGCTGTAAATACTCAGGGGAAATCTCAAGAAGACAGTCAATTAGCAGAACATTTCATAGACATTAGGAAGGTACAGGGTTAAAAAAATGCATGAGAGATAATGGGTAAGGTCACATCCTGAACTTTCATATCCCCCATACGCTCACTGGGCTATGCTCTGGCACAGAGTCTGTCCCTGTTGCACAGAAGGGAAGGGGGGAAAGGAGGAGAGTATTAGTCATTGGGGACTCAATAGTTAGAGGGTCAGATAGAAGGTTTGTTGGGAACGAACGAGACTCACGGTTGGTGTGTTGCCTCCCAGGTGCCAGGGTCTGTGATGTCTCGGATCGTGTCTTTGAGGTCCTGAAGGGAGAGGGTGACCAGCCCCAAGCCGTGATCCACATAGGTACCAACGATATAGGTAGAAAGAGGGATAGGGATGTAAGGCAAGGTTTCAGGGAGCTAGGGAGGAAGCTGAGAGCTAGAACAAACAGAGTTGTTATCTCTGGTTTGTTACCCATGTCACGTGATAGTGAGGCAAGGAACAGGGAGAGATATCAGCTGAACACGTGGCTGCAGGGATGGTGCAGGAGAGAGGGTTTCAGGTATACGGATAATTGGGGCTCATTCTGGGGAAGGTGGGACCTCTACAAACAGGACAGTCTTCACTTGAACCAGAGGGGTACTAATACCCTGGGTGGGAAATTTGCTGGTGCTATTCGGGTGGTTTTAAACTAGCTCAGCAGGGGGATGGGAACCTGAGATGTAGTTCTAGTGCACAGGAGGATGAGAGTAAGGGAGGACATGGACAGGATTTCACGGTCACAGGAGTGGGCTGGCAAACAGCAAGCAGGTGTCTAATTCATTGCCAGGAGTATCCAGAATAAGGCAGGTGAGCTTGCAGCTTGGATAGGTACCTGGGACTTCGATGTTGTGGCCATTTCTGAGACATGGATAGAGCAGGGTCAGGAATGGATGTTGTAGGTTCCAGGTTTTAGATCTTTCATTAAGATCAGGGAAGGTGGTAAAAGAGGAGGAGGTGTGGCTTTGTTTAGTCAAGGACAGTATAACGGTGGCTGAAAGAACTTTTGACGAGGACTTCTGGTATGGGCTGAGGTTAGAAACAGGAGCAGAGGTCACACTGCTGGGAGTCTCGTATAGGCATCCTCAAAGTTCCAGGGATGTGGAGGAGAGGATTGGCAAAACAATTCTGGGTAGGAGTGAAAGGAACAGAGTGGTCATTGTGGGGGACTTTAACTTCCCCAACATTGACTGGAAATGCTATAACTCTAGTATGTCGGATGGATCGGTTTTTGACCAATGTGTACAGGAGGGTTTCCTGACACAGTATGCCGAAGGGCTGATAAGAGGGAGGCCACACTGGATCTGGTACTTGGTAATGAACCAGGCCAGGTGTTTGATTTAGTTGTAGGTGAGCACTTTGGAGACAGTGACCATAATTCAGTTATGTTTAGCTTAGCGATGAAAAGGGATAGGTACATGCCACAGGGCAAGAGTTATAGATGGGAGAAGGGCAATTGTAATGTAATTAGGCATGATGAAAGCATAGAATGGGGTAGCAAAATGCAGGAGATGGGGACAATCGACATGTGGAATTGGTTTAAGGAACAGGTATTGTGTGCCCCTGTCAGGCATAGAGGAAATGATAAGATAAGAGAACCATCGTTTACTAAAGAAATGGTATCTCTTGTTGAAGGCTTATGTGTCATTGAGACGAGATGGTTCAGATGAGGTGATGGAGTTACAGATTAGCTAAGAAGGATTTACAGAGAGAGTTAAGAAGAGCAAGGAGGGGACATGAGCAGTCTTTAGCAGGTAGAATAAAGGAGAACCCTAAAGCTTTCTATCAGTATGTGAGGAATAAAATGAAGACTAGAGTAGTAATAGGGCCAGTCAAAGACAGAAGGGGGAAGTTGTGTGTGGACCCTGTGGAAATTGTAGAGGTGCTAAACTAATATTTTTCATCATTTTGACTCAGGAAAAGGAGAATAATGGAGAGAAGACTGAGATATGTGTTATTAGATGAGAAACGATTGAGGTTAGTAAGGAGGAGGCATTACCAATTCTAGAAGGTGTGAAAGTAGATAAGTCCCCTGGGCCAGATAGGATTTTTCTGAGGATTCTCTGGGAAGATAGGGGAGAGATGGAGGAACCTTTGGCCTTGATCTTTGAGTTGTCATTGTCTACTGGTTTAGTACCAGAGGACTGGAGGATTGCAAATATTGTGCCCTTGTTCAGGAAGAGTAGTAGAGATGATCCAGGTAATTATAGACCAGTGAGCCTTACGTCTGGTGTAGGAAAAGTTTTGGAAAAGATTGTAAGAGATAGGGTTTATAATCATCTAGAAAGCAACAATTTGATTGAAGATTGTCAACATGGCTTCGTCAAGGGCAGGTTGTGTCTCACAAACCTCACTGAGTTTTTTTGGGAAGGTGACCAAGCATGTAGATGAGGGTAGGGCAGTTGACATGGTGTACATGGACTTCAAAGGTTCAGTAAAGCCTTTGATATGGTTCCATATGGTAGGCTATTGGAGAAAATGCAGAGGTATAGAATTGAGGGTGATTTAGCAGTTTGGATTAGAAACTGGCTTTCTGTAAGAAAGCAGCAAGTGGTGGTTGATGGAAAATATTCAGTCTGGATTCTGGTTACTAGTGGGGTGCCACAAGTTTTGGGACCACTGCTGTTTGTCATTTTTATAAGTGACTTAGATGCAGGCATAGGTGGATGGGTTAGAAAGTTTGCAGCTGACACTAAAGCCAATGCAGTGGCAGACAGTGTGGAAGAATGTTGCAGGTTGCAGGGGGGACTTGGATAAACTGCAGAATGGGTTGAGAGGTGACAAATGGAGTTCAATGCTGATAAATGTGAGGTGATTCACTTTGGGAAGAATAACAGGAAGGCAGAATACTGGGTCAATGGAAAGATTTTTGGTAGTGTGGATGTGCAGAGGGATCTTGGTGTCCATGTACATAGATCCCTGAAAGTTGCCACCCAGGTTGATCGTGCTTATAAGAAGGCATACGGTGTGTTAGGCTGTATTGGCAGAGGGATTGAGTTCCGGAGCTGTAATGTCATGCTGCAACTGTACAAAATGCTAGTGCAGCCGCACTTGGAATATTGTGTTCAGTTCTGGTTGCCTATTACAGGAAGGATGTGGAAGCATTGGAAAAGGTTAGATTAGATTACATTACAGTGTGGAAACAGGCCCTTCGGCCCAACAAGTCCACACCGACCCGCCGAAGCGAAACCCACCCATACCCCTACATTTACCCCTTACCTAACACTACGGGCAATTTAGCATGGCCAATTCACCTGACCCTGCACATCTTTTGGACTGTGGGAGGAAACTGGAGCACCTGGAGGAAACCCACGCAGACACGGGGAGAACGTGCAAACTCCACACAGTCAGTCGCCTGAGGCGGGAATTGAACCCGGGTCTCAGGCGCTGTGAGGCAGCAGTGCTAACCACTGTGCCACCGTGCACAGTGTAGAGGAGATTTACCAGGATGTTGCCTGGTCTGGAGGGAAGGTCTTATGAGGAGAGGCTGAGGGACTTGGGTCCATTCTCATTGGAGATAAGAAGGCTAACAGGGGATTTAATAGAGACGTACAAGATGATCAGAGAATTAGTTAGGGTGGACAGTGAGAGTCTTTTTCCTAGGATGATGACATCAACTTGTGTGAGGGGGCATAGCTGCAAATTGAGGAGTGATAAATTTAAGACAGATGTCAGAAGCAGGTTCTTTACTCAGAGAATAGTAAGGGCATGGAATGCCCTTCCTGCTAATGTAGTTAACTCAGCCACATTAGGGAGATTTAAACAATCCTTGGATAAGCACATGGATGATGATGGGATAGTGTAGGGAGATGAGCTTAGATTAGTTCACAGGTCAGCGCAAATCGAGGGCCGAAGGGCCTCTTCTACACTATATTGTTCTATGCTCTATGCTGCAGCCCAGTGGACCTGTTGCATTTTGGGATGCCAGACCAGTCTTTTGCATGGGCTTGTGTAACAACTTCCTTTCTCTCTCTACAGTCGCCCAGCCCCCAATCCACCATACTATGTAACCATGATTATATTTGCAATAGGCTTCTCAAATGGAAACATTAATCCTTTGGACCATTTCCAATAATTAAATTGTAACTAGCCGGTCAGTTGCACATGATCAAACTCAAGCAAACGTGGATCCCTTTGTATTTCAAGAGACTTTTAAAAATTGAGGTTTTATTACTGAAAAGAAGATTAGAAATAAATGTTTCAATTCACTTTTAAAATTAATCTTCCTTAGCAAATATCCCCTCTGTTCACCATTCACATAACCCTGGGTCTTCATTCAATCTGGCTGTCAATAAGATGGAGGCCACATCTCCTGATGATGAAAATGCCTCTAACTCATCCTTTACAAGCACCAGCCTGGATTTCACCATCACACATACCTTCGAGGCCATGCTAGAGTAGGAATCTCCATCCTAATGAATCAATTACATTGACAGAAGTTACAGCAAGTAAGTGGAGTGCGTGGTGGAGAGAGGATGACATCCAGGCAGAGGGTTAGATTACAATTTGCTTGCACACAGGATTTACATGCTGGGTTTCAGGGACCAATGAGGCTGAAGAAAGTGGATTGGGATCCACCAGGAAACATTAAGTTCACTGGGGAGATAGTCTGTGAGCTTGTTCACCATGTCGTAGGGCATGGAGAGGTCTTTTGGATGTAGTCAACTCCAACCACACAACAATGAGGGCATTATGAAGCTTTTCTCTCAGACTGCCCTGGGAAGGTGGTGGTGTAAGGTTCCACTAGTAGCCCATAAGATCAAGCTCAGTTTTAGGTTCTCTGGGTTCAAATCCCATCTTCAGTTAGTGGCAAATAAATTAGCTCAATAATCTGGAATTGGAAACTATGCCTGAGTAATGGTGACCTTGAAGCTATTGTTTATCTTTTTTAACAAAAAATGTAATCTGCTTGATTAATGAGCCCTGAGGAAAGTCAATTTACCACCCTTACTTGATTCAGCTCATACACGTGACTCCAAATGCAGTGTGAATAACTCTTCGCTGAAGTAGTTTAGGAGTGAGATGAAGAAGAAGTTATTCATTCAGGGGCTGGTGAATCCTTAAACCTTTCTGCCTCAGTGGGCTGCGGAGACATAGTCCTTGAGTATACTCAAGGCTCGGAAAAATAGATTTCTACATATTTGTTACAACAAGAAATAGCTTTTTTGGGGATGTGGACATTGCTTGCTAGGCTAGCATTTATTGCCTGCCTCTAATGCCATTGGGAAGATGGAGGTGAGTCGCCATCTTGACTGTGGCGGTTCTTGAGGTATAGATCTTGTATGGCTCTTTTAAGTGTCACTGATGAGAGGCCTTTCATGCTTCACAGGGGCACAGGTTGCCAGCTGAGTTTGACTTGTGGGTGCTCATTCAAGAGAAGAAGAACCTTAACCATAACCATAACCCCTAACCCTAACTCTAACCATAATCTTAACCCTAACCCGAACCCCAACTCTAACCTTAGCTCTAAACCTAACCCTAACTCTAACCCTAACCCTAACCCGAGGTTTAACCAAAACCCTAACTCTAACCCTGACCCAAAACAAAGGACACTCATTTGAATGTATTACAGTCATCAGTGTTTTTCTTGGTTCTGGCATGAATCTGCTGGAAATCCCAATCTCATATGCTGAGTCCTGTACTTCCACCTTGTTGTGCATGGATATATTTTGTCTATCATGATACTCATGCTGATAGCTTAGCACTAAACTGACACAAAGATGAACTAAGTTCCAGGATTTTTTCCCTTAAAATAAATTTTAACAACTGCACCAGTGTCTGGGAGCAGAAATAACAAAGTGTGAGAAGGATGGCAGCCAGTACGTCAATTGTTATGGTCCACGCATAGTTCTTTCAATTCATTTAAGGGTGGTACGGTGGCTCAGTGGTTAGCACTGCTACCTCACATCTCCAGGGATGGGGTTCAATTCCAACCTTGGGTAATTGTCAGTGTGGAGTTTGCATGTTGTCTGCGTGGGCTTCCTCCCACAGTCCAAAGATGTGTAGGTTAGGTGAATTGGCCAAGCTAAATTGCCCATAGTGTTCAGGGATGTACTGGATAGGTCAAGGGAAATGTAGAGTAATAGGAAAGGGGAATGGATCTGGGTGGGTTACTCTTTGGAAGGTTGGTTTGGACTTATTGGGCCAAATGGCTTGTTTTCAGACTGGAGGGATTCTAACTTGGTGACCTGGGCTTGCGGTTTAGAGTGCTGATGAGTTACTTGAACTTGCATTGATTTTGATCTCGGAACAACGGGAAAGTGTCAGCTTCTATCTGTTTGCAAGAGCAATGTGTCCACTGACCTCTACTTTACCCACACCCTGTAATGGTCCCTTCTTTTATGATAAGGATTGTCTCATAAATCTACAATAGCATTATTCATTGGTGTGTGTGTGTGTGTATGTAGAGTGCCCCATTCTATTTGTAGATATGTAGCAAGCCACATAGATGTGTATCCCTGATTATCATTACACGAATGATGCTGAAGATGTGTCTTTAACAGAAAGCCCTGAATTTACTTCCAACAAATAATGGCTTCTTTGAGGACCGTTTGATGCACAATTACATTGGAGGGTTTCTTTATGCCAAGTTCAGAGTTTAACCATGAAAAACAGACTCATTTTAATGGCAGGTCTTAAATCAAATGAAAACCCTGAGCACATTTTCAACATTTCACTTGTACTGAAAACCAACGTCTGTTGGGTGAAAGCATTAACACTGAATGTTATTTTTGCATCATGAAATCAAATGGTTTAACTCAATAAGAACTATGCTATCCTGACTTATTAAGTACAAAATCAGATAACCAACAAAAAAGTCAAAGGATTGTGATGAGTGAGATGTGATTATTGCTTATGATGCTGACAGTGTAGAAACTCCATGTTGTCTGTTCATTTTAGTCACTGTTAAGTGACTGCTAAGAGTTTTATATTATTCAATGAAATCTACTCTTGCTGTTTTAAACCTGAGGAAACATGGATTTTCTGGATGAAGGGCTTATGCCCAAAACGTCGATTCCCCTACTCCTCAGATGCTGCCTGACCTGCTGTGCTTTTCCAGCACGACATTCTCAATTCTGATCTCCAGCATCTATAGTCCTCACTTTCTCCTAAATGTAGATCTTGTCTACTCAGGCTCTTCTCATAGGGCAGTTCACTCATCATAGGAGACAGCCCAGTGAACTTGCATTGCAATCCATCTGGGGTAAGGATAGCCTGCCTTAAGAACAAAAAGGCTCAAAGTTCTGCATGGATTTAGAGATCTGCACAGAATGGTCAAAGTTCTCTCAACAGTTTTCCGGACCATGGTGCTCTACCCAAGTCAGTGCCATTCCTTAGAATGCCTGACCAGCAGATGTTTCAGTTAACCATCAGTAAAGTACCTAATTTCTTTCTAACTCCTGGTCATTCTACTATAAGGTGGGTTTTGTCAACATGAGTTTGCTGTAACACGATTGACAAATTGGGGATGATGTTTCTATAGCACAAACCTTTAAAATGTGTGCTGGCTATAACGTGATTACAGTGCCAACACTTTATGCGCTGTTTCTAAAGCAAGATTTTTCTCTAATGTGGGATCTAATGTGAAGATCTCACTATATAAGGTGATAGAAGATCTAATTGTCCAATGAAGCATTTTTTCAGACTTTCCAAAAACATATAAATCAAAGTTATCTAACTTTGTCATCATTGTGATGAGCTGTTGCCCCATCTACCTGCTTCAAAGCAAATTAAACTTTTCTGGATGTCCTCATAAGTGGACTCACCATCCTAATTGTTTCTCAGCATGAAACGACCCTGGAAACTATTTGATCCTATGGATTATATTGGTTATTGACTAAATAATTTAAATTATTGATTATTGAGTTGCTTGTAAATGCTTAGCTATGCCACCTCCCACTTACTCTAACTCAATGGTTATTCAATCACTGCTCACTGTTAATGCATATAAGCAATACTGTATATGCATGGCTCCATTCATATTAATGATTTGTCTTGGTGCTGTGTCACTCCTGTGCATAAGGTATGAGAGGCTCATGAATAATCTATGAGCCCAGTGTGGACTATGAAATATTTAACGGTGATACTTAGAGGAAATGATACAAATTGGTCTCCAAAGTGGTTGGAATCTAAATCTATATCATGCAGAATCTACTGAGAGGGTAATTTGCACACTGAGATAAATTGAAATGACGGGGTTAGAAGGAAGAAGAGGGGTTAGGTGAAACTTTTTTTTCACTTAAAGAGTGAAAGGACTGTTGTCCAAGTTACCTGGGTACCACTAAAGTCCTTTAAAAAGAACATGAGGCATTTCTGGAGAGGGAAGTTTGAGAGACAAGGTGGGAAGGTAAAAAAGAGGAGTTGATTTGTGAAACAGAGTGTGTTTGTGTGGTTGAATGGTGAAGTCCTGTTCTGTAAAAATTCACTTACATGTTCGCTTACTTCTGTTCAAGTATTTCAAAGTGATTCATATTCTAAGAATTTAACAGTTTGAAGATGAGCAAAAGGTAAAGTCACCCATGGTGAATTTAACTCAAGGTACACCACACCCGAGGCAAGTTTGAGAAGGCAGAATCATTATGGTGTCTTCAGCTGGTATTGGAATTGAACCCATGCTTTTGACACTTATTTCTATTGCAGGCTAGCTGCCCACCAATTGAGATAACCAATTACCTAACTGCATATGACCTAACTGCAAATGGCGTCAGATTATCTAGAGAGAAGGCCCAACATGAAATTGATATGACTGCCATGAGAAGTGATGGAAAACCATTCCATATTAGACACTAATATGGCCAATTATACACTTACATCAGGTTAAGAATAAAATCATCTATCAGCCAAGCTTCTTAAATAAACAGCAACCTTATTAATTTATTTTTGCTGCAAAGATGTAAAGCTGGTCGTATTAAAATATAAATATTTGCCCTTTAAACAACAACACAAACAACACTTAAAAAATATTTGCAGTGACTAACTTCAGGGAAGAAAGACCTTTGACCAATCATAAACCAACAAGGAAAAAAATGGATAGGGAATGAATTGCTAAAGATGGTTTTCAGTGGGTGCACATTGTTAGGTGTCACTAAACACATTCAGTCATCACTGCAATCTTCAAACAGTTCCCTTGAGAATCATCAAGATTTGGAGATGATCGAGTATACTCCACAACCACCTAATGAAGGAGCAGCTCACCGAATGCTAGTGCTTCCAAATAAACTTGCTGGACTATAACCCGTGTTGTGTGATTTTTAACCAGGAATTCAGAGGCTTTTTCAGGGACCAGCTGTATCAGGGTTGTGTTACTTCCCTAGGTTCTCTGAAATGGGCTTTCTCAGTTAACCACTTTGTTTTGCAGTAGACTGTACTTCCTGAGAAGTCCACTTTAAAGGGAAAGTCATGGCAGTCCTACCAGGCCATAGGGCTGCTCTATAATGGACAAAACAAAACCATAAACCCCAACCAGATGATTTCCTGTAAATGTAATAGCTCCAAAGACCTGATTTTTTAGTTAAAGCAAACCATGTGCTATGATGATGGATCAGAACTGCAAAGTATTTCTTTAATTCGTTTATGGGACATGAGTGTCCCTGGCAAGGCCAACAATTATTACCTACCCCTAGCTACTGTTGGGGTAGGTAATGGGCGGCACGGTGGCACAGTGGTTAGCACTGCTGCCTCACAGCGCCAGAGACCCGGGTTCAATTCCCGCCTCAGGCGACTGACTGTGTGGAGTTTGCACGTTCTCCCTGTGTCTGCGTGGGTTTCCTCCGGGTGCTCCGGTTTCCTCCCACAGTCCAAAGATGTGCAGGGTCAGGTGAATTGGCCATGCTAAATTGCCTGTAGTGTTTGGTAAGGGGTAAATGTAGGGGTATGGGGTGGGTTTCGCTTCGGCGGGTCGGTGTGGACTTGTTGGGCCGAAGGGCCTGTTTCCACACTGTAATCTAATCTAATCTAATCTAATCTACTCTTGAGAAGATGGTGGTGGACTGCCTTCTTGAATTGTTGCAGTCTACATAGACATTGTTATGACTGCCATGAGAAGTGATGAAAACCATTTCTTATACATTGTCCACAGTCCACTGGTACAATATAAAATATGCACTTATACAATCACCAGTACAATATACAATATGCACTTATACAATTACCTGTACATTTTACATTGCTCACGTCTAATTCTAAAATATGTTTTTAAAGCTGCAAATATAAATTCAGTGACTGCCTGGCAAAGTTCTGAGTGATGACAATGGAATGTCACATGTGTAAATTGTCAGGGAGATGTTAAACAGGGGGAGATTTAATGAGAAGACATAAAATGGGGTAACTATCTCTCTCCGGGGAGAAAGTGAGGACTGCAGATGCTGGAGATCAGAACTGAAAATGTGTTGCTGGAAAAGCACAGCACGTCAGGCAGCATCCAAGGAGCAGGAGAATCAACATTTCGGGCATGAGCCCTTCTTCAGGAATTCTATCTCTCTCTCCTCTCAGCAGAAAGCCATCTCTTGCAGACATGTCAGTTTATCCTTCCAGGGAGACACAAGGTCACGGATTAGAAAAAAACAGCTTCAACTCTACTGAAGTGGACTAGTGGGACCAAATGTTATCATGTGTACCATTTAGCAGCATGCTGTGATGTTCACAGACAAAGAACTAACCCCTAATTGCCCTTGTATTGCAGATAAAAAGACCTTCTCTAACTCAGAGTTAAAAATGAAACAGAATTGTTACATCATGTCTACATTGGCTCTGAGGACAACAAAGAACTCTGTCTCACCTGAAATGCTAGAATTCAAGCATGGTGAAAAGGCACCAGAACTTCAATCAAACTGTAAAACTAAGGATTGTGAAGCCGATGGATGCTACAAGAAACTCATCAGCTGCAATATTCAACTCTTCACAAACGGTTCGAAGACATATCTTTTTTTTTGGACTTTTACATTCCTGGAATTTTTTTTCTAATGAGTGTGTAAGTGTGTTGTGTTCCTAATTTTTCTTGCATTTAGTCATTAATAAATTCACTCCTTGTGAATCTAAGAAAACCTCATCAAATTAACATCCTTTAAAAGTTCATTTGGATTACGGAGGAGGGTATCCATAAGGGAAAAGATCCTTGTTGCTATCAATCTAGGTGGTGAGTGAGGAAAGAAAAGGGGCCATTTGATTCTTCCTTATGCAGGGTAACTAATCAGGGTATTCCATCCGGAATTAAACCAAACTGGTGATTCTCACCACGGGTCTAGTCGTAACAGCTGTGAGTTCAAATATAATGTAAATGGGCGGCACGGTGGCACAGTGGTTAGCACTGCTGCCTCGCAGCGCCAGAGACCCGGGTTCAATTCCCGCCTCAGGCGACTGACTGTGTGGAGTTTGCACGTTGTCCCCGTGTCTGCGTGGGTTTCCTCCGGGTGCTCCGGTTTCCTCCCACAGTCCAAAGATGTGCAGGTCAGGTGAATTGGCCATGCTAAATTGCCCGTAGTGTTAGGTAACGGGTAAATATAGGGTATGGGTGGGTTGTGCTTCGGCGGGGCGGTGTGGACTTGTTGGGCCGAAGGGCCTGTTTCCACACTGTAAGTCATCTAATCTAATCTAATCTAAATGGTGCCACACTGTCATTTGTATGGCCTGTTAAAAAGAAAACGGGTTCAGATGTCCAAATACCATCATTGTCCACAATCCTTTAATATGAAGCCTTCGAGAAAAGAGTCTTCTTAAACATGTTGGGTCAAACACACACTGCTACACCCTTCACCAGTTCTTACTGTCCTTGCCTATGTATAGGAGCAAATCTGAGAAAGGATGAAGACCGAACAGCTGCATGGTAACCTTTCCTGGGATTTGAACTCAGAACCTTCTGTTTGAATGTGTAACTCTAGGCCATAAGTGTTAAATAACATGAAAGTTGGAAGACTGAAATAAAAACATAACATGCTGGAAATACTTGGCATGTCTGGCAACACCTGCCGAGAGAGAGAGAGAGGTGTAGAACGTAAAACTGTACAGGAACAGGGTTTTCAGCCCACCATGTCTGTGCTGACCATGATGCCTTTCTAACCAATCCCATCAGCCTGCACATGGTTCATATCCCTCTCCTCCCTGCTTGTTCACCTCTCAGTCTAAATACATCTTAAATATTGTTGTCATAACTGCTTTGACCACCTCCCCTGGCAGCATATTCCAGGCACCTACCACCCTCTGCATAAAAAGCTTGCCTCACAGATTTCCTTTAAACTTGCCCCCTCTCAGTTTAAACGTATGACCACTAGTATTAGATATTTTCACTCCAGGAGAAAGCATATGAATATCCATACTGCTCATAATTTTATTTCCTTCTATCGGGTTGCCTTACAGCCTCCAATGCTCTAGCGAAAAAAATCCAAGTTTGTCCAACATCTCCTTGTAGCTCCAATCCAGGCAACATCTTGATAAACCTCTTCTGCACCCCCTTTAAAGCCTCTGGTGTGGTGATCAGAATTGCATACAGCAGGTAGTGAAGAAAGCTAATAGCATGCTGGCCTTCATTACAAGAGGGATTGAGTATAGAAGCAAAGAGGTTCTTCTGCAGCTTGTACAGGGCCCTGGTGAGACCGCACCTGGAATATTGTGTGCAGTTCTGGTCTCCAAATTTGAGGAAAGACATTCTGGCTATTGAGGGAGTGCAGCATAGGTTCACAAAGTCAATTCCTGGAATGGCGGGACTATCTTATGTTGAAAGATTGGAGCGACTGGGCTTGTATACCCTTGAGTTTAGAAGACTGAGAGGGGATCTGATTGAGACGTATAAGGTTATTAAAGGATTGGACACTCTGGAGGCAGGAAACATGTTTCCCCTGATGGATGAGTCCCAAACCAGAGGACACATCTTAAAAATAAGGGGTAGGCCATTTAGGACAGAGATGAGGAGAAACTTCTTCACCCAGAGAGTGGTGGGTGTGTGGAATGTTCTGCCCCAGAAGGCAGTGGAGGCCCAGTCTCTGGACTCGTTTAAGAAAGAGTTGGATAGAGCTCTCAAGGATAGTGGAATCAAGGGTTATGGGGGTAAGGCAGGAACAGGATAGTGATTGAGGATGATTAGCCATGATCATAATGAATGGTGGTGCAGGCTCGAAGGGCAGAATGGCCTACTCCTGAACCTATTGTCTATTGTATAATACTTCAAATGTGGCCGAACTAAAGTTTTATACAGCTGCAGTATGCCTTGTCGATTTTTATACTCAATGTTCCACCCAATAAAGGCAACCATGCTATGTACCTTCTTTACCACCTTATCCACCTGTGTTACGACAATCACGAAGCTCCGTACTTCCACTTCAAGATCCCTCTGTGTATCAATGCTCTTAAGGATTTTACTATTGACTTTCCTGTTGCATTTTGCCACCCAAAATGCATTATGTCACATTTGCCTGGATTAAACTCCACCTACCATTTCACTGCTCAATGTTCCGACAATCTATATTCTGCTGTCTCCTTTGATAAATGTCCTCAATATTCACAACTTCATCAATTTTGTATTGTCTGCAAACTCACTAATCAGACCACTGACACTTTCACCCAAATCATTTATACATGTTACAAACAACAGTCATCCCAGCTCTGATCCTTGTGATATACCATTGGACACAGACCTCCAGTCAGAATAACACACCCCTCCATAACTATCTTCTGTCTTCTACAACCAAGCCAATTTTGTATCCAACTTACCAACTCACCATGGATCCTGTACGACTTAATCTTCTGGAGCAGTCTACAGTGAAGGACATCGTCAAGTGCTTTAGCAAGGTTCATGTAGACAGCATCCGCTGCCCTACCTTCATCAATCATCTTTGTAACTTCATTAATGTTTCAAGTATAGTGACATTTTATTAGAATGTTGGGTCACTTTTCTTTGTCCATTATGACTTTGGAAAATAAAATGCCTTCAGCGAAGTCACAGAAATATTATGTACATAGTGATGCCCCTTAGCCTGTCATTTCAGAACCAGCTAACTAAATGAACATTGTGACACTGCACTTCTCCTGCCTTTTTCCCCAGATCTTTGCACATTGGTTCGACTTCAATAATCATCCAAAGCCTTTAATCATTCAAAGCACTTTTAAATGCCTCAAATGAACCTGTCTCCATCACACTTCCAGACTGCACATTGTAGATGCAAACCACTCACTCTGTAAAATGCTTTCTTCCTCACATCTCATTTGCTTCATTTGCAAATCAATTTAAATCTATGCTCACTCGTTCATGATCCTTTCGTGTCCAAGCACTGTACTTGCTTATCTGTTCTACATAGAATTCTCGATTCTGAAAATTTCTGTTGGATCTTCTCTCAAACTCTTTCTTTCCAAGGATGATAGTTCAAACCTCTCCAAACTATCCTCATAATTGACGTTTATCAACATGGAAGCTTTATTATAAACTGCTTCACCACCCTCTCAACTACATTCACATCCTTCACTATCCACAATAGTCCTGCTGAGGTTTGACAGGTGTTCTATACAAGGTTGGTATCACCTCCTTGTTCTTGAGCTCCACACCCCTATTAACAGATCCCAGGATACTGTATATTTTATGAGCTGTGCTCCGCCTATCCTGCCACCTCCAGTGAACTGTATTAATGTATTTCCAGGTCCCACTGCTCTGCACCCTCTTTAGAATTCTACTCCTTAGTTTGTATTGCTTGTTCATGTTCTTCACAGCAAAATGCATCACTTCACAGTGTAATGACACAGGGTAAACTCTCCTACTTTTTTTTTTAGATTAGATTAGATTAGATTACATTACAGTGTGGAAACAGGCCCTTCGGCCCAACAAGTCCACGCCGACCCGCCGAAGCGAACCCACCCATACCCCTACCCCTACCCCTACATTTACCCCTTACCTAACACTACGGGCAATTTCGCATGGCCAATTCACCTGGCCCTGCACATCTTTGGACTGTGGGAGGAAACCGGAGCACCCGGAGGAAACCCACGCAGACACGGGGAGAACGTGCAAACTCCACACAGTCAGTCGCCTGAGGCGGGAATTGAACCCGGGTCTCCGGCGCTGCGAGGCAACAGTGCTAACCACTGTGCCACCGTGCCGCCCAAATTTAACTTAATTTAAAACCAGCAAGACAAAAAAAGATTTATCCCATTCAGTGATCTGGAAACATCCAAATGACCAAGAACTAAGTAAAGTAAAAATTAACAACTTTATTTCTTAAAGTATAACAGAAAATAATTAACTAACCACTGTATACAATTTATTTCTCTAACCTATATTTTACCTTCTGTTCTATAATACTAGTCCGATAAATCTCCCAATTAAAATGTACAAAACAATACTTCTTATCTCAAAACCAGGCAGCTTTTGGTTCTTGTCTTTGAATGTTCCTGTATCTTTTTTTCTCCTTGTTAGGAATTTCTGCTTTACAAGTTACTGATAGAAAAGGGACTTTTAAGAGAGATATATTTTTTCAAGCAGTCTACATGCTAAGATTGGTGCTTCTCCTCTCAACTGTTCAATTTGCCCGGTCTTATACACCAGACCATCAGATTGTACCACTGGCTTTTAAGATTGTCAATATACTCAATTAAAACCTGATTAGAAATTGGCATTTTGATTGGGGTATAATTTAATCTAATTGGCCGAATTTAAATTTGTTTTTGTCTCCAGGCAATGAACTGCTCAAGTTGTTCAACCCAGTTGAAACTGACAACCGGAAGCGGCAGGGACAGACCACGATAAACACCAGAGGAAACATCAAAGAAGCGCTTCGCAGGAGGCTCCCAAGCACTGATGATGTCGTCTAGCCAGGGGACGAAATGTTTGCAACAAAAACTTCCAGCTCGGCGAACAGAACCACAACAACGAGCACCCGAGCTACAAATCTTCGCACAAACTTTGTTCAACCCAGTGTTACATACGTTGTTGCCTTATTGAGAACACTTGGTGCTGTGTCCTGCTGCTTTTATCTCTCTTAAAGGTACACCCACAGCTTCATAACAATAGTTCTTTATATTGAACTTCATCTGTCACTTATCCACCCATCATATTAACTTTTCTATGACCTTTTTAAGTTCTACACTGTCCTCCTCACAATGGTGGTAAGTTTTGAAATTGTCCACTGCATGGCAATTTCTAGATTATTAATAAATATCGTGAAAACCCAAGGACCCCAATATCCATCCTGAGGAACTTCACTTCAAACTTATCTCCATCCCAAAAAAAATCTATTGATTTTAATTCCCTGTTTATTATTATTCATCTAATGTTGTATCGAGATTTCTCCTATCCTTTTTATTTAATGAACTACCACATTTCTCACAAAGCTGTTGTGTAAACTATATTGTACAACCATTGTTTCAATATGAAAATTACTTTTGTGTATGAACCATGGCATTAAGATATAAATATTACAAATTAATGTTCATTCATTGATGAAATCAGTTATGTTGTTGCTTCAAGCTACAATCCAAGGCTTGAACAAACAATTTGAGCAGTTAGCTGAAAGCAGTTCTAGAGTATTTATGGTGGCATTATTTGAGTTAAATAAGATGCTTTATCCTATGGTTCAGATCAATTTTGAGATTCTGCTCTCATATTGCATAGACTTAAAGATGAATCAACATCAAAAAAAACAAGTAGATTATTCAGTCCACCCATTAATTTTGGCATTTTTAAAATGTGTTCATTGGATGTGGACATCTCTGGCTAAGTCAGCATTTATTGCCCACTCCTAATTGCCCTTGAGAAAGTAGAGACAAGACCTTTTTGTTTGAACTCCAGCTGTCCACGTGAGATAACTATATGCACAGAGCTTTTGGGAAAGGTAGCTTCAGCATTTTGATCCAGTAACAATGAAGGGACAATGATGTAGTTCCCAGTCTGGATGGTGTGTGGCTTAGAGGGAAACTTGTAGATAGTGGTGTCCTCATGCTACCCCTGTCCTTCCAGATGGTGAAAGTTATAGGTTTGGAAGATCTGCACCAGCATCCCTCCTTACTTTTGGAACAGCTCTCCAAAGCTTGCAAAGCTCCCCACCCACTCAACAAATGACAACAAAAGCAAATAAACTGGACATTGCAATTTTTAGGATCTTGCTTTGTTCAAAATAGCTATCAGGTTGGCATTCATGAGAATGGTAATTACAATTTGAAGTCATATCTCCTTCCTGCCCTCTGAAATTTTCCGACAGAAGCATGACAGAAGATATCAAGGGGTTATGAACGGTGAAAAACACTTGCATTTATCAAGCAGCTTACACAATCATTCAACCATCCCTAAACACTTCACACAATTAATTATTTCTGGAGTGCAGTGACTCTATGTCAGTTATATGAAAGTCTTACAGTAAGAATTAAATCAATTTAGCTCTTTCATTTCCAAGTAGTGGTTGAATTAAATACATGTACTTTTCTCTGACAGCCCAATTAAATAATTAGTCAGTTTGAAGAACTTCAGTTATGCAGTATCCTCGAGTGGCATTGGTGCAATGTAAACAAGGCAAGGAACCTTACAAATTGGCTTCATTTCTCCTTCCCATGGGCAAAGTACTATTGGGAAGAAATGTACATAATCATTGCCATTTTGTTCTAGTCAGAAGAAAACAAAGACCTCAGAGCACCAGATCTACAGTAGAGATTCTACATTTTTGGCCATGTTAGGATATCCAGCCAGCATTTGGGAAGTTTGGGGGCAGAAATTAGAAGGTCACAACAATTGTATAGGAGGGAATTCTAGGGGGGCAAGTTGTATTCTATTCTTCAGTGTTAATGAGACCTTTGTTTTTAACAATGAGCTTATAATGAGCAAATACTGCCATTCGTGATCTCCTTGCAAAATCCAGAGTATCATATTAAATGGCTAACACCAGTTGTTTATCATTTATTGCATTTGAATGATCTGCCTTTAATTTCAACCTACACTTAAATTAATCCCAGTAAGCTTAGACACGATGAGCAAAACTTACTACAAGTCAAGATCCATCTTATCTTATTGGATATCCTTTCATTTGTTCAGATAATGCTTTGTTCCCTTGGTTTGTAGGTGTGAATTATCTGGTCAATTTTGGATAGTCAGCTACAAGATAATGGAAGTGCCATCTTACTCCTTAATGAGTGGGAGTTTATAATCCATGATGTTCATTACTTTATATATGTCTTCAAGTTAGTTTAGCTAAATATTGGATGTGCACTTTAGAGCATTACTGTCTTAAAATATCATCCCATGTTTTCCCTAGAGCCATAAAGATGATTATCTCCTTCACCTAATTTAATGGTATAAATGCTGATTGTGGACTTTACTACTATGGTACAAGTATTAAAAATTGTTATCACATGATTGCACCAAAGTCACACTGTTTGTCAATATTTGGCATGAATCCTCTTATCAAACAATCTCATTCAAATTTCCATTTCACCATGTGGTCCATATTTCTCTCTATCTTTCTATCCCTGCCCACTTCTTCTTTAGTCTGTCTCTCTGTCTTCTCTCCTTTCACACATCTAACCCGGCCATCCTAAGTGCCAAGGCTCTTTCAATAGCCTCTTGCAAACATATGGCCTCCACCATATCATAGCACCAGGCTAAAAGATGCATGAGAACACCACGCATTGAGTACAGGAATTGGGAGGTTATGTTATGGCTGTACAGGACATTGGTTAAGCTACTTTTGGGATACTGTGCAAATTTGATTTCTCTGCTAAAGGAAGGATGTTGTGAAACTTGAAAGGGTCCAGAAAAGATTTACAAGGATGTTGTCAAGTTTGGAGGTTTTGAGTTATAGGGAGAGACTGAATAGGCTGGGACTATTTTCCTGGGAGCATCAGACATGGAGGGGTGACGTTATACAGGTTTATAAAATCTTGAGGGACATGGATAGGATAAATAGACAAGGTATTTTCTCTGGGGTGAGGGAGTCCAAAACTAGAGGGCATAGATTTAGGGTGAGAGGAAAAAGATTTAAAAGGGACCTAAAAGGCAACTTTTTCACACAGAGGGTGGTGTGTGAATGAAATGATCTGCCAGAGGAAGTGATGGAAGCTGGTACAATTATAATATTTAAAAGGCATCTGGATGGGTATGTGAATAGGAAGGGTTTAGAGGGATATGGGTCAAATGTTGGCAAATGGGACTAAATTAATTTAAGATATCTAGTCAGCATGGATCAGTTGGAGCGAAGGGTCTGTTTCTGTGCTGTACATCTTTATAACTCTATGACCATTGCCTGCAATTTTCTTTCCAAATCATTTTCAATTCCAATTTGGACCCATGCCACTGCTACTTCACTGTTGCTGGATCAAAAGCCAGTAAACCCCTCCCTAAATGTGCCCTGGGGGGCACTTATACTACTTGGACTACAGATGTTTAAGAAGTGAATTATTGCCACTTTTCTAAGGGTCGTTAGGGATTGACAATATGTTTTGGTAATGTCAACTACATGCTCCAGTTGGGGAATAGCTTTTGTGAATTTGGAAGGATTCATTTGTGCCAAAGTTTGATTGTGCCAGGTTTCTATGCTATTGCAAATAAATAGATTCCAGCTACAGATAAATGATTATGAACTGCTGACATATAACCATACTGGTTAAAGTTCTAACCCTGTTTTCCATTAGACAAACATGGATGGGCTCAATAAAAGGATGTTATGGATGGAAGGGAAGATTGGGAAGGCTGTCCAATGGCTCCTCTCCACAAGGTGGATGTAGATGCATCTTCCGTCTTGTCAATACTTGCTGGTCATCGCTATTGCTCTCCTGGCAATTTCATTTGCTTGCAGTAGGCATAGAGCAACTTATAAAAATTAAATAAGAAAATGAGAAATAAACTGGCTTTCTTTAGGCATTAGGTGCTTTTTACTGCAGAGACAAAGATAACACTTTCCTTTCTGGAGGTCAATAGCTTCTCTGCAATGGCTACCAGATCATGCTTATTTAAATCGACTTTTATGATAAGTTCACCTACTTTGCTTCAAACGAGGTTGTTTTGATTGCTGTCTCACATCTTCAGCAAGTTTTAATTCTGTTTGGTCTTCTTCTTGATAGGGTGGCTCTTGAAGGATGTAGATTACTCCGCAGGGGCAAACTTTTTGTGAGCTGTGAGGATTTTAGTTGAATTGCTGGTTTCAACCAAGAGTTTCAGATCCTGTCATCTCTATAATACTGAATACCTGCCCCTTGACATTCCTGAAGAAGGGCTTATGCCCGAAACATTGATTCTCCTTCTCCTTTGATGCTGCCTGACCTGCTGCGCTTTTCCAGCATCACATTTTTAAGCCTTGACATTCAAGCCTTCTCCACTTTTCGAATTCCAACTCCCTCCCACCTGCATACCTGTGAGGTGGTTTCTGTGTCGCCTGACGTCCATCTCCTGCAGTGCTGGCGTTATTGCCTGGAGTCTTTGGGTCCATTTCCTCTTTGCTGCCGCTTTGGCTGCTAGGCAGGAAATCTTCGATTTTTTTGAGGACTTTGAGTTCTCGCAGTCCAACAACAGTGTGTCTGTTGCATTCTCCTCTATATTGAAAGGAGGCCCATATGACCACATCCTTGAAAATTTTGTATTTATTACATAGTCAGAGGGAATGTTTAGAGTCATAGAATCCCTACAGTGTGGAAACAGGCCATTTCATCCAAAATGTCTACATCAACCTTCCGAAGAGTATTCCTCCCAGACCCATCCCCTACACCTACATTTCCCATGACTAATGTACCTAACCCACACTTCCCCGAACACGCTGTGGATAATTTAGCATGGCCAATTCACCTAATCTCACATCGTTGGACTTGGGAGGAATTCAGAGTAGCCGGAGGAAACCCATGCAGACTCGAGGAGAATATTCAAACTCCACACAGACAGTCATCTAAGACTAGAATCGAACCTGGGACCCTGGTGCTGTACAGCATCACTGCTAACCACTGAGCCACCGTGCCGCCCTAATGTTGTTGTTGTCTTGGAATGTTTTCCAAACATGTAAATCAGCATTTTGTAGGGATTTCCTAATCAACATGGTGAGGGAAATTATTACACACTTCTTGAGCCAGTGGGAATTGAACCCTCGTGAAATAAGGCATTCTGTTATAACACATGTTTTGTCAACACGAATTCGCTGCCCATGATTGAATAATTGAGGATGCTGTTTCTAAAACATGAACTTTTAAAATGTATGTTGCCTGTAATGTGATTACAGCGATAGCACTTTAAGTGCTGCTTCTAAAGCACGATTTTTCTGGAACACGCGATTGCACAAGAACACGACCATCACATTGTACAAGAAATGACTGTAACTGCACAGAATCCTGTCACCAAGTCATCCTTTATTTACACGTGTACAGAAGATGGGCTCAGAGCCAGTCCCTAGACCTTCTGAATCACCTGTTTTTATGTGTCAACCAGGGCTCCCTGACTGGCCCAGGTTAACAAACCTCATCAAGGATCTCGTAGTCAATGAGATCCACCTGATCTCGGTTCCAATCACTTCACCTAGCCTTCTGCCTCTGAGGTAGGGACATAACCACAACAGCACAAGGGCTCCATTGAGGACATGCATGTTGAGTGTACCCAGATTCCCAGTCTGCACTGCCAGCAGGTGAGGTTCCAAGCACAAAAACGTGTTTAGAAGATTATCATTGCCAGAATGTAATGGTTTCTTTTTCTGTATGCAGGAATTTGCCTCTCCTCTACTTTCCAATTACTTTGTCTGGGGATTAAATATTAAGGTTGAGCACACTATTAAATTAATTAAGGCACTGAGCTGGGCAAAGTTCAGGGCATGTCAGTGTGTTTTTTCCACTTCAGTTGACACAAATATCAGCATATCTATGTATCACTGCTTGCTATGTTACTTAATTAAGCAGCAGGAATTGAAAATGAATACGAACATTAACTTTAGACTCTGAGCCAAGCACTGCAAATTACATCAGGCCAAACAATTTGTACAATTCACTGATTAGAAATATGTCCCTGATGGACTGATGATAACTCTGTATAACTCCAAAGCAAAGACCTTTAAACCTTGATTGAACGTGATGCTCTATAATAAGGGCTCCAAGGTAGTTCTTTCGCTAGAATGCACCATAATTTTTTTAACGCACTGTGATTCCATTTAGGAACTCAATTTTAGTAATAAAGGAAAACCAATTGAACGGCATTAAAAGAAAGGATTGTTTTTCTACGAGAGGTAGATTTTTTTTCAAAATAAAATATTTTTTGGTATGCGAACAACGTGTCCAAGGCAGTTGAAAATTTAAAGGCAGACACATAATTTGTGAGAGGATTCCCACGTGAAGGACATTCATGAACTCATTAGATCTTTATCATGAGCCAACAAATTGTATTTAAGTGCCAAACCACAAATGAATGGATTTGCTGTATTTATTTGAGATAGACAAGAAGGAGGCTGGAAGAACACAGCAAGCCAGGCAGCATCAGGAGGTGGAGACATCAATGTTTTCAGTTATAACCCTTCTTCAGACTTGCTGTATTCTTCCAGCCTCCTGTTTTTCTACATTGGATTCCAGCATCTGCAGTTCTTTTGCCTCTCTCAAAGTTCATACTCATTTGAGAAGCAGCAGTGGGAGACCATGGATCTTGGTGGGAGGTGGGTACAGTGGCAGAGATAGAGTGAGTGAGAGGTAGCAAAGAGAAGAGGGTGGCACTTATCCTGGCAAGGCAGAAGAGGTCTTGCTGCACTGCTCGCCATTCCTCTGCACATTTGAGATGGCACTGACCAGCAAGGTGATTTCAGACAAGACCTGAGTGTAGTGTCGTCTGCCAGACTTCCAGGGAAAGATTGCCCTCTTTTGCATCACCGCATCACTCTAGGTACCTATTGGAAAATGATGCCACTGTGGAATCATAGAGTCATACAGCACAGAAACAGACCCTTTGGTCCAACTCGTCCATGGTAACCAGATATCTGAAATTAGTCTAGTCCCATTTGCCAGCATTTGGCCTGTATCCCTCGAAAACCTTCCTATTCATAAACCCATCCAGATGTTTTTTAAATCGTGTTATTGTACCAGCCTCCATCACTCCCTTTGGCAGCTCATTTCATTCATGCACCATTCTCTGCATGAAAAGGTTGTTCCTTTAGCCTCTTTTAAATATTTCCGCTCTCATAGAGTCAGAGAGATGCACAGCAAGGAAACAGACCCTTCGGTCCAACTCATCCATGCCAACCATTTATCATGAATTAATCTATGCCCTCTAGTTTGAGACTCTCCAAACTCCTGAGAAAAAAAACTTATATATTCACTCTATCCATGCCCCTTATGATTTTATGAACTTCCATAAGGTCATTCCTCAGCCTCCGATGCTCCAGCGAAAACAGCCCCAGACTAATCAGACTCTCCCGATAGCTCAAATCCTCCAACCCTGGCAACATACTTGTAAATCTTTTCTGAACTCTTTCAAGTTTCACAGCATTATTCCTATCACAGGGAGACCAGAATGAATGCAATATTCCAAATGTAGCCTAACCAATGTCCTGTACAGCCACAACATGACCTCCCAACCCATACGCTCAATGCACTGACCAGTAGAGGAAAGCATATCAAACACCTTCTTCACTATCCTGTCAACCTGTGACTCCACTTTCAAGGAACCGTGAACCTGCACCCCAAAGTCTCTTTGTTCAGCAATACTCCCCAGGATCTTATCATTTTGCATCAGTATTTACTGTGGAAAAGGATATGGAAGATATCGAATATTGGGAAGTAGATGGTGACACCTTGCAAAATGTCCAGATTACAGAGGAGGAAATGCTAGATATCTTGAAATGCATAAAGGTAGATAAATCCCAAGGAACTGATCAGGTGTACCCTAGAACTTTGTGGGAAGCTAGAGAGGTGATTGCTGGGACTCTTGATGAGATATTTGTATCATTGATAGTCATAGGTGAGGTGCCAGAAGACTGGATGTTGGCTACCGTGGTGCCACTGTTTAAGGTGGGTGGTAAGGACAAGCCAGGGAACTATAGACCAGTGAGCCTGACATCGGTGGTGGGCAAGATGTTGGAGGGAATCCTGAGGGACAGGATGTACATGTATTTGGAAAGGCAAGGACTGATTAGGGAGAGTCAACAAGGCTTTGTGCATGAGAAATCATGTCTCACAAACTTGATTGAGTTTTTCAAAGAAGTAACAAAGAGGATTGATGAGGGCAGAGCGGTCGATGTGATCTATATCGACTTAAGTAAGGAGTTCGACAGGTTTCCATGGGAGGCTGGTTAGCAAGGTTAGATCTCACGGAATACAGGGAGAACTAGCCATTTAGATACAGAACTGGCTTAAAGGTAGAAGACAGAGGGTGATGGTGGAGGATTATTTTTCAGACTGGAGGCCCGTGACCAGTGGAGTGCCACAAGGATCGTTGCTGGGTCCTCTACTTTTTGTCATTTACATAAATGATTGGGATGTGAGCAGAAGAGGTGCAGTTAGTAAGCTTGCAGGTGACACCAAAATTGGAGATGTAGTGGACAGCGAAGAAGGTTACCTCAGATTACAACAGGATCTGGACCAGATGGGCCAATGGGCTGAGAAGTGGCAGATGGAGTTTAATTCAGATAAATGCGAGGTGCTGCATTTTGGAAAAGCAAATCTTAGCAGGACTTATACACTTAACGGTAAGGTCCTGGGGAGTGTTGCTGAATGAAGAGACCTTGAAATGCAGGTTCATAGCTCCTTGAAAGTGGAATCGCAGGTAGATAGGATAGGGAAGAAGGCATTTGGTACACTTTCCTTTATTGGTCAGAGTATTGAGTACAGGAGTTGGGAGGTCATGTTGTGGCTGTACAGGGCATTGGTTAGGCCACTGTTGGAATATTGCGTGAAATTCTGGTCTCCTTCCTATCGGAAAGATGTTGTGAAACTTAAAAGGGTTCAGAAAAGATTTACAAGGATGTTGTCAGGGTTGGAGGCTTTGAGCTATAGGGAGAGGCTGAACAGGCTGGGGCTGTTTCCTTGGAGCATCGGAGGCTGAGGGGTGACCTTATTGAGGTTTACAAAATTATGAGGGGCACAGATAGGATAAATAGACAAAGTCTTTTCCCTGTGGTCAGGGAGTCCAGAACTAGAGGGCATAGGTTAAGGGAGGGAGGGGAAAGATATAAAAGAGATCTAAGGGACAGCTTTTTCACACAAAGGATGGTACGTATATAGAATGAGCTGCCGTAGGAAGTAGTGGAGGCTAGTACAATTTCCACATTTAAGAGGCATCTGGATGGGTATATGAATAGGAAGGGTTTGGAGGGATATGGGCCGGGTGCTGGCAGGTGGGACTAGATTGGGTGGGATATCTGGTCGGCATGGACAGGTTGGACTGAGGGGTCCGTTTCCATGCTGTACATCTCTATGATTCTATGACTCTATTAAATATATAAGTCCTGTCCTGATTTGCCTTTCCAAAATGCAGCACCTCACATGTATCAAAATTAAACTCCAATGGCCATTCCTTGGCCCATAGGCCCATCTGATCAAAATCTCGTTGTCTTCTGAGATAACCTTGTTCACAGTCCACTGTACCTCCAATTTTGGTGTCATCCACAAACTTACTAACCATTCTTCGATATTCAGATTCAAATCATTTATATAAATGACAAAATGTCCAGACATGTCTTCCTCAGACATGTTCAGATATCCTCAATAGACCTTCAGACTACTGGTGTTCATTCAGTAGCCATTTTAATAGGGCACAGGGACAAGGGAGTCTGGTCTTTCAGCAGATCTCTCTTGAGTGGTGAGTTTTTGGCGGAATGGTGCAAGTTCACTTAGGAATGGAATCAAACCTGAAGGTCACTGTTAGGGTAGATACTGCGTTGCATTTGATATGAAATGGCATGGCTTCACAGTGAGAATCCCTTCCAAAACACATCTCGCACCTAAGACAAAAAAAAGATTCAGTTGAATTAGTGATGTTATTTGTAAAGTTAACGTGCCTGCAACATATTTCCACATTAACTTTCGGCATCCCACACTCCTCTCACTATCTCCCACATTACTATCCCTTCATGCCCTCTGCTTTACCTACTTACTCCCTTGAAGCCCTTCACTGTCATTCACACATATGCTGTGCCACGCACTCTAGTCTCACTCAGTTCCTCCCTATGTTATATTCCAGTAGAAGACATCCCACAACAGGGCAGAAAGGATACAGGTGGGATTCCCAACATTCAACTTCTCAACCCCAGTGAGGAGAGAATCTCATCCCTTGTAGGAAAAGACAGGGAACACTCCTGCAGGGCTGCTGAGACTTCCATCTGCCACCAGCTAATGGATAGAACTCTTCATTCCAGTTATAGCAGGAACTCCTCTTTCAAATCAAAGACCCCTCCCATCCAAGTTGTGCTCTCTTCCACCCTGTTTCATTGGGTAGAAAGTATGAAAGTTTGTATACATATATGAACAGATTCAAGAACAGCTTCTTCCCTGCTGTTATCAGACTTTTGCATGGAACTCTTTAGTGTTAATGTTGATCTCTCTGTGTACCTTCTTGCCAGCTGTAACACTGTATCCTGCACTCTATTCTGTTTCCCTGATGCACCTGTAAAGTACAATCTGCCTGTAAAGCATGTAAGACAACACTTTTCTCTGTACCTCAGTACACTTGACAATAATAAATTAAATCAATGTCAGTTATTGCACACAACATCCAACTGCTGGCCATGACCCTTTCTCCTTGCAGGTGCCACTGGGCTATCCAACACCCCTGCAGAGAAACAACTGGCTCCCCAGAAACCACATCCTTGACTTTTGAGGGCAAGAGTGTAGAGTTGTCACGGAAATCATCAGCATGGGCTGTATCCTGCCCAATAACCAGCTCAGCTATTGACACCTTGGTGGGAACATTAGTATTAGATATCAATGAAGCCTAAGGCATTGAGCAGCTCACTGCCACAGCTCTGTGGTTGGCTGAGACAGAAGTGCCTTAAGCTGCCAGTACTCGGAGGGCTGCTGGAGAGTGGGCACCTGCTCAGCTCCAGGCAAGAGAGGACCTTGGGGTGTCAGCAGGGTCACCGCAGGGTCTCTGGTAGCAGGGACTTTGTCCACAGGCGCAGGGAGGATCAGGAGTAACAGACTGAGCTGTAGGTGCCAAGAGTTCTCGTAGTCCAGAGGCTACAGCAGTGCAGCAGGTCAGGCCACTGACTGGCTGCCTCCATGAACAGGTTGGCAGCTGCCACAGAGAGCTAGGGCCAACACCTCCAGGGTCTGTTGTAGAGGCGCCCACACCAACACTCCGTTGACCCAGTCATTGATCCTCAGGATGGGTGAACATCGAGAACCTGGGAAGTAGTGAACATGCCTCTTCCTCACATGGAGATAGGGCAGTTTTCACTGCTTTGCCTCGACATTTGTTTGTCTGAGTCCCTCTCTGTCATCCTGAATGTAACTGCTCCATCACTTTCAACGTTCACTCTCTCCACCACTGAAGCACAGGAGGAGCAGTGTGCACCACCTACAAAGATGGACGGCAAAACTCAGTAAGGCTTCTTCAACAGCACCTTCCACACCCACGACTCTGCTGTTGAGAAGAACATGGGTAGCAGATACATGAAAGCACCATCACCTGCAAGTCCTCCTCCAAGCCACAGGCAATCCTGCCTTGGAACTAAATTGCCATTCCTTCAGCATCTCTGGAGATAATATCCAGCAACTTCCCGATTCCAAACTACACCATCGCCCCATCCCGAGGACTAGAGCAGTTCAAGAAGATAGTTCACCATCATTTCCACCGGGGAGATTGGGGATAGGCAATACACACTGATGTAACCAGTGACTCCCTCGTCGTGTTAGTGAATAGAGAAAAGCTTGAAAATAATTGGAAAATTGTGTTGCCTTTATTTCTTCCACTTGTTCAATTTGGTACAGCGTGGAGGCAAGCCATTCAAGCTGCCAAGTTCACATCATTCCTCTGAAGGGCAATACACCCAGACTCACCCCCACCCCCATCCTACTCCTGTAATCCTGCACCAGACTCACCCCCACCCCCATCCTACTCCTGTAATCCTGCACCAGACTCACCCCCACCCCCATCCTACTCCTGTAATCCTGCACTTCCCATGGCTAATCCACTGGGCTGCACATCCCTGGATACCAAGGGCAATTTACCACGGCCAATCCACCTAACCTGCACATCTTTGGATTGTGGGAGGAATGTTCGGCACAACATCAAGGGCTGAAGGGCCTATACTGTGCCATAATGTTCTATGTTCTATGTTCAATATGCTTTCCTTTTCTGTTCTTTCCTCAGGACAAATAATCTTATTGAGGGCTGTGTATTAACAGATGATAACTCTCACCTGGTTTTCACCAAGCTGTTTATTCTTTGAATGTGAGACCAGAGAATAAACATTTACTGATATCCAGTTTTCAGTGACAACCACTAACCAAAGTGACCCCATAAAATCCAGACGGATTCTGGATCTCATTTCCTATGTTCTGTTTCAAATAAACCACACACATGGGAGTGATTTTCAGGTTCATATTGAATGGCGAATGAGAATGTAGTCCGATCAAACCTTGAACATAATGTTCACTCCTAGCTGTTGAGACATGAGAGTAAATCCTTGGGAGTAAATCACAGAGAAAACCACAAATGTTGATAGCTGATAGTTAAAGACATCATTGGACTTTCAGTCTTGAAATGAGTCAACTGGAAGATCATATTTTAGAGACATGTAACTTAACATATAGTTAATTATCCTGGAACAGTACATCTCAATGATTTGGGACAGTGGAATTACAGAGTGGAACAAATGAGACTTCAAAACGTTATTGATATTAACAGCAGGCATTTGGCACGAAAATGATTGAAAGATTCCTGTATTTAAACAGTATTTTTGTTATCCATGTTCACTGGATGTCTCAAAGTGTTCACCAATCGAAGGAGCACTTTTTGAAATGTTGTCACTGTGGTATAAGTGTCACAGCAGTCCATTTGTATATGTCACAAACTGCAATGTGATAAAGAGCTTGCACATTATCTGTTTTCTTTTTGTCAATTTATAATAACATAACATATATTGACCAGGACATCAGGAATAAATCCCAATCTGTCTTCACATTAGTTGGGAATCTTTTACACCTACCTCAGCACACCTCTGTTTATTGGCTCATCCATAGGCCAGCATATTCAACAGTGTGGTGCCCCTTCAGTATTGCATGGCAGTGACAATCTGGACTTTGGTCCTCAAATGCACCTTGAACCAAGAAACTTGCAAATTAGAGACAAGCATTTCCCAAGAGTGGGGGAAGTTCAAAACCAGTGGGTTTAACATGAGAGGAAAAAGATTTAAAACGGGCCTGAGGGTCAACGTTTTCCACACAGAGAGTGGTTTGTATGTGAAAGAATCTGCCAGAGGGAGAGGTAGATGTAGATACAGCTACAACATATATAAGACATTTGGACAGGTGCATGAACAGGAAAGTTCTAGAGGGATATGGGACAATCACAGGCAAGTGGGTCTAATTTTAATTTGGGAAACTTGGTCGGCATGGACGAGTTTGGTGAAGGGTCTGTTTCAGTGCTCTCTGAATCTACAAGAATATGTAGAGAACTGCCATGTAGTTCCTGGGCAAAACACCATTGCCTATATAATATGATGTGAATGTTTCCTGCATGTTATTGATTGTAATATATGCCACGAAGACCAGGTTCTTGTTGAGACAGATGTCTTGAAGTTCATTAATAACACTGAAGAAACACACTGGTATTACACTGATTATATACGCACTGGTATAACACTAATTATATACACTGGTATAAGATCTCAAGCTTACATAGAATTTGAGTCCTTTGCTTACTATTGTTATCATGCCCACTAAGGGGAGGTGATAGTACAGTGATAATGTTGCTAGACCTGGAATGAACAATCCCAGGCCAATGCTGTAGGGATGTGGGTCTAGATCAGTATTTTTAAAAAGTCAGGAATATAAAGAAGCTTGTCTAATAGTGACTGTTGTGGTTAAAAAAATATCTGGTTTACTCGTGTCATTTAGGGAAGGAAATCGGTTATCCTTACATAGTCTGGCTTGCATGTGCCTCCAGAGCAGTGGCAATGTGATTGGTTCTTAATGGCCTTCTGAGCAGTAAACACTGGCTCAGCCAGTGATGCCTCACCTAACAAATTAAGCAAAAACACTCTATTCTTGAAGGTGAGGCTGTAACCAGTACTGGTTATGATGCCATTTAACTGCCTTTCTAGTCTGAAATCTATCCAATTGTAAAGGTTTTACTTCAGTAAAGCCTTTGATAAGGTTCCACATGGTAGGCTGTTGGAGAAAATGCAGAGGCATGGAATTGAGGGTGATTTAGCAGTTTGGATTAGAAACTGGCTTTCTGAAAGAAGGCAGCGAGGGATGGTTGATGGAAAATATTCAGCTTGGAGTCCGGTTACTAGTGGTGTTCACCAGGATCTGTGTTGGGGCCACTGCTGTTTGTCATTTTTATAAATAACTTAGATGTAGGCATAGGTGGATGGATTAGTAGATTTGCAGATGACACTAAAGCCTGTAGTGGACAGTTTGGAAGAATGTTACAGGTTGCAGGGGTCTTGGATAAACTGCAGAATTAGGCTGAGAGGTGACAAATGGAGTTCAATGCAGCTAAATGTGAGGTGATGCACTTTGGAAGAATAACAGTAAGGCAGAGTACTGGGTCAATGGAAAGATTCTTGGTAGTGTGGATGTGCAGAGGGATCTTGGAGTCCATGTACATAGATCCCTGAAAGTTGCCACCCAGCTGGATAGTGCTGTTAAGAAGGCATATGGTGTGTTAGATTTCATTCGAAGAGGGATTGAGTTCCAGAGCCGCAATATCATGCTGCAACCATATAAAACGCTATTGCGGCCACACTTGGAATATTGTGTACAGTTGCCATATTTCGGGAAGGATGTGGAAGCATTGGAAAAGGTGCAGAGAAATTGAGTATAGAAGCAAAGAGGTCCTTCTGCAGCTGTACAGGGCACTAGTGAGACCGCACCTGGAATATTCTGCGCTGTTTTGGTCTCCAAATTTGAGGAAAAACATTCTGGCTATTGAGGGAGTGCAGCGTAGGTTCACAAGGTCAATTCCTGGAATGGCGGGACTATCTTACGCTGAAAGATTGGAGCGACTGGGCTTGTATACGCTGAGTTTAAAAGGCTGAGAGGGAATCTGATTGTGATGTATAAGATTATTAAAGGATTGGACACTGTGGAGGCAGGAAACATGTTTCCGCTGATGGGTGAGTCCCGAACCAGAGGACACAGTTTAAAAATAAGGGGTAGGCCACTTAGAACAGAGTTGAGGAGAAACTTCTTCACCCAGAGAGTGGTGGGCGTGTGGAATGCTCTGCCCCAGAAGGCTGTGGTGGCCATGTCTCTGGATACTTTCAAGAAAGAGTTGGATAGAGCTCTTAAGGATAGTGGAATCAAGGGTTATGGGGATAAGGCCGGAACAGGATACTGATTGAGGATGATCAGCCATAATCATAATGAATGGTGGTGCTGGCTCGAAGGGCAGAATGGCCTACTCCTACACCTATTGTCTATTGTCTATTGTCTATTGAGATTTACCAGGATGTTGCCTGATCTGGAGGGAAGGTCTTATGAGAAAAGGCTGAGAGACTTGGGTCTATTCTCATTGCAAAGAAGAGGGTTAAGAGGGGATTTGATAGAGACATACAAGATGATCAGAGGATTAGATAGAGTAGACAGTGAAAGTCTTTTTTCCTAGGTTGATGACGTCAGCTTGTACGAGGGGGCATAACTACAAATTGAGGAGTGATAGATTTAAGACAGACATGAGAGGCAGGTTCTTTACTCGGAGAGTGGTAAGGACATGGAATACCCTATCTACCAATGTAGTTAACTCAGCCACATTAGGGAGATTTAAACAATCCTTTGAGAAGCACATGGATGATGATGGGATAGTGTCGGGGATGAGCTGAGAATAGTTCAGAGGTCGACGGAACATCGAGGGCCGAAGGGCCTGTTCTGCACTGTATAGTTCTATGTTCTTATGTTCCATGTTCTAAAGTATCCCACTTTCTCCTTTAAAGAATGGAAACTTTTTTCCAATAAAGTATGAGGAGCATAAAAATATATTATCGCTCTGCATAACAATAACACCTTGGCAGACATACAATATGTCCAAGTATAGTCCTTATGCAGTTATCCTGACTTGACTTTGTGGCTTCATTCTGCAGTGTGCTGTCTGTCATACTGATGGATGTGCATCATTTGTCATAGATATGTAGTTGCCACCTACAACTAACATAACAGTTTCAGTATCCAATTCGTCATCCTGTGTGGTGGGTGATTGATCGCATGCAGTTTAGACAAGTCATTTTTTTTTGCAGCTATTGTAAAATAACCTCCAGCTAGAGGTAGTGATGATGAGAGGGAGGAGGATGGGGAGTGATACTAGCTGTGCCAAGACCCACAGCAGCAAGTGGAGATGTAAAATAAAACCAAGAAATTTGGTACCAGAGGTATGAAGCAAACAAAAACTGGAAATCCTGGAAAAACTCAGCAGGTCCAGAGTGAAAATAAAGTTAATGCATTGAGTCCACTGAACCCATCCATAAAAGGCTTCGCACACATCATTTCCAATGTTTGTGGTTGATATGAACAATGAAATGTTTGACAAGTAGGCATCTATATAACCATTCCAAAAAGTACAGCAAGGGTTTCTCTTGCAACATAGGAGAAAATTGCCTGAGCTTAGAATCATACACAAAAGTTTGCCAATTTGTAAGAGACATGCTCTGTTGCCTTTCTGAGATACATTTAGTTTCAATGTTGTAAGCTTGGAGTAATCATAATGTTGAAGTACACATTTGCCGGATAAGAGGGATTAAAAAGTAAACTGATGATTTTCCTGTCAGAGATATCTTGTGGAGCAGACCTCGAAGAGGAGAGAGTTTGGTCACAAAATTTGGAATATATGGCAATAAAGTGTTGAAGAACCTGAGACATCATTGTCGGTAATCTTTGTCTTGCAGTGTAGACATCTTCTGTAAGTATTCCATTTTAGTAGGATCAGGTCGAATTCCATTTAAAGAGTGCATTGATCTGAAAGCGCTGATTTGATGCAAGTTGATATGACATCTTTTACTGTTGAGATCACAACCATGTTTCCTTGCCTCTGTAAAGACCCGATGGAGCTTTGTATCATGATCTTTCAAGGACTGCAATGCCATTTGATACAGACCATCTGGATGAATCATGATTTTGTGCTCCACATGATGTTGAAATATATCCTTACTGACAGATAGTCCAAATGGCAATCTGATGAAGCAAAATCTGTCAAAAGGCATTCAACACCATCATCCCCTCCAGACTGATCCCAAAACTCCAAGACCTAAGTCTCGGCTCCACCCTCTGTTGGATCCTCAGCTTCCTGATCCACTGACTGCAATTAGTGAGGATAGGGAATTGCACCTTCATCACAATAACCCCAACACTGGATACCCGTTCTCAGCTCCCTACTGTACTTCTTTACACTCACAATTGTGTAGCCAAATTCTGAAAGATGCCATCTACAAGTTTGTTGATGACACCACCATTGTAGGACGGATATCACACAACAATGAGTTAGAATACAGGAAGGAGATAGAGGGTTTGCTGTTGTGGTCCAATGGGAACAACCTCTCTCTCAAAATCTGCAAAATAAAAGAACTGATCACCACCCATTGAGATCAACAGAGTGGAGGTCAAGAGGGTAGAGAGCATCAGGTTCCTAGGAGTGACAATAACTGACAACTTATCCTGGACTTCCCTCATTGATCCAATGGTCAGAAGGGACAATAACACCTCTTGATCCTCAGGTGGCTCAGGAAATTCGGCATGTACTCCAACTCGGACCCTCACCAACTTTTACAGATGCACCATAGAAAACATACAATCCAGGTGCAGAATGGCTTAGTCCAGCAACTGCTCTGCCCAGGACCATAAGAAACTAAAGAAAGTTGTGTGCACAGCCCAGATCGTCATAGGAGCCAATCTTCCATCCATTCACATCTCTCACTGCTGTGAAGAGGATGCCAACATCATTAAATACCCCTCCCATCTAGTAATGCTCTTCTACAACCTCTTCCATCAGGCAGAAGATACAGAAGCTTGAACACACACATTAACAGATTCAGGAGCAGCTTCTTCCCAGCCATTATTAGATTTGATGAATAGATGGCCTAACTTCAAATAATGTTGATCTTGTTAATGATGATCTTGTTTCATGCACCTCCTGTGCAGTGTAACCTGTATGCCTCACTCTGTCCAAGCACCCTATGATCTCTATTTTCTTGCTTACCTGTACTGTTCGCAAACAAACCTTTTCACTGCACATAGGTACATGTGACTACAATGAATCAAATCAACAGGTCGGCAGTTCCTATGACTTCAGGGTAAGATATATAGATCATTGTCCACCCTTGGCATCAGGCTTGGAAAAATGTTTGTCACCTAAGAAATTGAGATTGAGCACTTCCAGGGTAGGGATCTGGTGTGGGCATCTCTTCAGTTCAATTGCCTTAGATGTAGTATCAACTTTCTTCAAAACTCAAATAATGGAGCTGCAACAATTAATATGTTGCTGTACTTTCTGTACAATGTAATTTTATACCATGGAGTCCAATACCAGTTTGAGCTTTTCTTGAATATGAACACTGCATTTACAAGGTGGGTCAGTGCTAGACTGTGCATCATTTTTAAAGTTGTCAATAACATCTAACCTGTCTGGGCAAATATTAGTCAGGTCATGATAGATTCAATGTTATGGCTTGAATCTTTGGTGTTGCAGTGCTTGTTATCTCATGGGTCATAATATTATGTAGATCCATCCTTACAGGCAGAGCAACAATAGTTGGTCCTGCTGTTTCAATTATGTAAATTCAAAGTTTGTGAGAAGATTTGTAGCTCGGGTGCTCATTGCTGTGGTTCTGTTCGCCGAGCTGGAAGTTTTTGTTGCAAACGTTTCGTCCCCTGTCTAGGTGACATCCTCAGTGCTTGGGAGCCTCCTGTGAAGCGCTTCTGTGGTGTTTCCTCCGGCATTTATAGTGGCCTGTCCCTGCCACTTCCGGTTGTCAGTTTCAGCTGTCCGCTATAGTGGCCGGTATATTGGGTCCAGGTCGATGTGTTTGTTGATGGAGTTTGTGGATGAGTGCCATGCTTCTAGGAATTCCCTGGCTGTTCTTTGTTTGGCTTGCCCTATAATGGTAGTGTTGTCCCAGTCAAATTCATGTTGCTTGTCGTCTGCGTGTGTGGCTATTAGGGATAGCTGGTCATGTTGTTTCGTGGCTAGTTGATGTTCATGGATGCAGATCGTTAGCTGTGTTCCTGTTTGTCCTATATAGTGTTTTGTGCAGTCCTTGCATGGGATTTTGTACACTACATTAGTTTTGCTCATGTTGGGTATCGGGTCCTTCGTTCTGGTGAGTTGTTGTCTGAGTGTGGCTGTTGGTTTGTGTGCTGTTATAAGTCCTACTGGTCACAGTAGTCTGGCTGTCATTTCAGAGATGTTCTTGATGCATGATAGTGTGGCTAGTCCTTTGGGTTGCGGCATGTCCTCGTTCCGTTGTCTTTCCCTTAGGCATCTGTTGATGAAATTGCGAGGATATCCGTTTTTGGCGAATACCTTGTATAGGTGTTCCTCTTCCTCTTTTTGCAGTTTTGGTGTGCTGCAGTGTGTAGTGGCCCTTTTGAATAGTGTCTTGATGCAATTTCGTTTGTGTGTATTGGGGTGGTTGCTTTCATAGTTTAGGACTTGGTCTGTGTGTGTGGCTTTCCTGTGTACCTTTGTGGTGAATTCTCCGTTTGGTGTTCTCTGTATCCTCACGTCTAGGAATGGGAGTTGGTTGTCCTTTTCGTCCTCTCTCGTGAATCAGATTCCTGTGAGTGTGGAGTTGATGTAAATGTTTCAAATTTCCATCACATTGACATTTAAGTTGGATAATGCTAATACGTGGATTATCAATCTTTGCTGTGGTTCTGTTCGCCGAGCTGGAAGTTTTTGTTGCAAACGTTTCGTCCCCTGTCTCGGTGACATCCTCAGTGCTTGGGAGCCTCCTGTGAAGCGCTTCTGTGGTGTTTCCTCCGGCATTTATAGTGGCCTGTCCCTGCCGCTTCCGGTTGTCAGTTTCAGGTGTCCGCTGTAGTGGCCGGTATATTGGGTCCAGGTCGATGTGTTTGTTGATGGAGTTTGTGGATGAGTGCCATGCTTCTAGGAATTCCCTGGCTGTTCTTTGTTTGGCTTGCCCTACAATGGTAGTGTTGTCCCAGTCAAATTCATGTTGCTTGTCGTCTGCGTGTGTGGCTACTAGGGATAGCTGGTCATGTCGTTTCGTGGCGAGTTGATGTTCATGGATGCAGATCGTTAGCTGTGTTCCTGTTTGTCCTATATAGTGTTTTGTGCAGTCCTTGCATGGGATTTTGTACACTACATTAGTTTTGCTCATGTTGGGTATCGGGTCCTTCGTTCTGGTGAGTTGTTGTCTGAGTGTGGCTGTTGGTTTGTGTGCTGTTATAAGTCCTACTGGTCACAGTAGTCTGGCTGTCAGTTCAGAGATGTTCTTGATGTATGGTAGTGTGGCTAGTCCTTTGGGTTGCGGCATGTCCTCGTTCCGTTGTCTTTCCCTTAGGCATCTGTTGATGAAATTGCGAGGATATCCGTTTTTGGCGAATACCTTGTATAGGTGTTCCTCTTCCTCTTTTTGCAGTTCTGGTGTGCTGCAGTGTGTTGTGGCCCTTTTGAATAGTGCCTTGATGCAACTTTGTTTGTGTGTATTGGGGTGGTTGCTTTCGTAGTTCAGGACTTGGTCTGTGTGTGTGGCTTTCCTGTGTACCTTTGTGGTGAATTCTCCGTTTGGTGTTCTCTGTACCATCCCGTCTAGGAATGGGAGTTGGTTGTCCTTTTCTTCCTCTCTCGTGAATCGGATTCCTGTGAGTGTGGAGTTGATGATCCGGTGTGTTTTCTCTATTTCCGTGTTTTTAATGATTACAAAGGTGTCATCAACGTATCTGACCCAGAGTTTGGGTTGAATTTGTGGTAAGACTGTTTGTTCTAACCTTTGCATTACTGCTTCTGCTATGAGTTCCGAGATCGGTGAGCCCATGGGTGTTCTGTTGATTTGTTCGTATATCTGGTTGTTGAATGTGAAATGTGTTGTGAGGCACAAGTCCAGTAGTTTAAGTATGCCGTCTTTGTTGATGGGTTCAATGTCCTGTTGTCTGTTATGTCTGTTCAGCAGGTTGGCTATTGTTTCTCTGGCTAGGGCTTTGTCAATAGAGGTGAACAGTGCCGTTACGTCGAATGAGACCATGGTTTCTTCCTTGTCTATGTGTATATTTCTGATGATGTCCAAGAATTTCTGTGTTGATTGTGTAGAGTGTCTGGATCCGCTGATCAGGTGTTTCAGTTTCTGCTGTAGTTCTTTGTCTAGTTTGTGTGATGGTGTCCCTGGTAGGGATCCTATGGGTCTGAGTGGGATGTCTGGTTTCTGCACTTTAGGTAGTCCATAGAATCTGGGGGTGTTGTTGCTTTCAGGTTTAATTCTTTGTAGGTCAGACCTGGTTATCTGTCTGTTTTTTTGTAGGTTCCTCAGTGTGTTGTTTATCCTATTGGTAAGCCATTAACTTATCCTGCGCAGATAGCACCACATCATGCCAGTTTCCTAAGTACATCTTACACCAGAATTGGACTTCATAAATAATGCACACTGCCCATTCCTTTTGGTATGTTCCACTTGGATGGAGGGAAAGGCTTCAGATTTTTAGTCTGTGTCCATGTGGCATGTCAAATTAATCTTAGTTTATTCTTGATTACCGACTGCTGCGGAACTGCTCTTTGGGTTTCTCTTGGCAATTGGATTTCTTACACATTCTAGCTCACTGCCCTTTTGTAGAATATAGCTCGCACATGTTACAATATACTGCGCATAGTTTGGTGGGTGAAACAAGCCACACGTCATTCAAGATTCAGAGGCTTTACTGTCCCATACTAACATTCACAGCACAGAAGGGTGTCATTTGGCCCATTATGTCCTCACTTGTCAACAATATTTGACCACACTAATTCCATTTTCCAGCTCTTAGTCCTAAGCCCAGAGGCTATAGCAACTCTAGTAGATATCTAAAGACTGCTTAAAAGTTACAAGAGTTTCTGACTCAAGCACCCTTCAGCCAGAGAGATCCAGCCTTCCATCACCATGTCACTGTCTTAAGCATATACTGTCTGTCTTGTCTGTAAACTATGTAATAACACAATTGTAGTGATTGGAACAAGGTCAGCCAGTTGAATCTCATAGAATAAGAGTTCCTTGATTGGGGCTGTTAACTTGGGTCTAATCAGTGAGCCCTGGCTGACAGATATAAACAGTAGTGTTAGAGGTTCTGTTCACCCTAGGAGCCAACTCTGTGCTAGCAGCCTCAGTGTCCAGTACCATTCACCTGGAGAGAAAGGATGGTTTGATGACTGGTACTGACCTTTGTGGAGGTATTTCAACAATATGCTGCAGACTCTGTGTTTTTCACTTTGGAGTCTGCCAGATAGTTTCTTCCGGTTCTGGATGTCCTAATGAACCTTTGCTTTGGTTAGGTATTGACAGAGTGTTTTTTCATAGCTAGTACATATGAGACTGACAAGACGCATACTTTTGATTGTTTCTATGGAAGTGTTCTCTGTCCCTCTGCATTAACTGCAACTGACCAGGAGACATTACATTAATGAGTTTTGAGAAGATTTGCAGCTCAGGTTGAGGATCTGCATGTAGGTTTTCTCCCTGAGCTAGAAGGTTCATTTTCCCGCTTTCTATTTATGTGTTCAGGTTTCCTTGGGTTGGTGGTGTCATTTCTGTGATGACATCATTTCCTGTAGTGGGCTGACACCACAGGAAATGATGCCACCAGTGCTTCATCCGGAGGCTCACTGATGATGTCATCTAATATGGTGATGTAATGTCTGAAAATGAATCTTCCAGTTCAGCGAGAAAACCTACATCCAGACACTAGATTAATTGCTATGAAACAGTTTCAAATAAACAAGAGGAAAGCCTAGGATGAATGTCCCATTAAATCTCACTGGGGTATTACACTGAAAATAAAGCCTTGCCAATCTTGGAGCCATCATGAAAGTTACAGAATTTACGATTTCCGTGCTGAATGGCCTGTTTGCACATGTGGGAATTTGATGATTTGTCTGTGATGGCAATTTTCTTGAAGCAAACTTTTACCTCACATGAGTATCAACAGTTGGCATCATCACAGTGCCCTTGGGACAAAAAGAACCAGTTAGATCATGGTCTGATGTGGGGGAGTTGTCAATGTAGACAGACCTACCAAGAATTACAATTGGCAGCTATTGTATTGCTTTAGATCATATAACATGTTGTCCTGCATAGACCCAAACATATAAAAGTTTACTTAAGATAACATTGCTGGAAGATCGTAGCTGACAATGACAGAAAGTAGGAGGAGAACAAGCTAATTGCAGTAATAAAAAGAAAAGGGTTGTACACAAGTAATAAAGTAAAATTAATTATTATTTCAGCAGCATAATAATTGATTTATAGCCACTGCGGTTCAATTAGAAAGTCCTACATTCATTAGTCTTTATTGTGTTGCTATCATAATTTAAAGTATATTTGTGAATTAACTATTCATGTTTTCATGATTGATGAATAATTTACACAAAAGGATGTACTTTTTTTTCTCTCAGAATGGCCTATTAATTTTGAGCTTTGTTTCTTGCACATTCTATTGTTGTCATGCAATATAACACAAGGATACTACACGGCTGGATACCTGCACCTTTGTTTTGCAAAACTGACTGCAACACTGACAGTCTGTTACACCTTTTGAGCAACATCCTGCAGAATCCTATAGAACAGGGTGACACGGTGACTCAGTGGTTAGCACTGCTGCCTCACAGTGCCAGGGTCCTGGGTGACTGTCTGTGTGGAGTTTGCACATTCTCCGCATGTCTGCGTGGGTTTCCTATGGGTCCACAGTCCAGAGGTGTGCAGGTTAGGTGAATTGGCCATGCTAAATTGCCTATAGTATTCAGGATGTGTAGGCTAGGTGCATTAGTCAGGGGAAATGTACAGCAATAGGGTAGGGGAATGGGTTAGTGTGGACTTGTTAGGCCAAATGGCCTGTTTCCACACTATAGGGATTCTATAATAATCTCTATGGAGCAGGAAGTAGCCTTTCAAATCTGCAGGCCCCTTTTGAAGGTTGTGGCTGAGGGGGATTATTGTGGGTCACCAAAGTACTTCAGAGCAGGATTTGGTCCTATTCCTGACCCTTTTCGAAATCTGACAGATGACGGAGTACATTTTTAAATAGTTTGCAGATGGTTATCAAATGTAATATAAGTACATTACATCGGTGCAATAATGTGAGAAAACTTGGGGCTCTCACACAGCCTAGGTAAAAGCAAAACACCCTGGATGCTGGAATTCAGAAACAAATGTAGAGGACACTGGAGAAACTCAGCAGGTAAGGCAGTATCATTGCAGAGAGAAACAGAGTTAGCATTTTGAGTCTGTTATGACTTCTTCAGTTCAGAAGAAGAGTTATACTGGACTCAGAACATTAACTCTGTTTCTGTACCCACAGATGTTGCTAGATCTGCTGAGTTTCTCCAGCATTTCCTGTGTTTGATTTAAAGCCTGAGTGAGGCCTTAGACATTAGACTTCATAAAGATCTCTTCATTCCCATCAGAAAATGGAAGGGCCAAAATGTGAGGTGAATGGAATGCATTAGATATTCTCCCAATGCTTGTTTCAACTTAATCGGTGTGAGTAGAAGACATAAAAATCAGATTATGGTGATCAATATCAGGGTAATTACGAGGGCTGAAAAGCTAGCTGATTGTTCCATGGCATAGCCCAAGCTGATGCTTTAATCCCACACCTCCAGGCAGTTTCAGAGCCCAGTTTAACTCCCTCATTCTCCAGATTACTTTTCTTCTGCGTATTTTTATAACACATTTGGATTAAACCTTAATCTGAATGCATCGAGGCCAAGCCACGTCCTGTTTTGCTTTTGCAAATGAAATGAAAAGGCTGGACAAGTACCAGATAGGATGATGCAACACCACACACAATGCAGCATTTCCTATAATGGTTCCTGCAGGTCGATCTGCCTTCCTCCTGTTTCTCATCCATTGCTGAAGTCCTTGATCTCGATATGCTGGTTTCACTTACAAAACGTGTACGTGATCACAAAATGGTTGGACTATTTTCAATCCATAAAGTGAATTTTTAATCAAATTAGAGGTGCAGTCTAAAGGGTTAGGAACCCATTGGTACCTGAAGTGGGCCATATTCTTTAAGACAACCATGACAATCAGCAGGTAAAAATGATTGCAAGTTAAAGGATGGGGATCAAAATGGCTGAATTACACCTTGATTCCTGAGGTTGCAGTAAACAGAAGACCTGGGAAAGTTGTCCAAACTTCCTAATCAAATCCTCTCACACTTACTGTTAAAGTCTAACTGAAGGAATTAAGGTACTGAAGCGAGGTGGTGTTTCTGAAGAATGTGATTAAGAGAGAAGCCTCTCAAATCAAATTCACATGGATGCAAGTGGTTGAGAGAGTGAGGGGCAATGATGTAGTCCCTCAGACCTAGACGCAGTGTCGTAAAATAGCCACAATAAATGATGCAAGCTGCTCTAACTTCTCCAGCCATCTCCTGCACAACACATCTTAGACCCGACACAACTTGTAGCTCCCTGAATCCATCTCACTCTCCAGGCACCTCCTTGTATCTGCATCTTACAAATGAAGACAGACAATTCCTCCTGAAGGGCTTATGCCCGAAACATCGACACTCCTGCTCCTCGGATGCTGCCTGACCTGCTGTGCTTTTCCAGCACCCCCCTTTTCAACTCTGACCTCCAGCATCTGCAGTCCTCACTTTCTCGGAATCTTATCTTCCTGCTTTCTCATACTTATCCATCTAGTCACTTTCCACACTCATTGTCCTTCAGTTCTTTTCAAGCCATCATTTCTTACAGTCACAACTTTCCACTTTCTCTTCTTCCAGGACAAGAGATGACTACACTCCAGAGAAGCCCGAGAGAATCTTGTTGGAAAGGGAGAAGTAGAGACATTGATGGTAAAACTCACCTTGCTAGTCACTGGAAATGTCAATCCACCAGATCAGGAGGGAAGTTCAATTCCTGGAGGACGCAGATGTCAGTATTAACCTGCCATGAATTCTTGGGCCTCTTGACACATTAGGTGCTCAGGCATTTTGAGAGCTGGTCCTCCGTATTATGTCTGTGTTGGACACTTCATCTCGTTTCACCCTATACAACTACATATGGCTGGGGGAAGGGAAAGATATTCTTACTGACAGTGTTGCTCCTGCTGCTTTCAGTGCTATAATTCTTGCTGCTATTACTTCAGTTACTCATCATATGGTGCAAGGTGGAGTTGCTTCACCTGCTCTTGTGTTGCAGCAAACGTTGTCAGCTGGCAAGGGCAGATGAAAGTGAATGAAGACTAAAGACATTGAAGGCCTTTTGCTCGAAGCATCGATTTCCCTGCTCCTCAGATGCTGCCTGACCTGCTGTGCTTTTCCAGCACCATTCTAATCTTGACCCTAATCTCCAGCATCTGCAGTACCCACTTTAGCCTGAAGATTAAAGACAGGTGAGTTAACTTTTAAGAAGTCATAGAATACATGTCAAGTGATAACAGCACATCTCAGAAGGAGTACGGTGAGCACTTACCCAAGGTCAGGCTGCAGCTATTCAGTCTCATTATTTAAAGGCTTCCCAGTCTGTCAGTTTGACTGAGTGCAATGTGCTCTCACCTTGTTGACACTGCAAATTCCACAAAGCTCAAGAAACATGTATTCTTAATTGATCGATTGATTTATTGTTGTCACGTGAACCAAGATACAGTGAAAAGTGTTGGTTTGCATGCTATACAGGCAGATCGTACCATACAAAATGCATCAGGGTAGCAGAACATAGTGCAGAACGTAGCGTTACTGCTGCACAGCAGGTGCAAAGTGAGAGGTCATTATTAACATTTGAGTGGTTCATTCAAGAATTTGATTAAAACAGGGAAGAAGCTGTGTTTGAATCTATTCAGCTGTGTACTCAAACTTTTGCGCCCAATGGAAGAGGGTGGAAGAGAGTATAACCAGGGTGGGAGAGGTTGCTTTCCCGAGGCAACAGGAAGTATAAATGGAGTCAATGGATGGAAGATTGATAAAGGCAGAGTGCTGAATTAAATCCTCAGCTTATTATGGTTTGAACAGTTAAAATTAGATACCCAACAGTTTTACAAGTCAAAAGTTGTGGCACTGGAACAGCACAGCAGGTCAGGCAGCATCTGAGGATCAGGAGAGTCAATGTTTCAGGCACAAGCTCTTCATCAGCAATGAATGAATCAGATGTTTCTGATGAAGGGCTTGTGCCTGAAACGTCGCCTCCCCTGCTCCTCGGTTGCTGCATGACTAGCAGCACACTTTTCAACTCTGGCTCTCCAGCATCTGCAGTCCTCACGTTTTCTTAGTTTTACAAGCCAACCCAAGTTAAACCCAGGTCAGCGTGGGTCCCGGACAGATGCCATTTTTTTAAAAATTGTATTTAACCCAAAACAATTTTGCCCATGGATCAGAGCTTTGCACTTTATGATTGGGCATGTTCACTGGGTTAAAAGTACTGTTACCTATAGGAGAGGGGAGGATTTCACTGTGAAATGATGCATTGTTACTGAGAACTCAAGTTAAGAATTAGAAATTCAGCAGAAATAATAATAAAGGTCCATGGAGAGCTATTGAGGTGAAACAGAAACTCATAAGCAATTTCAGAGACTGGAAGGATTAACAATCATAGTGAGAAGGTGGATAACTGAGTCTTAATGACCTTTTCTTAAAAATGTTTATGCTGGCAGTATTTAACATTGGTTATTCTAGGATGAGGACCCTTTGGAAACTATCAAAGAAAGAGGAAGTCACAGATGTAATTTAGTGCCCAATTCTGTATACTCCAATGTATCCTTTCAAAATAAAAAAAATTTTCCATAATAGTACTACAAATCACTTTTCCTCCGTCCTACACAGCAGTGTCCAAATGGCAGGAAGCAGACTGAAAGGACCATAATTGAAGAAAAATCTTTGTCTTGGTTCATTATTTTTGAAAATGTTCTTTTCAAAGTGTCTTCACTGTTTCTGTGTTGTCTATTTTCTGCTTGGAAATATCTCACAAACTGAGGTATGTTTATTGAGTTTTTGTATTATAGACCTCATGCAGAATGTTGGCTGGGACACAGGGATGATTTGTGACTTATTTCTGGTGATATTGGGATATTTAACTGTCAAAACCTTTCTGAGAATGATATTACAATCATGAAAAACCTGCTTATTATAGAATGATGAGCATTCTAAAGGGGTAGTGTTCCTATTTATTTGCTACCTTTTCCTTCTACAAGTTGGTGGTTATGGTTTGGAAAGTGCTGAATGTAGGTTTGCTCACTGAGCTGGAAGGTTCGTTTTCAGACATTTCATCACCATACTAGGTAACATCTTCAGTGAGCCTCCAAATAAAGCACTGGTGGTGTAGCCCACTTTCTATTTATAAGTTTGGGTTTCCTTGGATTGGTGATGTTATTTCCTGCCACGACATCATTTCCTACAGTGATGTCATTTCCTGTTCTTTTTCTCGGGGGGGGGCGGTAAATGGGATCCAAGTCAATGTGCTTATTGATAGAGTTCCGGTTGGAATGCCATGCTTCTTGGAATTCTCGTGTGTGTCTCTGTTTGGCTTGTCCTAGGACAGATGTGTTGTCCCAGTCAAAGTGGTGTCCTTCCTTATCTGTATGTAAGGATACCAGTGAGAGTGGGTCGTTGATGGCTAGTTTATGGCTAGTTGATGTTGATGTATCCTGGTGGCTAATTATCTGCCTGTTTGTCCAATGTAGTGTTTGCTACAGTTCTTGCACAGTATTTTGTAAATGACATTAGTTTTGCTTGCTGTCTGTAAAGGGTCTTTCAAGTTAATTAGCTGTTATTTTAGTGTGTAGGTGGGTTTGTGGGCTACCATGGTGGCAAGGGGTCTGAGTAGTTTGGCACTCATTTCTGAGATGTCTTTGATGTAGGGGAGAGTGGCTAGGGTTTCTGGACAGGCTTTGTCTACTTGCTTGGGTTTGCTGCTGAGAAATCAGCGGACTGTGTTCATTCGGTACCCATTCTTTTTGAATACACTATATAAGTTATTTTCCTCTGCTCTGCGTAGTTCCACTGTGCTGTGGTGTGTGGTAGCTCATTGAAATAATGTTCTAATGCAGCTTCGTTTGTGGGTGTTGGGATGATTGCTTCTGTAGTTCAATATTTGGTCCGTATGTGTTGTTTTCCTGTAGACACTGGTTTGAAGTATCCCATTGACTGTTCACTTCACTGTGCTGTCAAGGGAAAGTTAGTGAATTTCCACAGTGCATCTTGTAGATGATATAGACTGCTCCTACAGAATGCTGATGGTGGAGGAAGTGAATTTTTGTGGATAAAGTGACTGCTTTGTCTTGGATGGTGTCAAGCTTCTTGAATGTAGTTGGAGCTGCACTCATCCAGGCAAGTGATGAGTATTCCATCACATTCCTGACTGTGCCTTGTGGACGGTAGACAGGCTTTGGGGAGTCATGACGTGAGTTACTGACTGCAAAATGTCTAGTCTTTGATCTGCTCTTGTAACCACAATATTTATACTTTTAGACCAGTTCAGTTTCTGATCAATGGTAACTCATAGGTTGTTGATAGTGGAGGATTCAGTGTTGATGATGCCACTGAATGACAACCAATGATGTTTTAGATTCTCCCTTGCGAGAGATGGTCATTGCCTGGTGCTTGTGTGATGTAAATACCATTGCCCATTCAACATTGCATCAGCCCAAAGCTGGATATTGTTCAGGTCTTGCTGCATTTGGATGTGAACAGCTTTATTATCTCAGAAGTCAGGAATGTTGCTGAACATTGGGCAATCATTGGTGAATATCTTTATTTCAGACCTTGTGATAGAGGGAAGCTCATTGATAAAGTTGCTGAAGATGGTTGGGCCAAGGAAACTACTTTGAGGAACTTTTGCAAAGATATTCCAGTGCTGAGATGACTAACCATCTTCCAATGTGCCAGGTATGAATCCAACCAGCAGAGAATTTGTCCCTGTTAGCTGGGACTGAAAAATTGATTCAGGCTCCTTGATGCCACACTGGGTGAAATGTGGCCTTGATGTCAAGTGGTGTCACTCTGACATTACTTCAGCTCTCTTGTCCATGTTTGAACCAAAGCTGTTATAAGGTCAGGAGCTGAGTGGCCCTGGTGGAACCCAAACTGGGCGCCACTGAGCATGTTATTGCTGAGCAGGTGCTGCTTGATAGCATTGTTGATGACACTTTCTACCATCTTACTGATAATTGAGAGCGGATTGATAGGGCACTGATTGGCTGGGTTGGATTTGTTCTGCTTCTTGTGTACAGGGCATATCCGGTCAATTTTCCATGTCATTGAGTAACTGCCAGTGTTATAACTTAGTGGAACAACTTAGTTTGGGTTGCAGCAAGTTCAGCAAATTCTGGTGCACACTTCTTCAGTACTATTGCCAGAATCCTGTCAGGCAATAGATTTTGAAGCATTCAGTGAATTTCCTGAAATCATGTGGACTGAATCCATTTAGCTGAAGACTGGGATCTGTGATGTCAGGGACCTCTGAAGGGGGCTGTGGTGGATCATCTACTTGGCAGGTCTGACTGAATATTGTTGTGAAAGCTTCAGCTTCAGCGCTAAAGTACTGGGCTGTCCTAACATTGAGGATGGGGATATTTGTGAAGCCTCCTACTCCACTGAGCTGTTTAATTTCCACCACGATTCACAAGTGGATGTGGCAGAACTGCAAAGCTTAGATGTGATACATTGATTGTGGGATCAATTAGACCCATCTATCTACTACTGGTTATGCTGCTTGGAATGCAAGTTGTTCTGTTTTGTAGCTTCACCACGCTGTCACCACAATTTCAGATATGCCTAGATTGCTCCTCACATGCCTTCCGGCAGTCTGCATTGAGCCAGTGATACTCCTCTATCGAGCTGGTAGTGGTAGAGTGAGGGACATGAGATTACAGATTGTATTTGAACACAATTCTGCTGCTTTTGATGGTCCACATGGATGTTGAGTCTTGAGTTGCTTGATCTGACTGAAATCTATGCCAATTAGCATGGTGATCATGCCACATAGCACTCTGAGGAGCATTGTCAATGTGAAGATGTGACTTCAACTCAAGAAAGAATGTGCAGTGGTCACTTTTCTTGATACCATCATGGACAAATACAGCTGCACCCAACGGGCTGGTGAGGATGAGGTCAAGCATGTTTCTTCACCCTGTTTGTTCCCTCACCACCTGTCATAAGCTATCTCATCTGTAAAGCCGACAGTTTAGCTTCTGCAATGCAACTGTATCTGGAAGCATTGAATGCTATAGAACAGGTGGAGAACATTTAGCTCATTTTTTTCAGTGCCAGCTGATTGGTACAGCTATTCAGTAAGTCTCACAACCCTCTCCTTTCCCCATAACTTTGGAATTTGTTTCCTTCAAGATCTTTTCTTATTTTCTTTTGAAAGTTATAATTGAATTTGTTACTAGGTTTTCAGGTTGTGCATTTCCTATATGAAGCTTGCTACTTGACAATTGTTTCATCTTTAGTCATTTAACACATTTCAGGTGTACCCAATATAATTTCTATTAACCTGTTTGGAAGAGATGTGATCCAATTATTATATTTATGGAAGTATTATGCAGACCGATATAAATTTCTGTCAAACTTTTAAATAAATATCGCAGTCTGAAGAACTCTACAGAGAGAGAGGTCACATTGCCCACTTTGTCTATTGGATTGCATTCTCGAACTCAGTGACAGAGAATTTGAGTTTAAAGAAATTTAAAGACTACCAGCCCATTGCTCCCTTGGTTGTTCTTTGCAACCTCTCTAAGCAAAGTGTGCAAGCAATGATAGTGTCCCTACCTCTGAGCCAGGAGGCCTCGGTTCAACTTCTATCAGCTCCAGAGATAATAACATCTCTGAACAGGTTGATTAGGAAAATATCTGTGAGCTACAAACCCATCAAAAATCATTTTACCACATAGAGAGAGCTCCTGAAGTGTATTTTCTTGCAATTTACCCATAATTTGAAGCTAAAAGAGCTCTGTCAACTTCAGGTTTTCCAGCAAGCTACTCCAGTGGAAGTTGCTGATATGTGCATAAATGCTTCAGAATCAGAACTCCATTTAGGACACACCATGACCATTCTTTCCTTTATACATTTAACTACTACTTGGCTAAATAACTTGAAAGTTAACACTCTCCAAAGTTTTCATTATTTTATTTCTTCTCATATTTACATGTGGGTATGTATTAGTTTTTTTTTAATAATAAGCGCATGTATTTCCACAATCCAAAATCTTAGTCAATGATCACGTCAGATTCAACAGAAAGCTAAAAGCACATAGGATATAGGGGGAAATGGCAAATTGGATTAAAGATTAGCCAATCAATAGAACACAAAGGGATTTATCTGCAAATGGACAATGTTTTCTAGTAGAATTCCACAGGTCTCAGTGTTGGGTGAATTGGTATTTGTTGTATATGTCAATGATTTCACTTAAATGTGGGAGGCATGATTAGCCAATTTGGAGGTAACATAAAAATTGGCTATGTAGTTGATAGTGAAGAGGGAACTGTTAATTCCAGAATTAAATCAATGGTTTATTTGAGTGGGGGATATGTAGCATTTGGGAAAGTAAACAAAGCAATGGAATACATTATAAATGAGAGGATCTTGAGAGTGATAGAGGTAATCCATGTCCACAGGTTCTGAAAGGTGACATGACAGGTGGAAAAGATGGTATAGAAAGCACATGAAATGCTTTCCTTTGTTGGATGAAGTACTGAATACAAAAGCAGGGATTCAATGCTGAAACAAAAATAAAAGTTGCTGGAGAAACCCAGCAGGTCTAGCAGCATCTGTGAAGAGAAATCAAAGTTCCTCTGAATGGTTCTGAGGAACGGTCACCTGATCCAAAATGTTAATATTGATTTCCCTTCACAGATGCTGCCAGACCTGCTGCGCTTTTCTAGCAATTTATGTTTTTGTTTCTGATTTACAGCAATTGCAGTTCTTTCGATTTTTAATTAGGGATGCAACGCTGAAACTATACAAAGTTGTGGTTGGATTATAGCTGTAATTTTGTGCACAGTTCCAATCATCACATTACAGGAAGGACACCATTGCACCGAGATACAGGAGATTTGCATGAATGTTGCCAGGGTTTGAAAATTGCAGCCATGGGGTAAAATTGGATAGGCTAGGCTTGTTTTTCTTACCACTGTGAAGACTGAGAGGTGACTTAATGGAAACGTACAAAATTATGAGGGGCTTGGATAGAGTAGACAAGAAGGAAATGCTTCACCTTGCAGAGAAGTCAATTAACAGGAGCCACAAATTTATAGCAATTAGTAGGAAGATTAGAAGTGACATGAAAAAAAGCATTTTAATCAGAAGTAAGTGTGGGTTTGAAATTCATTGCCCAGTTTGGGGTGGTAAAGGTAGAAACTCTAATTTAAATGAAACTTGGATCTGTCCCTGGGAATGCTTTAATCTGCAAAGTGTAAATCCAGATGCTGGAAGGTGGGATTAGAACAGGTGGCTCGATGTGTTTTGAATGGTGCAGACATGTTGTGTTGAATAGTCTTTCTGTGCCATAACTTTTTTATGGTTCTAACTTCTGCATTTTTGTTCGAGTGAGTTTATTTTGGTAATAAACCAATTATTTGCCATTCAGTAAAGAAATCTTACTGACATGTTCCCAACATGGTCATATCACCAATCGGGTTAAATATAGGATTTGAGCAACTTACTGCAGATGTTGGAATCTGTTCTGAAAATAAAAATTGCTGGAAATTGCAGCGGGTCAGGCAGCATCCATGGAGAGAGAGAGAGAGAGAGCAAGCTACTCTGATGAAAAGTTAACTCGACTCAAAATGTTAGCTTGCTCTCTCTCTCTCTCTCCACAGATGCTGCCTGACCAATGTAAGACTTATTGTAAGCAGTAGAGGAGTGAAACTAGAGAAAGAAATTGTTTGCCTCCAATCTCAATTGCAACATTGCTAATGAAATTAAAAATTCCTTCACTGGCTGCAGTGTGGGAAAATATAGTAATCATCCTCAAATCTTTCTACATAATAATAATTTATATTTATATGGAGCTTTTAATGCAGCACAATGACTCATCTTGCCTCCCCTAAGTGTTACCAAACAAATTTCAATACGAAGCCACTTAAGGCAATATTAGGACAGCTGACCAAGCCTTCAGTCAAAGTGATAGGGTTTAAGGAACATCTTAAGGCAGATAGAGAAGTAGTATGGGGAGATTTTTATGGATGAATTCCAAAACTTAGATTACCATCAATATTTGCACAAGGGACAATAGCTCTACACAAGTTGCATTGATAGCAATCTGGACAATACAAATACTTAATGGATTATTGTAAATTTATTTCTTCATATCATTACACTTTCAAAGAACTCTGATCTTACACTAAAGATTCCAATTACTAAAGCAATAGCACATCAACTTATAATGCAACATCTTATTCTTGAATCTGCAAGAACACATTTGTTTTCTTGCATTTTGCAATTGGCCATTGAAAGAATTTCAGGAGCTAATGACATTTAATAACACAACTTTGGAAAAAAAATGTTGGTTTTTAAAGGATGTAGTAAAGTGTTCTGGTCTTACCTCTGTGATTTGAGGAAAGGCAGAAGTCAGGACTGATCAGTTGAATATAGTCATTGAGTGCAGTATGATTCAATGAGATAAATGAGGCGATAAATCAGAAAGAAGGGATTAGGTGATGGCTGGTTTAGATATGAAAAATCCTGGAGTGTGTAGGAAGGTGGGAGAGCAGAAGAATGCTACAAAATGCAAATGGGAATTTGACAAATATATAGCAACGGTGAAAGAGCACACAGGTGTGAGGAGCTGCAGACACACGATCAAACGGCACATTTAAGTATTTACTTTCTCATTTCATTGGGGTTACGTGATCTCATTACAAAAACATCCTGAGATGTCCAGCCAGGTCGTGGTGATCAAAGAATAATTTTTTCAAGGGCAGCTACTTGGAGCAGCATGTATACTTTCTCAAGGTGACTTGGTCTCTGCAAAGGCGAGCGTTGGAAGGAAGATTCTCCAAGTGCTGATCAATAAAAATTGAATTAGTAGTAACACGCTTCCACTCTATTTTAGCTGTTCCATGCACTCACCATTATCTCTCTCCCTTTCTGTATAATGTGTACAAGAGAAGAATACAGAATAGAAAGGTTTTGATAGATTGGATAAAGAAAGAATGCTTCCTCTTTCTGGGAACCAGCATAACTAGTGACAAATAATTTCAGATAGCCACAAGAAAATTCAGAAATATATCTTCTTTAGTCAAAGAATAGTAAGAATATGCAGCTCGTTATCACAAGGCAGGCTGAAGTGAATAGCATAGATGCATTTAAAGGGACACTAGGCAAGCACTTGAGGGAGAAGGGAAATGGTAGATTTGGATCAGCAATGATGGAAGGAGGTCTGAGTGGAGCATAGACACTTTATACAGGCTGAGCATAACAATCTGTTTGTGCCATCTATCCTGTTAATCTTATGTAAAAGAGTCTGGAGGTCGAAATAAAGAATGAAAAGGAACTAAATGATAGCATTTGTTTGTCAGAGTGACCATCCTTGATAACCACTGTTTCTTTTCCTTCTATTTTTAGATTGGAACTAAAACCTGGGTAGTTGAAGTAAATAGTTTAGATGCATTTAAGAGGGAGCAGATGAAGAATAGATGCAGTATTCAGAAGTAAGTTGATGTAAGTTTTCAAGAAAGCAGACAGCATAGATAATGCAAAATCACTTCCGCTAATTGGTGAATCTAGGATGAGGATGTTACCGCCAGATTTTTCAGGAGTTAGGAAACAATCCCATCTGCAAACTATGGTAAAGGACTGCAACTCACTTTTGCAATGACAACTGATGCTAGCTCCATCAATTGTTCATTGAAATTGGCAAATAATTGTTAACAAAACAGTTACATGGACAAATATAAAATTAGGACTTAGATCAGCCATGATCTCAATAGTTCTGCAGCACATTTGAATGGCCAGAGACAGCAGAACTCTATAGCACAGAGATCCCTGAATGTCCTGATCTGGGAATTATAAAATGTTATACAATATATGTTTAGGAAGACAAATGATGCAATGAGGCTTCTTGCAAATGGAATCAAGTATAAAAATGGGGAACTGTTGCTGCAATTGCAAAATGCCTTAGCTAGACTACATCTGGCATGGAAATATAGGAACAGAAATAAGTCATTTAGACTGTGGAGCCTGCTCTGCCATTCTGTATGATCTTGGCTGATTGAGTAAATCAGTGCCTTTTACCCATCCCATAATTTATAAATGTCTACCATAAACATAACCAGCACAACTAAAACTGTCAATATCTCACCATTGTTTGTGGGACATTGTTTTATTTAAATTGGCTGTAGGGTTTCCTACATTACAACATTGAGTCCATTTCAAAAGTATTTTGTTGGCTGTAACATATTTTGTGAGATCCTGAGTTCACACAAAGAGCTACAGAGCTTCAAATTTTTCTTTATTTGGCTGCATCAGAGGTAACTTATGTGCTCATACCATCTAGGACGAAGCAGCCTGCTTAATCAGCAGCCAATCTGTCACGTTAAACGTTCATTCTCTCCACCGCCAACTGATAGTGCCAGCAGCATTTCCAATATATGCTGCAACAACTCACGAAACATCCTTTGACAGCATCTTTCAAAACCCATGGCCACTATCACCTAGAACAAGAAGAACAGGTCATCGGGGCACCATCATCAAACGTTGCCTCAACGCATACACAATCCTGACTTAGAAATATATCATCATTCCTTCATTGCTTCAGGATCAGAACACAAGAGGAATTTTGCTGTCCTTGGTGATAGGTGGAAAGGACAGTAAAGGATTAAAACATTACAAGTATGTTCCCAGATAAAAGATGTGAACATATAATGATATGATTTGAGAACATAACCATATGTACCAGTTAAAATACTGTCATGTGAACCAATTTGGAATGTAAAATGGAAGGTTTATGCTTTGATAGAAACATGAATGAACAAACGTGAAACGTTTTGATTGGAAGCTTGTTATTTGTAAAAATATTATTAAACCATTCTCTTTGTAACAAAGAAAGGAACTGTAAGCCACCTTTCAGATGTACACATGAATAAATGTTCCACTAAAGAAACTTGAGTCTTGTCAGTTCTAAAGAGGAAATAAAAGGTTAAAAATTACCCTTTCACTGATGTGGTGTGAACAATAGTGAGAACTGTCAGAAAATACAAAAAGAATGAAAAACTCAGAACCGCACTGTTGAGAGTTTTTCCCCTCAAGCCTTAAATGTCGACTTCAGAATCCTGCCATTGACTATCAACTGCTTTGCTGCATGCAATTACACAGCGGACAACAAGTGTTACTAGTTTGGGAAGATGGGGTGGGTGAGAATCATTGAGCGGACATGATGCATGCAATGCGAAGAGTTGTCATTCACAAGGCATGTGTAGTGGCAGAGTATGAGTTTGTAGTGGCACAGAATGATGGTGGCACTTAACTTTGCAGAATGTAGAAGGTCATTGACTTTCTCTCTGCAATGCTGGGCATCCTACATCTGCTGGGACACAACACCAGCCTGTGTTGCAGTTCAGGTCTAGCTGGCTAGGTGTGGTGCTGTGCCCTTTCATGATGGTCAGCAGGGAAAAGGACTGCCCTCATGTCGACCAATCCTTTCCCCTGCATGCATCATGTCCGCTCAATGACTCTCAACCACCCCATCCTTCCAAACTAGTAACACTTGTTGTCCGCTATGTAATTGCATGCAGCAAAGCAGTTAATAGTCAATGGCAGGATTCTGAAGTCAACATTTAAGGCTTGAGTGGAAAAATTCTCAACAGTGCGGTTCTGAGGTTTTTCATTCTTTCTGTATTTTCTGACAGTTCTCACTATTGTTCACACCACATCAGTGAAAGGGTAATGTTTAACCTTTTATTTCGTTTTTAGAACTGACAAGACTCAAGTTTCTTTAGTGAAACATTTATTCATGTGTACAGCTGAAAGGTGGCTTACAGTTCCTTCCTTTGTTACAAAGAGAATGTTTTGATAATATTTTTACAAATAACAAGCTTCCAATCAAAACTTTTCACGTTTGTTCATTCATGTTTCTATCAAAGCATAAACCTTCCATTTTACATTTCAAATTGGTACACATGACATTAATATCTAAACATATTTTAACTGGTACATATGGTTATGTTCTCAACTCATATCATTATATGTTCACATCTTTTATCTGGGAACATACTTATAATGTCCTCACCCTGGCTTGCAGTAGTGTCCAGTTGGGGTTTAAATAAGGTGCAAACAGTATGAACACCAAGAACAAAAAGCATAAAGAGCAATACAGCATAAGAACAGTCCCTTTGGCCCTCCAAGCCTGGGTCAATACATCTTGCCCTTTCAAAATAAAACTGTCTTCACTTATAGGATCTGTATCCCTTTGTTCCCCTCCTGTTCATGTATTGGTCCAGGTGCTTCTTGAATGCTGCTATTGTGTCTGCTTCCACCAACTCTTCTGGCAGCACATTCCAGATACTCACCACCCAATGTATGAAAAACTTGCCTTGCACATTGTTTTTGAACTCCACCCTCTTCCTAACACCACCCCCCCACCCCCACCACCACCACCACCCCCACCCCCTTCCCAGCACCTTGAACCTGTGACTCCTAGTAATTGACCCTTCACCCTGGGGAAAAAGCCTCAAACATTCCACTCTATCCATGCCATTCTCGATCTTATAAACTTCTATCAGGTCACCCCTCAACCTCCTGCATTCCAATGAAATAAACCCAGTCTATCCAACCTTTCTTCATAGCTATAATCCCTCATAGCAATAATGCATTTCACTCAATAATCAGATTGTCTCAAGGCCAAAGAGGTGGAAGACCTTGTCAAAAGGTCCTAGTGATTCCACAAGAGAGGCAGCCAAGAGCTCGTTTGTATAATTGATGAGATGAAGAGTAGACCTTGTGGGAGAAAGGTTGCTCTGAGCCATGGTGGGCCTGGCAACGTGAATCACATTCAGCAAAACCTGTTGATTGAAAATGGCACAATTCCATCCCAGGATCTCTGTAAGGGCTTCTTCACTACATGGCTGCAACAGTTCAGGATTGACGCCCATTGCTATCTTATTGTGGACAGTTAGGGATGAACAATGAGTGCTGGCCTTGCAAGAAATGCACATATTCCATGAATTAATACAAAAAAACAACTCCACACTTTTCTACATCAAGTGATCTACAGCCAATGAGCCCAGCAAATAGTGGACCTGAATGTCTGATTATTGAGTTAAACATTTTACATATTTAACAGGCCTGGGAAAAATAATCACCTCTCTCATTCCTGTCATCCATTTCTTTTCTATATCTCATGAGTGGAACTAGTCGGTATTTGCTGAGCAGCCTTTCATTCCCCAAAGCCAGTCTCTGAAGTTCAGCCATAATCCTCAGTCCCAGTCCTGGGCATTCCACTTTCTTGTCACACCCTGGTTTAACTTTGCACTCAGCATTCGTGGATAACCCTTACCACCAACAGGAAGACGGTGAAGCCACAGACACTGATCCTCTGTCACCACTGTCGTATTATTTTACATGGATTGAAAGTACACTGTTTTGTTCATGACCATGTACCAAACTAATCAATACGAGCATTCCACTTTGCATTACTCAGGTTAGGCTAAATTTTCAAGCCCAATTCATTATTAAATACATTATTTGAAGCTATTGTAGAGTACATAGATAGGTGGATAGGAGCCACTTAGTACTGAGTCCTTTTAGGCCTCATTTGCTAATATAGTTTGCTGACCCCTGTTGTATGGAGATGCATCTATCAGGGTTTCAACTGCTGTGAAGCTGTGTTGAAAGGAACAGTTTCTAAATGAAAATATCAGGCTGCAATTACAGAGGTTGCTCTTATCATCGTTTCATCCAGCTTTTCCTTCAAGTGTAAGTGCAACATGCCTTCAAAGACCCTGGCTTTTGGAAAACTGTTAAAAAGATAAGTAATATTGACGTGTCTGTACAATGCTTTCCTTTCTCCTTTCATCTTGGCTCCAAGATTCTTTAATTTCTCAAGTTTTGTCACTCAAACATTGCCAACCACTCAAATTCCCAACTCTGATCTGACAATATACCTGAAAATTTCATCATTTGATTCCACACCATGCACTCCCCATCCTAGCACAACCCAATGAAATAGCTTTTCTTCTTCATCGTCAATATTTTTATAACCTATTGTAAAGAGTGAGGCTTTGTCCCGTGCCCAAATATTACCTCAACTGTTGGACATCTTGTTCAAAATGAATGATCTTTATTAAGTTTGAGTGTGCAAAAGGTTCTATTCTCACACATGATGGTAGGGGTTCTATGTCTGCAATATTTAAGCAGACCAAGTGTGCAGTGAGAAAAAGTTCACTTGACCATCTACTTTGTCTTTAATTAGATCTTTTCACCCCATTCCCCAATCTCTTCTTCCCTTAATCACATGCTCATATGATTTTTTTCATTCTTTTCCTGCCTCCTGCACCCCAATCTCATCTTCTCTTCATGAGATCTTTCAGATTACTCTCTGTCTCACATCTGAGCTTCTCTCAGTCTTTATTGGCTTGGCTTTTATGCCTAGTATCCCATGATCCATATTTATCAATCTCCCCTTAGACATTTGATTGAAGATATTAAAAGAACATATGTGCCTGCTTTTTTTTAACTTTACTATAATTTTTTATCACGTTTTTTGATCTCTTTAGCATGTCCAGAATACTTTGACTTCAGTTCCTGGAGAATTGAGAGGGAGACAGTGGTGCAGTGGTAATATCACTGGATTAGTAATCCAGAGGCCTAAACAATGGTCTGGGGATATGTGTTTAAATCCCACCCTGGCAGCTGGTGGGATTTAATTTCATTTGATGAAATCTGGAATCGTGATCATCAAAGTATCTTCGATTGCTACAAAAACCCATCTGGCTCACCAATGCCATTTTGGGATGGAAATCTGCCATTTTTACCTGCTCTCACCTACATGTGACTCCCGATGCACCACAATGTGTCTGACGTTTAAATGCCCTGTGAAATGGGCAATTGAAAACCAGTCACTTCAAGGGCTGATCAACAAATGCTGGTTATGCCAAAGATGCCCACATCCATGAAAGAATAAAAAGAAACTCCAGGGATATGCTAAACGGTTGGTAACCTCAGCAACAACTTTCAGATGGTCTGTCCCCTCATTTTCTTCTCCTGAATTTGTGCTTGCAGTCTCTTGACAAGCTAGGGTTGGAATCAAAGTAGACAGGCAAGAGGCTGGAAGAACACAACAGGTCAGGCAACATCAGGAGGTGGAGAAGTCGACATTTCGTGTGTAACCCTTCTTCAGGTCCTTCTGAACTTCTCCACCTCCTGATGCTGCCTAGCTTGCTGTGTTCTTCCAGCCTCCTGCCTGTCTACTTTGGATTCGAGCATCTGCAGTTTATTTGTCTTTAACCAGGGTTGTAAACAAGGGCTGATGCCCATGGATTGAATTTAACATTATCATACTGGGCCCACAGACATTTTGCAATCACTTTTATGTTGACAATAAGCTTCAATTGCATAGAAACAGCAACATTCACTCACAGTTGGGCTGTGATATAATAAGGAGGGAGGCTAGTTAATGCAATAAGGACCTTATCACACTTCCCACAAAAAGTTGATTTTTCAACAAAATTAGTGATGCAATCAGTAAACCATTGCTTACGCCTTATAATGATAGAGACGTATCGCAAGCTATGTTTAACAAATGAGACAATGACATTGAGAATGACTTAGCATGGGAGTTACAGAAGGTGACTAAAATTAAGGCTGTTAGGAGCTTTTGAACATCACCAAAGGAGGAATCAAGGGTTAAGGGTTAAAGCAAGAAATTAGAGTTGAGGCATCTGCTGATTGAGTGGAAGATCTACTTGAAAGGCAGTGTCGCCTACTTCTGCTCTTATTTCGTATGTTTTTACAGAACATGGTGGAAGAAACTCAGCAAGGTATATGAGATTGTAGGGATTGGCAGTACTGGTTATTGAGGAGATAAAGGGGCAAAACCAAAGGGCATTGCTTTTTAATAGATTCTTTCATGGGATATGGAGGTTTCTGGCAATCACTCTTTGTCGATCCCTAGTTACTCTTGAACAAAACAGTTTGTTGGCCATTCCAGGGGGAGTTAAAAGATAGCCACATTGCTGTGGAGGTGTGTATCAGATTGCAAAGTACATTAGATTGTTTCAAATATTATTCATTGGCTGTAAAGCTCTTTAGAGTGTCCATGATCCCAATTTGACCTTTATTAATGCAACTTCCTTCCTTCTAATCTGACAACTACCTTGCAGTATCTTGGTAAAGAATGAAATGTAAGTAATTTTCTCGTAGGTTGCAATTCTAGAAGAAGTTTTAAGTAATATGTTGGTGCAAAACAGTGTCCCAGTTATTGTGTTCAAGCTACCCAAAGTTTTAAATGCTAATTTTGATGATATTTTGTCTTTCCACCATTTTGTTATGTCTGGATCCTGCTTTACATAAATGCATTGAAAGAGGCTGAATAGACTTCGGCTATTTTCCCTGCAGCATTGGAGGCTGAGGGATGACCCTATAGAGGTTTATAAAGTCTAGAGAGGCATTGATAGGGTAAATAGACAAGGTCTTTTCCCTCGCTTGGGAGACTCCAAAACTAGAGGGCATAGGTTTAAGGTGAGAGGGGAAAGATTTAAAAGGGACATGAGGGGCAATGTTTTCACGCAGAGGGTGGTATGTGTATGGAATGAGCTGCCAGAGAAAGTGGTGGAGGCTGGTACAATTACAATATTTAAAAGGCATCTGGATGGTTATATGAATAGGAAGGGCTTTAAGGGATATGGGCCAAATGCTGGCAAATGGGACTAGATTAATTTAGCATATCTGGTTGGCATGAATGAGTTGGACCAAAGGGTCTGTTTCCATGCTGTAAATCTCTATTATTATGTGCAATTCTGGTTTCCCTCTGATAGGAGGGATGTTGTGAACCTTTAAAGGGTTCAGAAAAGATTTACAAGGATATTGCCGAGGATGGAGGATTTGAGCTATTGGGCAAGGCCGAATAGTCTGGGGCTGTTTTCCCTGCAGTGTCACAGGCTGAGGGGTGATCTTATAGAGGTTTTGCAAATCATGAGGGACATGGATGGGGGAGTCCAGAACTAGAGAGCATAGGTTTAGGGTGAGAGGGGAAAGATATAAAAGGAAACTTGGGGCAATCTTCTCATGCAGAGGGTAGTGAGTGTATGGAATGAGTTGCCAGAGAAAGTGGTGGAGGCTGGTACACTCACAATATTTAAAAGGCATCTGAATGGGTATATGAATAGGAAGGGTTTAGAGGGATGTAGGCCAAGTGCTGCCAAATGGGACTAGACTTTTTTTTCCTCTGATCAGCAAGGACAAGTTGGACCAAAGGATCTGTTTCCAGGCTGTACATCTCTATGACTCAATAACTCCATGGCTCTATGCAAGGCAACCAAGCCGATAAAGGCTAACACTGAGGATTGACAGCGAGCATACATACAGAGATGTTTATGAATATATTTGTTGAACAGTTAGGAATATGGGTGCAGATATAGGCCATTCAGCCCAACAAACCTACTATACCATTCATAATAGGATAGGGGAATGGGTTTGGGTGAATTACTCTTCAGAGGGTTGGCATTACTTGTTGGGCTGAAGGACCTGTCTCCACACTATAGGGATTCTTTGATTCTGTGATTCAGTGTGGTCATGGCTAATCATCCAGTTCAATGCCTTTTTTCTCACATTATCCCCATATCATGACTGGTGTTTGGAAATCTGTCAGACTCCATTGTCAACATTCTCAGTGACTGAACTTCCACAACTTGCTGCAGGTGAGAGAGAATTCCAAATATTTAAACCCTTCTGAGTCAAAAGAGTTCTCCTCATCTCAATCCATGTTCCCTTTATTTTGAAATTACACTCACTGCTTCCAGACTCTACAACCAATGGAAATATTTTGTCTGAACTCACCCTGCCTAACCCTTGAAGTATAATGCAGCCATATCACTAAAAAAACCAACACTTGTTGCCAATCCCTAAATGCCTTGTTCTTTGTAAAGTGTTTGAATATTGAAAGCTTTCCAAAAGAGACTTCTAATGTGTTTCATTCGCAGTAATCAAGGATGATCATTGCATTCTATTAATATTGGTGATAAGATTTATTTGATTCAAAACTCTCCTGAGCATAGACTGACAGAGCAGTATGAGCCAGCGTTGGGTTTCTGTTCAAACTCTCAATATTTTGTTGTCTAGGCCTAGCTCTGTGATTATGGATCATTGTAGTTTAGTGCAGTTCAGTAGTATAGTAGTTATCTGATTCAAATTACCTGTTTAATTGTGTGTGGAGTGGGGGACTGCTGAAACAGGCCTGATTTATGTCTCCAATTGAGCACAGTGCATCAAGCCAATCTGCAGCAATGGCATGTCCTTCTGGCTGAAGTAAACGATGGACTTTTTTTGTGTGTCTAATTAAGCTGTGTATTTTACTTGGCCGAATCTGGTTACATAAATCAAGTTTGCAGATTGACATTTAGTGGGTTGAACTTAAGGCTAAGAGATAGCTCATGTGTTAAGGGTCATTGTTTGTCAGGTAAAAGTTAAATGTGTCTTTGAGGTTACTGTACACTTAGCGGACAGCAAGGTGTCTAAGAGAGCTCTACAGTCAGGAGAGGCAAACATTTCAATGCTTGCACTCTTGGAATGAAGTATGAGCATCTTGCATTCCTAAAATAAACACGGGAAGATCAATTCAACTCTTATGGTGCTGAAGATGGTGCAAACTTCAAAGCAAGGCATAGTGATCTAGGTATATTGGCTGCATATAGGTTCATTGCTGAAAATTATTGGACAAGTTATGAATTTTTTTATTTTTACTTCAAGTTCCAAGAGAATAATATTTCATGAAAAATTTCCCAGAAATCAACACAATCCAGGTGATTTATTCTCACAGCAAAATGATAGATCTGTCGAGAATCTGTCAGTGGCTTTACTCTTTCCAATATCTATGAGTTCAATTCCTGCATCAGCTGATGTTGCCCTCAGGGAGTCTCCTTCTCAACCTCTTCCCTCGCATGATGATCCTTAGGTTAACTACCACCAGTCATCTCTGTCTCTCTGATGTCAGAGCAGCCCAAGGACATTTAATAACACAACTTGCCTTATTAATATTCTATCTCACCAAACATGCCAAATAAAGTAGATGTGAGAGCTCTCGACATGGTAATCAGAGCGTCAGTTTGCTGACTTCAGCTTGCTATTTGCTCCAACAGCCTCCATGTTTGTCACTCGGCACCAACATCTCAAAGCATGCTCCGTTGGGCACTGGCCATATGCTGCCATATCCACAGACATCAGCTTCTGATATACACCAGTTCTAAGAGCGTTAACGTACATCTCCAATCCATTTACACTACACTTCCATACTTCAGTGCTTCATCTCAGGCTGTACAGGTAACTCTCATTGTCATGCTGCAGCAAGGACATTGTGCTTAGGGACACACACACAGCTCATGGACTGGAACAGGCTACAACTCCGAATTGTTTGTTCGCTGTCCCTATGCCCACTTTTGGAATCTACCCTGATGCTCACAGCATCTCTGCCTTGTGTTGCCTTGTCTTCATTTTTTTACTCCTTGCCCCTTCAGCCAGAGATACCAGGCTCACAACACAGCAGCTGTTCAGCAGAGATATGAAGCCAAGAAACTTGTCACCATTACCAGCAGTCCTCAGTCAAGTTAAGGGGGAAAGCCTTTGCTTAGAGATCCAAGTGCTGTAAGTCAAAGGCAGCCTCTCATATTATTCTAAGTCTTAGATAAGATCATTCAGCCACTTTTGGTGGTCAAAGTCAGGATGACCTCTACATTAAGTTTGAGGAGCGAAATATAAAGTCACCCTCAACTTGACTCTTTCTACTCTACTGTGGGCAGTTTTCTTTCTGGAATGAGAGAAAGGCAGGTGTTAAGGGAGATGAAAGTGGGTGGCACAGCCATTATCTTTAATGCTGAGAGGAAGATGTCCCAACTAGTGAATAGGCAGTGAAGAGGCCATGCAGGGTTAGTGGTGTCAGGATTGGGGTGGGAGACAGCGAATGAGCAAAGACGTTGCAAGCAATAAGAGTGGTAGAGCATAAGTCTTGTTGGGAGGTAGGTACAATTGCTGAGTGTGAAGTGTTGGAGAGAAGATCCGGCCTTTTGCTGGTGGAGTGAAGAGTGTCCCTCTTCAGTGGGATTAATTTGGGCAGTTGAGATTACACTGAGCCAGGTGACAACCTCTTACCAGGCTGGCATGGTCTTAACTCCCTTCAAGATTTCAGGGAAGAGGATGTCTCACCTGTGGTACCACTCAGTCCAACAGGACTCTAAGTCCCTGCCCACAAAGTGGGACACCAAAAGACCCTTGCCTGACATGCTTGGGGCAAATGCAGGGTAGCCTCCACGTTAATGTCAGTTGCTGTCTGCATAACATCCTTGAAAGGATGGCACCAGTGCTTGAATCAATTGTAGAATATCATGCGTTGATGGGTTTGAAAAACAGAGTGTGGTATGATGGGGCTAGACTTAGGCAAATAGGGAGGCCAGAGGGGCAGAGTAGGTAGTTAATGAGATGTAAGAACTGCGGATGCTGGAAATCAGAATCAAAAACAGAAAGTGTAGGAAAGACTCAGCAAGTCTGGCAACACCTGTGGAGAGAAATCCAAGTTAATGTTTTGGCTTCAGTGACCGTTCCTCAGAACCTGAAACATTAAATCAGATTTCTCTCCACAGGCTTTGCCAGACCTGCTGAGATTTTCCTGCATTTTCAGTTAATAAGCTGTCTTTGGTAAGATAGGATGGAAAATTTGTCAGGCCTTATGGTCAAAACCTTTTCCAAAAAACTGTCACTTAGCCAAAAATGGGAAGATTCAACATTTTATGCTGTTACTTATTTTTTTAATGCTTTTGCTTATTGGTTCTAAAATAATATTTTGTTTGCAGAGTAACATTAGTTTTTCAATTTAATTTGAGATTGTTTTCATCAGGTAATGAATAAAATGTCCATTTCTCAAATGGTCAAGAGTGAGTGATCAGCTGCAACGGAGGAGATGTTGCTAAACTGTGAAGGAGATGTGGCCATAGGAAACAGGAAGTTACAGAATGAAGCTTCTAGGGAAATATCTGAGCAGAGTTGCAAACACTAGTTCTAAAGATACAGAGGAGGCCGTTGAGGAGGAGAATGGGAAGAAATTTCTTCAACCAGAAAGTGGAGAGCCTTTGAAATTCTCTGCCACAGAAAATGATTGAGACCAACTTATTTAATATTTCCAAGAAGGAGTTAGATGTAGTTCTTAGGGTTAAAGAGTTCAATAGGAAGAAAGTGGAACAAGCTGGATGATCACCTATGATCACAATAAATGGCAGAGCAGGTTTGAAAGGCCAATTGGATACACTCTCTTCTCTTTTCTGTTTTCTATGTTTAATACTAAGCTGTGCTATATACGCATGGCAAGTTTAGTTGTTATATTGCCATCACCTGAACTATTGTATTTAGAATCCACACCTGCCCACACAGAGGTACTGCTAGCATAAGAAGCCTCTCCAATGAAGTAGCTGCTGCTTCCAAAGCCAAACATGTTTGAACTCATGTCTTTGTTAAGGGCTACTGTTGTACGATCTGCTCATAAAGTAAAGTCAAGCATGATCACTTTAAAATGAAAAAAAATCACCATAACCCATTACTAGCTTGAACTAGAATATCATAGAAAGAATAAGGATAACAATGACTTTCTCTTCAATGATAAATGACTCACAGCTGCATTACTTCTACCCCCTTATATGTTGTCCTCTTTATTGAATTTTGCCTGTGTTAAATAAATGATCTGCCAGACAATCACTTACTTTCCATTCAACCGCGCTTGTTTTAAGCTTCAGCAGATAAAGTATTTAGAGCTTTCAGTAGGGACGAGTGTGGCATTTGTTTCTGACAAGGACCTGTGGTGCCTTATCCATTTCATTTTAAAGATTAGTGACCCTGGGGTGCTTCAGTTAGAAAGACTGCTGTGTGGGTATGACGAGGCCCTTTTTGAACTCCAATCCATTTTTCTGATGAAATGGTATGTTCCAACCGTGGCACTGAGACATTTCAAGATGTACAGTTACTTTTAGCGCTCTGTATCGATCAGCAGGCTGTATTGATTGTCCTGCTTTTCTCTAACCATCCCCTTTAGCCTCTGCTCAGATGCCTCCTCAGCGCTGAGCTGAAGGTACAAAGAGGCTACAGGTCATCCCACAGGTGACGCTTTTATCTGTCATGTCTATCAAGGAAGGAAACAAGAGGAGCCCGATGATGAATGACACTTAGTTTGATGTAACAGTATCCCCAAATTTTGTTTTATTGAAGCACGTGGGATTTTGAGTTGAAGAGTTTCTTACAAGCAGTGAGTTGCTTGCAGCTGTAAGCTCAGTTATATTTAAGGCCTGATATTAGAGGGCAAACATTTTATGTGTTCAAATGGGATCTCTTTGTTCTTTTCAATCTGTGGTTAGCACTGCTGCCTCACAACGCCAGAGACCCGGGTTCAATTCCCGCCTCAGGCGACTGACTGTGTGGAGTTTGCACATTCCCCCCGTGTCTGCGTGGGTTTCCTCCCGGTGCTCCGGTTTCCTCCCACACTCCAAAAATGTGCAGATTAGGTGAATTGGCCATGCTAAATTGCCTGTAGTGTTAGGTGCAGGGGTAAATGTAGGGGAATGGGTCTGGGTGGGTGCGCTTCGGCGGGTAGGTGTGGACTTGTTGGGCCGAAGGGCCTGTTTCCACACTGTAAAGTAATCTAATCTAATCTAAAACTGTCATTCCATTTAAAATAGAGACTCCATTGCGCATTATAAGATCATTCTAAAGATTAGTCTGTGCTGGTACTGGCAATGGTCATGTCTGCTTGCATTCATGTGCCAAGGAATATGTAAAACTCCAATATGATACACGCCATATCAACATGTTTTAAATTGTCTTCACTTGTCACAGCAATAAGAACATAACTCTGTGATTTTTACAATTTGCACATCCAAAGAAAAATTCATCTCCTGAACACAGCTCCCACAATCGCAGACATGTGAAGTGAAGTCTTAGCAACAAGTACATACAACACATTTTGAGATGAATTGAAGTTTTATTTTGATTTTGATCATCCAATAACATACATGAGTGTAGAATTTCAAATAATCCTGCACGTTTACTTGGTACTGTACCTATTGATTAGCTCATAAATGCTTCACCTACATGATACTGGTTTGCATCTGAAATCATTTTTTAATATTCTCGAACGCTGTTTTTTTACACCGGTCCATTATTTATCCACTTGAATTTTGAGTAGTCATCTGAGCTGTGATAAACATAAAACTACAGGTCAACCAACACCCATCTGTTGGTTTTAATTCCTTCACTCACTTGGTGTGCGCATCATGTTAAGGTCAAAATGTCCTGACTTACCCTGATTGCCCTTGAGAAGATGCTGAGTCAAATCCTTTCATAACCACAACAGCGTATGTGGTGAAGTTGTTCACATAGTGCCATAAGGATGGGACTTGCCAAATTTTGACCCAATGTTGAGTTCATTGGCCTCCATTTTGTGATGTCGATTTGTGGCAGTAGAGGGTGATGTGTTTCATCAAGGTCACTGTACCTGATTGCTACACAATAAATGGTAGAAGCAGGTAGAGTTACAACATTTAACAGACATCTGGACAGGTGCATGAATAGGAAAGGTTTAGAGGGATCTGGGCCAAATGCAGACAAAAGGGACATATTTGGTTTGGTTAATTGGCATGGTTGACTTGGACCGAAGAGGTTGTTTCCATGCTATATGACCCTGTGACTCTTACGTACCATGAACAGACATGAGACAAGGTGGAAGTAGTATTGGGCATGAAGCCTCAATTGTAGCTGAATTGAGGTACAGCTGGAAATGATGCTCAGCACATTTGGTATCCAGCAAAGATTGAGTTTAGAAGAGGCATAGTAACGTAGATCAGAACAATGTCATCCTGTCTGTGGAGCTGTTTCTTCCATTATTGATTTGCACATGACTTCATTTTCCCTCCTTTGAACCATATCTCTTTTCATCCTGAAAAGAAATCAGTCGCTCGCAATCTTGAAAATTTCAATTGACCTATCAGCAACAGCCTTTTTGGATGAGAGAGTTCCCATTCCATTTGTGAAATTGATGAGGGAGAAATTAGGTGTGGTCACATAGGAAGAAGAAAAACACAATGCGGTTTATCTGGTCACTCTGGTTCATTACAAAATCCCAATTTCTATCTTATTCCCTGTCCTCCTTTTGCCTGCCAATGAATTGCATTGCAGTACTGAGGAAGTGCTGATCAGTTAGAGACACCAAATTTTGCATGCAACACATCTGCCAAGTGAATATGATACCATTTTGAGGATCAACAGTGCAGCTTCTGAACAGAAGTCTCTGGACTTGAAACGTCAACTCTGTTTCTCTCTCCATTGATGCTGCCAAATGTGCTGAGTTTCTCCAGTAGATTCTGTTATTGTCCCAGTATCCTGGCCAATTATTAATCTCTTGCCAGCTTTCATACTTGTCTCAGCACAGACATAATTCTATTTGTGGGAACTTGCTGTGAATAAATTGGCTGCCTCATTTCCTAATTTGCAAAAATGACTCCATCTCAAACATATTTCATTAGCTATAAAATGCTTTGGTGTGTCCTGATGTTATGAAAGGGGCTATATAAATTGAACTAGTTGATCTGCTTAGCTATTGAATGCCTCATCTGAGTCAGTATTTACTTTGATGCTGCACTGCTCAGCAAGGTTATTATTCAAGGGTGAAATAGTCATTCATTCACTTCAGTTTGTGGTTTAGTTCATTTTCTAATCATGTCTTCATGATCACTTATCCTGGTCTTACTTTTCCCCTGCATACACTTCATCAATTATCTCCATTCACTTTAAAAGCTTGGATCATGTCTCCCTTTAAATCAGAATCCTTTACACTGCCTCAACTTCTTTTTGTAAGTACAGAGACCACAAGTGGACACAATACTCCTTGTGTGGTTTCAGCAGTGCTTAACATAGTGTTAGTATCACTGCCTTGGAATCTCTGTGGATCTGCTTGTAGTTCACATCATTTACAATTGCTAGCACACAGAACGTAGGAATCTTCAGTATCTGTTCAAGCACTGCACCCAGAAGCCTTTCAGCACTAGCTTTATTTCACAATATACTCTTCAATAACTATTTTGTGCACTTTTTTGTTTGTCATTGGATGTGTCGCATTATTAACTCTAATGCTTTTGTCCGTTCAATGTTATGAGTGAATTATTTGGCATATAATCCATCTCAAAATGCACTAAAGTATGTTATTTTTTAAGGCTAGCTCTGACAGCTAATCTGCACTTGATATACTCCACAAACAGCAATGATGTAAAAGACCAGTTAAATCCCCCTCTTTTACTTCAAATAATGGCAGAACTTTCTGAACACCTACTGGAACAGTCAGACTTGGCCTTGGCCCAATGCATTATCAAACAAATGTTCTTTCTTGACAAAGCAGCACTCCTTTTGCACTCAAGTGTCCATTTAGATTGTAATCCCAAACCACGTGAGTGAACCCAATGTTCTTCAAAAAATTTAGAGTAAAGAAATTTCAACTACACTTTCATATTTCCAAAGTTTTGTTAAATATTTTTTGTGGATTAAAATTTTAATTACTACTATATTTATCACTTCTCTAAAAACAGTACTTTCTCACAGAACTCAGAAGCAATTTGATTCTTAGACATTTTATTTTTAACATCCTTAACCAAGATCATTTGCAAATATTATTAAAACCAGAGGTCCTGGATTAATTCCTGAGTATTACATATGTCTCAGCTGTATAAATTCTAATGAAATTGGTGATGAATTCTTGGTTTCATGTTATTGAACCCCTTTTGTTGTCTGACTTACTTTTACAATATCAGCTACATTGTTAGTGAATTGTGGTTAACAGCTCTGATTGCTGCAGTAAAATTTAAACATTAATCCCTCACCATATCACTTAGATGCAGATATATGGATAGGCTAGTAAACTATGCAGTAAGTTATTCAAGATTTATGGCCTCATATGGTCTTTCTATAGTAGCATGCAAGGTACTGGGTTGATAGTTCCAACTCTTACAGTTTTGAGATCAAGTATGGGATGAGAGAGGGTCTCAGCCTCTTTGCTGTTTTAAATCTTTCTCGCTGTCTCATGATCAATGTCTTTCCTGCCAAAACTGAAGCTGTGAACCCTAATGCACAACTATAGCATCAAAGAGTTGTACAGCATGGAAACTGACCCTTCGGTCCAACTCGTCCATGCAGACCAGATTATTTATGACCAGAGGCCATAAATTAATCTAAATTAATCTAGTCCCATTTGCCAGCACTTGGCCCATATCTCTCGAAACCCTTCTTATTCAAATACCTATCCAGATGCTTTTTAAATGTTGCAATTGTACCTGCCTCCACCATTTCCTCTGGCAGCTTATTCCACACACGCACCATCCTCTGTGTGAAAGAAGTTGCCCTTTAGGTCCCTTTTAAATTTTTCCACTCTCACCATAAACTTATGCTCCCTAGTTCTGGTCTCTTCCATGCCAGGGAAAAGACCTTGTCTATTTACCCTATACATGCCCCTCATGATTTTAGAAACCTCTATAAGGTCACCCCTCAAACTCTGAAATTCTAGGGAAAATAGCCCAGCCTATTCAGTTTCTCCCACATGGAAAACTCTTCAATTTATCAAAACTGAAAGGAGAAGACAGGAGTGCAGCATACATCTGGGGAGGTGATTGCCTCATGAAATTAGCAGTGAACAGTTAATCCAGACACCCAGGTAATGTTCTAGAGATGGGGGTTCAAATCTTGCCATGGCAGATGGTGGAATTTAAATTCAACAAAAACAAGGAATTCAGAGTCTAATGATGACCATGTGTCAATTGTCAGAAAAATCCATTTGGTTCACTAATGTCCTTTAGGGAAGAAAACTGCCCCTGCGTCACTAACATATGACTCCAGATCCACAGTAATGCGGTTGACTTTTAACTGCCCTCTGGGATGAGCAACAAATGCTGGCTTAGTCAGTGACGCCCTCATCCCATGAATGAATAAAAGAAATTATCTGATCAGATGTGATACATCTGGATGTTAATAATGCTGTAACAGTGGCCCAGGAGACCAGTTTCAGACATCTGTGGATCATCTGCTGAATGCCTCCATCATGATCTCCCTCACCACGAGAATCAAGAAACTTTCGTAACAGGACAGAGGGTTGTATTTCCATGTGTGATCAAACTCAGCAACAGACTACCAGGAGCAGTCAGAAAATTCAGCTACCTTAAGTCTGCCGTGACTTACATTCCCAATTAGAAATACCCAATAACATCCACCGCAAGTATCCATGATGGCAAACCCATTAGCAGTAGAGATCACCCTGCACTAGCAACAAGGAACAATTTCATATCGGTACTTATGATAGACTTTGTTTTTCCAGGATCGACTTGATCAGCTACCAAATGGAGACGATCTTGTCTGATCTCACCAAAGCTCTGAGGCTGAGTTCCCATTATCTCTTGGAAATACAAGGCAACCAATCATTCAAAAAAATGGTGTCTCAGATTTTCCTGGATGCAGTTGAATAGAATGGGTTTGAGCCAATGCAATATCAGTACAGAATCGCAGAGTTGTTGTGGGACAGAAGAAGACAGTTCAACTCATTATGCATCCCATGTATTATCTTCCTCTGGAATGGGTGATGGAACAGTGAAACACTCTTAATGATAGCAAAGGCAGCAGGCTAATGAAAATTAGAGAATTGTACTGAATTCAAATAAAAAGAAAGAAGATGGATATAGAGAGTGCGCTTGACTGCAAAGAAAAACTGTCAAGTGTTTTCAATTTATTTTTATTACCTTGTAAATGTTTTCTTTTGTAGAATGAAATTAATATTGAGGCAATAAAGCTCCTCCTGCTGTTGGAGAATTTTTATTGCTATGATATTAGTGTTGTTTTTGATTGAGCTGTAAACATGAAAAAAGTGATCATCCCAGAGAAATTGGATTTCACACCTATGGATTCAGGATGTTGTCTTTTTTTCCCTTAAATATTGAAAAGCAACATTGACAAAGCCTTTCTTGAAAGAACAAACAAGTTAACTTTAATGAACGTCCCAGAGGCAGTCAGCAAAGCAGACAACTAATGAAAAGGATTTCAAAACCCTGTTGCAATAATTGAAGCAATTAAATTGATTTTAATCTTGCAAGTATGTCAGTGCGCTATTTATTTTGACCATAAGCAATGTAAGCAATACTCGCTGAAAACTATTCAGGGTCCCAGACCCAGAGCTTTTGGTTCTGTATATTGTATTTGAAGTAAAAGATACCACAAGGGATGTCCTTTATTGTTCAAAGTGTTCCATAACTAAACTAGCTGGCTCTCCATATTTGCCTTCGATCTTTGAGCCATGACATCAGTACAGTGGCTGGTGCCCGAATAATTTGCTTCTCCGAACTGATACTGTGACTCCTCTAAAACTGTAAAACCTTTACAACATTTTATTTATGCTAAGCAATCATTGAACTGATTTTGAAGCAGAGATTGTGTCAACTGAATTTATATGTTTTTACAGATAACGTTTGACCTCCTGCACTTCAGTTGATTGACTGAGAGGGGCGGGATTGTAGGGGGAAGTCACCAAGGAAATTTCCACAATACCTTTTCTTTATTGTTCCTGGAGATCTTTTCCTCTCCTGGGAGATTAATTAGCTGTGAGGGGAGAGGGTAAAAAGGAAGAAAGAATAGTTTACTCATGATATTAGTGGGCGGCACAGTGGTTAGCACTGCTGCCTCACAGCGCCAGAGACCCGCGTTCAATTCCCGCCTCTGGCGACTGACTGTGTGGAGTTTGCACATTCTCCCCGTGTCTGCGTGGGTTTCCTCTGGGTGCTCCGGTTTCCTCCCACAGTCCAAAAATGTACAGGTTAGGTAAATTGGCCATGCTAAATTGCCCGTAGTGTTAGATGAAGGGGTAAATGTAGGGGAATGGGTCTGGATGGGTTGCTCTTCGGAAGGCCGGTGTGGACTTGTTGGGCCGAAGGGCCTGTTTCCACTCTGTAAGTAATCTAATCTAAATATTCCAGCCAGCAGACTGTGCCAATTATTTTTCAATTTTGTACATTTTGAAGAATTTTATGTTCAAGCTTTTTTCAGTAACCTGTTCTTCACATATATTTCATTAGGCATTCCAAAGGCAGTAATACAGAAAGAAGAATGCTTTGTACTATGGAAACAAAGAATTAGACCCAGATACGTACTTTTAATTGTTCACGCCCCAGAACCCAAATCACCTGAGCAGATTTGTAGAGACCTGGCAACACCATGCAGCCTTTAGGATGAAGACTGAGTGATGCCATCCTTTCAAGTCTCATTTCCAATTAAGATCTCCCAATGAATCCTCTCTACGGCTGTTATTGTATAATAAATGGTTCTGAAAGGGTAAATGTTGGAGATTGCATTAAGATCCACCCAATATAACATGGGTGGGGAAATCAGGAAAACATTTTGGATCTTGAAGGGGAAAATGAGTCATCGATGTCTCACAATCACCTTAGTAGCAATGTCTAACTAACTGATGAAATTATACATATTGCTATTATGCAATAAACTACATTTTGTTAAGACAAGAGCTTCTTATCATTAAAACTCACTAATGGTTCTTTGTCTCTGATGATAAACCAAATTAGCCCTTCGACCCAGTCAAGGAACAATAACAGCACCAAAAATCAAGCTTGACAGGCTTCATGGAACTACATTTCTATGTATTTGGTTCTATCTGACCCAACATCGGTGACATTCATTGTATCCAACAGGCTTCAATCCACCAATGTATACAATAAATAATGGGAGCTCTTTTTTCCAAGGAATTACTTTAAACAGTGCATGCATCAATCATAGAATCCCTACAGTGTGGAAACAGGCCCTTTGGCCCAACAAGTCCACACCAACCCTCCAAAGAGTATCCCACCCAAACCCATTCCCCTGATTACTGCACCTAACTTACACATTCCTGGACACTATGGACAATTTAGCATGGCCAATTCACCTGACCTGCACATCTTTGGACGGTGGGAAGAAACCCGCACACACACAGGGAGAACGTACAAACTCCACACAGACGGTCGCCTAGGCAGGAATTAAACCACTGAGCTAACCACTGAGCCACCGTGCCACTCATGGAAGAGAAAGATATAGTATGAAAGGATACAGTACTTTTCCAGGTGATAGATATACTAAACAGATTTGATCTTTACTCCCTACCCCCCTCAATCCCTTGTTACTATTTCTTGTGTACTTCTTAAACCACTGGTTGGAAGCAGTGTTCATCCATAAACTCATAGATTTACAACACACTAGGAGACTATTCAACCCATTGTGTCTGCAATAAGTATGTAAGTTCTGGCAATACTAATCACATTTTCCAGCTCTTGGTCCGTAGCCCTGGAGACAAGAGGAACCCAGGTGGATATCTAAATACTGGATAAATGTTACAAAAGTTTCTGACTGAACTACCCTTACAGACAGTGACTTGGAGACTCCCACTAATTTCTGACTGAAAAATAAAATCTTCTCAACTACCCTCTTAACCTTCTACCTCATACCCTAAAACTATGTCTCCTGATTATTGGCTCCTCTACTACTGGTGCCTTCCTATCCACCTTATTCATGTCCCTCATAATTTTATACATCTCTATCAGGTCCTCTCTCATTCCTCACTGTTCCAAGAAAAATAACCTCAGCCTATCTTATCTTCAGTCAGATCTCTGACCTGAACTGCGTGCAGTATTCCAGTTGTGGCCTAACCAGCATTTTATACAGTTCCAGAATAACCTCCTTTTTTTTGTTATATACGCTTTGGCAAGTTCAGTTGGCTGGACAGATAATTTGCAATGCAGGGTGATGCCAACAGTGTGTGTTCAATTCCTGCACTGGCTGTTGGTTACCAAGAAGTACTCTCCTTCTCAACCTCTCACTTTGTTGAGGTATGGTGACCCTCAGATGAAACCACTACCTGTCACCTCTCTCTCTCATGAGAGAGCAATGCTATGGTTTGGTAAGGCTATGGTGACTTTACCTTTTAGAAAGAGACAAAAATACTGTAGATGTTGGAATCTAAAGTAGACAAGCAGGAGGCTGGAAGAACACAGCAAGCCAGGCAGCAACAGGAGGTGGAGAAGTCAATGTTTCAGGTGTAAGCCTTCTTCAGGACATTTTAGAAAAGCTAGTATCCCATATACCTTTCAACCACCTGAACTGTCTGTCCTGCAACATTCAGAGATCTTGGAAATGCAAATCAAGGTGCCTCTGATCCTTAGTACTTTCCATGGTTCTAACATTTAAATGCAATCTCTTGCCTGGCTAGCCATCTCCATTTACCCCAGAATGAATTCCATTTGACACTATGCTATTCAGCCGACCAGTCAATTGATATTCTCCTGCAGATTACAACGATTCCCCTCACTATTTACTACTGTACCAAATTTTGTATCATCCAGACTTCTTGATGATACACCCTAATCATCAATGCACATTACAAATAGTCAATCCCTGCTGGACACCAGTGGAATCAGACATCCATTCATAGGAACATCCCTCTAATAACATGTTACTCTCAACCAGTTTTGGATCCACAATGTCACATCCACTTTGAACCCATGGGCTCTGACTTTCCTGATCATGAGGGATCTTATCAAAAGTCTTGTTAAAGTCCTTATAGACCACATCAAATGTATTACCCTGATCAACACTCTTGATTTCCTCCTCAAAAAAAGATTCATTTTGTCAAACATGATCTTCCCTTGACAAATCAATGCCGACTATCCTTGATTAATCTGTGTCTCTCCAAGACTAGACTTACTCACTCCCTCAGAATTCTTTCTAATAACGTCCCCACCACTGAGATTTGATTGAGTGGTCTGTAATTTCCTGGACTATTCCTTCCTCCAGTTTTAAAAATATGACAGAATAATGTGACCAGTCCACCAATTCTCTGGCAGCTCACCAGTGGCCAGAGAAGATCCGAAAATTACTACAAATGCCCTTGATAACTTCTCCATTGCCTTCCCCCTCAATAGTCTGAGACACAACTCACCCTGGCCTGGGGATTTGTCCACTTCTAAGACTGCTACATCCACTAGTACCTCCTCCCGTTTTCCATGTTAATTTTTCATAGCTCCCCCCCCCCTCCCTCATGTCTAAATCTGTGTGGTCTTGTTGCATTATGAAACCAACACAAAGCTCCCTTTGAGGACTGTGCCCTCATCCATATGCAGATTAAGTCTACAGTAGTTATTGAGCCCTACTCGTTCCCTAGTTATTCATTTGCTTTTTTATATATTTGTAAAAGTAATTTGGCTTTCCTTTATTCTAACCACTAATGCTTTCTCATGCATTCTGTTACCTTTACTAATTTCCTTATTAAATTCCTTTTTGACGAGCTTGAGCTTTTTTTGCTCATATTCACTTTCAGTTCCAGTTATACAGCAGCAGGAATATTGCAGTTTGGTTCAGAAGATAGAATTACTTTTTATGCAACCTTTTCCTTTATCATTGCATAACACCGGCAGGAGTGCAAAGAAGATTCTCCAGAACGTTACCTAGAATGAAACAGTTTAGCTACGAAGAGAGGCTGGATAAGTGCAGGTTGTTTTCTCTGGAGCAGGGAAGGCTGAGATGGGACTGGATTGAGATATATAAGATTATGAATGACATGGGCAGGGTGGATAGAAAGCAGCTGCCCCCACCACTCCACCCCACCCCACCCCTTAGTTGAAGGGGTAATAACCAGGGGGCATATTTTAAGATAAAAGGTTTAGGTGAAAGATTTAAAGGGGATTTGAGCAAAAAAGCTTTTCACCCAACGGGTGGTGGAAATCTGTAATGCCTGGGAGGGTGGTAGAGTCACAGCTTTTAAAAAGTACTTGGATGAGCACTGGAAATGCTATAACATTCAAGGCTATGGGCCAAATGTTGGAAAGTGGAGCGAGCATAGATTTAGAGTAAGGAACTACAAATCCTGGAAATCAGAAACAAAAACAGAAGTTGGAGAAATGAAGTTTAGATTGGGTGACTGCTTTGCAGAACACCTACACTCTGTCTATAAAAAAACCCCGTGCACCCTGTTGCCTGCCAATTCAACACCCCATCTTGTTTTCTGCTAAAATCTCTTATCTTGGGCTTGCTGCAGTTCTCCAGGGAAACTCAGCGCAAGCTGGGAAGAACAGTACCTAATTTTTCAGATGGCACAGTGACTCAGTGGTTAGCACTGCTGCCTCACGGGACCTGGGTTCGATTCCAGTCTCAGGCAATTGTCTATGTGGAGTTTGCACATTCTCCCTATGTCGGTGTGGGTTTCCTCCCACTGTCCACAGATGTGCAGATTAAGTAAAATGGCCATGCTAAATTGCCCATAGTATTCAGGATGTGTAGGTTAGATGCATTAGTCTTGGGAAATATAAAGTAATAGGCTAGGGGAATGGGTCTGGGTGGGATACTCTTTGGAGGGTCAGTGTGGAATTGTTGAGCCAGATATCCTGTTTCCACACTGTTGGGATTGTATGAGTTTTCCACTTGGGAACACTACAGCCTTCTGGATTCAATACGGAGTTCAACAATTTTAGGGGTTGAGGCACTTTCTTCCATGTCCTTACCTTAACTTTCACACATCAAGCCACATTGTCACATGTGAAGGGAGTGCAGATCAGTTTATGGTACAACAGCTCCCTGGTTCTGACACTGGGAATATGTAGTGATATGTGGTGTGGTGAAAAACACAGGAGGCAGATGCTTCAGAAGCAAATGAAACTCTGATTTTATTAAAAGCAGCAAAATTGAGAATATATATATATATATAATCCCTGACAAGAAAATGAATATTTAGAAAAAAAATTCCATGCATTAAGTGTAATGAGACCTATCTAACAGCTGCTAACACCCTAGTTAACCCTTGCAGCCCCGACTTGATGCAGTGGGTTTTGAATTACCACCTGATGAAGGAGTGGCACTCCAAAAGTTAGTGCTTTCAAATAAACCTGTTGGGCTATAGCCTGGTGTTGTGTGATTTTTAACTTTGTCCACACCAGTCCAACACCGACACCTCCATGTCCTGTTAGTTACTGGATGAGGGGGGAAAAGAGAGAGAGAGACAATAAACATGCATCCTGGAGTCCTAGCCCGTTTCTCTTCCCTGGGGAGTGTCGCGCACTGTCGGACCCAAAACCCACCCTTCCTACCCTATCTTACTGAACTGGAACAGAGGGTCTCAATTACCTTATGTCCACCCCCAGGATGGCTTCTGTTGGTTTGGACAGGGGTGGATGTCACTGGCACTGTCCCCAGTTGGTCTCTCGGCTCTCTGGTTGCTTCTCGTCAGTACATGGAGGTTCCTGGACGAGATGATTGCTCAGTTGCCTTTTTTGCCTGCATTGGGCCAGTGATGTAATGAATAACGCGTCTGACTTTGAATCAGAAGATTGTAGGTTCAAGTCCTACCTGGCTTGCGGGCAATGCGCTTTGCTACGCCCGTGGTGTCTAATTCTCTTGTTGCTGGCCGCACCTCTTGCTGAACAAACCTCAGAGATCAGGGTGCCCAATTATACTGGCTGTTGGTTTCCCTTATGTCCCACCAAATCTGGATTGGATCACTGAGCTGTTGTTCCTCCTCTCAGGGCTGAATGAGCTTCCTGAGTATCAGATTGGGTATGAATGGTTCTCCAATTAATGTGAGTGAGATTCTGATAGCTTTGATGGTCAAAGTTTGTGAGAAGATTTGTAGCTCGGGTGCTCGCTGTTGTGGTTCTGTTCGCCGAGCTGGGAATTTGTGTTGCAGACGTTTCGTCCCCTGTCTAGGTGACATCTTCAGTGCTTGGAAGCCTCCTGTGAAGTGCTTCTGTGATGTTTCCTCCGGCATTTATAGTGGTTTGTCTCTACCACTTCCGGTTGTCAGTTCCAGCTGTCCACTGTAGTGGCCGGTATATGGGTCCAGGTCGATGTGTTTGTTGATAGAATCTGTGGATGAGTGCCATGCTTCTAGGAATTCCCTGGCTGTCCTTTGTTTGGCTTGTCCTATAATAGTAGGTTTGTCCCAGTCGAATTCAGGTTGCTTGTCATCTGCGTGTGTGGCTACTAAGGATAGCTGGTCGTGTCATTTCGTGGCTAGTTGGTGTTCATGGATGCGGATCGTTAGCTGTCTTCCTGTTTGTCCTATGTAGTGTTTTGTGCAGTCCTTGCATGGGATTTTGTACACTACGTTGGTTTTGCTCATGCAAAACGGAATGAGGACATGCTACAACCCAAAGGACTAGCCACGTTACCATACATCAAGAACATCTTCTGAACTGACAGCCAGACTACTATGACCACTAGGACTCATAACAGCACATAAACCAACAGCCACTCTCAGACAACATCTCACTAGGACAAAGGACCCGATGCCCAGCATGAGCAAAACCAACGTAGTGTACAAAATCCCATGCAAGGACTGCACAAAACACTACATAGGACAAACCGGAAGATAGCTAATGATCCATATCCATGAACACCAACTAGCCACGAAACGACACGACCAGCTATCCTTAGTAGCCACACACACAGATGACAAGCAACATAATTTCGACTGGATCAAAACTACTATCATAGGACAAGCCAAACAGTGAACAGCCAGGAAATTCCTAGAGGCATGGCACTCATCCACAGATTCTATCAACAAACACATCGACCTGGACCCATATACCGGCCACTGCAGCGGACAGCTGGAACAGACAACCGGAAGCGGCAGAGACAAACCACTATAAACGCCGGAGGAAACATCACAGAAGGGCTTCACAGGAGGCTCCCAAGCACTGAGGATGTCACCTAGACAGGGGACGAAACATCTGCAACACAAATTCCCAGCTCGGCGAACAGAACCACAACAGCTTTGATTGTCCATTATTTTCCTGAGATGGATGTAGGTTAAGGTGTTGCTGATAGCGTGAAGGCCTTCCCATTCAAGGCAAACAGGTTTGCATGTCGGACAATGGTGTGGAATGTTCAATATCGCTGTGTCCAAGGAAATGATTAAAAGTTGAATGGATTTGTAATTTTCTCAGCTCCAGGATGTCGAAGTTGTTTTGTTCTGCAGGCTGATGTACATTGTCTTTTAATTGAGGAGTTTGTGGGGGTCTTCCTTTATCGTTACAAGCTGAACTCCTGTTCCAGACAGCTGCCCCTAGGCTTGCATATTGCCTAACCTGTCTCAGGCAGAGAGTTTAGCGTCTCCAAGTTTAAGTGTCCATTCCATAAACTCATGACCGAAGTCCAGAGGATTCTAGTCCAGAGTGTCTGATGGGAATTTTTGCCCCATTTTGCACATGGTCTGCTGTTACACACAACCCACTGTTAGCTACTAATAATCCCCATTAGCAGCCATTCATCATTGTTATCCACACCTTTGTCCATCTAACTGTTCTTCTCTCTCTTTCGAATTCTATCTCCATCTATCGTTTACTCCTTAACCCCATCCCCCACCCTATCTTCTGCATAAAAATCTTTTCAGGGCACTGGACCTTAAATGTTAACTCTGATTTCTCTCCACAGATGCTGCCAGACCTGCTGAGCTTTTCCAACAATCTCGGTTTTCATAACAGATTAGAGTAGTTTTGTTTTGTCAGTGCAAGCCCAACGGGCTAAAGGATCTTTTCTGCACTGTACGATTCTATGATTAAAGCATTTCTCTAGTTCCTGGCACCCAGTATTGCCAGTTGAAGGAGGATACATTTTGAAGTTCAAACATACCTCTCCCATCCCCATCCTGGTGAGTGCAATCAATCTTCAGATGGTCAAAATGAGTTCAGATCAAAGCACCAAAGAGAAGTACAGGTAGATCATTCAGTTCTGCCATTCAGTCACAGGATATTTTTAACTGGATCTATTTGTCTGGCTCCATAATACTCAATGCAATTGCCTATCCACCAAATTCTTTCTGGGAATTTAAGCAACTGCTGGACAAGCACATGGATGCCAGTAAATTGAGGAGTGTGTAGGTTAGGCAGCAGTGGGTACTAGAATGGTGCTGGAAAAGCACAGCAGGCCCGGCAGCACCTGAGAAGCAGGAAAATTGATGTTTCGGGCAAAAGCCCTTCATCAGGGTGTGTAGGTTAGCTTAATCTTAGATTAAGATAAATGCTCAGCACAACATTGTGGGCCGAAGGGCCTGTACTGTTTTATGTTTTATATTCTAATTCTTAGATGGAAATGTGTTGCTGGAAAAGCGCAGCAGGTCAGGCAGCATCTAGGGAACAGGAGAATCGACGTTTCAGGCATTAGCCCTTCTTCAGGAATTCTAATTCTAATTCTTAGTTTATCTCTCACCTCACCTGCCTCCCACTGACCCAACCAGTCTTTTGTGAAGCGAGTCCAGAGGGATTTGTTTCTTTATATCTACTCTTTAAAAGTCTTTGATCATCTTAAAACCCCAAAGAGATCATAGCATAATTTTTAAAATTCCAGCTGCCAGTTTAACCCTAGTATGCAACTCTATGAATGAAGCGTAATGAGATAAAACAGTCCAAAATGTCATCATTCACTGCCAATAAGCATCTCCCATTTTGTGTAAAGTGTCATTGTAAAGTTGAAGACTTATACCAAAGGGGCTGGGAATGTAAACAAAGGTTTGCTTTGGAAATATTATCACAGTTAACCTTTGGGCAGTTCTCATACTGGGAGATTTTACTGCACATTAGACCCCTATGGTATAACAAAATTCTGCCACCTTACTACACGCCATGCCCCCAACCTTGCCACTGTGTTTACTTCCTATAGCTTTAACGAGATAACTGGAATAAAAAGGTTCTGAGCAAAACAAAACATTGTCTGAAAAGTCCAGTTTAGTAACTTTTGTCCCTTCATTGTTGAATCTGAATGAGCATTATTGTATAAATTTGGACTTGAGCCTCATAACCTTCTATTATAACTGGGGATTTTACAATGACCTAAACAATGTTAATAGTGCTGCCTTGTCCCATCACTGAGCGTTCTGGACTACCGGACCTTTTGAAGGTTGTTTTTTCTGTGTGTGCAATTATCTCTCTAATTGCTCCCAAGAGACTTGAAAGCAGACACTGATATGGAGCAAGTGCATTTGGATGAAGTTAACTTTGGAATCTGCCTCAGTGCACTGCATCATTCAGAGAATTCCCACTTTACCACATTTTAACAAGAATGGTCCTGAAATGTCATCCACTCAGTGATACACAATAATGCCCTTTAAAAACTAGTTCAACATCAGTCTGGGATTGACAATTCAGAATATTCAGACTCAATCTCACCATTAATTTGTACAGTTTCAAGCGTATAGTATTTGACTGGCTGCCTACATTTAGATCCAGTTGTCACTGAGTCCTTGATTCTGGGCTGTGACGTTCGATGCAGGGATGTAGGCAGTGCGGTGGCTCAGTGGTTAGCACTACTACCTCACAGCACCAGGGACTTGGGTTCAATTCCATCCTTGGTTGACTACCTGGAGTTTGCACATTCTCACCATGTCTGTGTGGGTGTCCTCTGGGTGCTTCGGTTTCCTCTCACAGTCCAAAGATGTGCAGGTTAGGTGAATTATGGATGCATAGGTTAGGTGTATTACAGGGATAAGGTAGGGGAATGGGTCTGAGTAGGAAGTCCTTTGGAGGGTTGGTGTGAACTTGTTGGGCCAATTGGACTGGTTCCACACTGTAGGGATTCATTGGGAAAAACAGAAATGACTTGAGGAAATTCAGCAGGTATAGCTGCATTTGTGGAGAGAAAGCAGAGTTACCGCTTCGTGTGGAATTAACTACCACAGAATACAGTGGATGCCCAAATACTGCCTATTGTCAAGAAGGAGGTAAAGACTTAAAGGCATCAAGTGATATGGGAAGAGGGCAGGCCTAGAGTATTAAATTCGATGGTCAACCATGACCATACTGAATGGCAGAGAAGACTTAATGGGCCGAATGGCCTAATCCTGGTCCTATCTTTTTTGTTTCTATGTTTTTATGAGTCCAGTGACCCTTCAACAGTACTCTACAGGGTCTGACTTTCCACTTTATCTCCTAATACTTATTTATTATTGGTGTGATGTAACAAACATTCATTCTCCTCTTGATTGTCGGAACATGGACTGAAGAAAAATGCCATTTGGCTGTGCCTGTCCAAAGCATCTTATAAGATGCCAATACTAAAACATACAAAGCCATAGAATGTAATGCACAGGATGCTATTTGGTCCACATCCACCCCAAGAATAAGTTATCAACTTAATCTCATTCACAGTCCTTTCCCTGAATCCTTTGCAATTTTTCTCCCAAAAATATTTACTTACATCCATTTTTAGATGTACTCAGCATTCTGTTTCTACCCCATCATGATTGTGCATTCCATCCCAAGCAAACCTCTCCTCATGTTTCTCTTGACTCTTTTGATGATTTTCCAGATACTGCATCATGGACCTGTGGAAAAAAAGGTTCTCTCTCAGCTTCTGTCTTAAAATTTGACAAAACTGTCAGATGGCTATGTGACATTATTGTCTTCTAAAAACAGAAACTTATTTTCCCCTTCTATTCAACAAATAAAAACAGAGACCAATCAGCACCTCATACATTTCCATCATTCAAAAGATCATATTTGTCATATATCTTGATTCAATTTTTCTGTCTTGATTATATGATGTTTAATAACCAAACAGTGAAAATGTATCAATTTAATTGAAACCAACTCATGGATGTTTTACAGTAAAGAAGGAGACCATTCAGCCATTTTGTCTGCACTAGTCAACAAAGACCGGACTACACTAATCCAGTTCTTTTCCAGCTCTTAGCCCATAGGAATCTATAGCAATGCAAGTGAATATCTAAACATTGCTGAAATGTTAGGCTAGTTTCTGACTCAACCACACTGGGAACGAAAAGAAGTTCCCCTCAAATCTCCTCTCAACCATCGAACTTCGATTTTGACAGTTTCAATCATCTTAGTCTTAAAAAGGGATGAGGGTTTCAGATTTCCATGAAAAACATACTTCCAAAAATTATAAGCAAGCCCAAAATTGATGATTTACCTGTCTGCTTGTGGAGTCACCAAACGCAACATCCAAAGTACCACAATATGTTCCATAATGAGAGGTTACAGAAAATAAAATTAACTTCCACATTTTCAATATAATAAATGAATCACATTCTAGCGCACCTAGAAGACAATGTCATGGTTATAAATATCTCAAAGCACTTGAAAACGATCAGCATCCTGTTTCTGCAGGAACTAATAATATTATTCTGCATCCATTCATATAATTTCTCTTTTGAAAATCTTCATGACTATTTGTTCCAGAACTCATTGATCTCATTTTGATGTCTTGAAACAGAAAGATCTCCATTTACATATCACCTTGCACTACTGCGGTACATTATAAACTCTTTACAGTCAAGACGTAATTCCCTTACAGATTCGGTTTTTCAGGTGCTGTAGAGCATGTCTCATTTATATTGATGCTGGAGGTGGTGCTTGCATACAACTCCTGCACTTCTCATCCAGGACGAAGAGGTCCTGCAGGTTTGAAATTTGTTGCAGGACCCCTGACAAGTTGGTGTAGTTCATCTTGTATATGGTACACACGGTGACAATGTGAGTGAATGCTTAATATGATAGATGCTGTAAAACAAGCGAATGATGTTAAACTTCTTGAATATAGCAGGAGTTGCACTTAGGTAGGCACGTACAAAGGATTCCATTATATTCTTCACTTCTGCCTTGTAGGTGATGGAAAGACTTTGGGAAGTCAAGCTGAGACACTCTGCAAAATGCTTGGCCTGTTTTTGAAGCCAGTTATGCTTCTGTTTAATGGTAGTCCCAGTATGATAAAAGTGGAGAATGCTATGATAGTTATTGAGTTTATTAATACCCTCAGATCCCCAAAGAAACTGTAATGATGACGTGATAGGATTTAGCATTCAATTTTCGAGTGAGAAACTTGGGTCAGAATCAAGTGAAATAGAAATAATTACAAAGGAATGAGGGCAGGTTTGCAAGGAGAGGACAAGGGGACTAGGGACTAGGGATAGAGGCCTACAACAAATTCTGATCTCTGATCCTGAAAATTGAGAATTCAAATCCCAATGTTATTTCCACAGTGTAATCCTCTATGGGGCCTATGTTCACTTTGGCTTCTCTCTTCCTTTTTAAATATTTAAAGAAGTTCTTGCTGCCTCTTTTTGCTCTAAAATATTTGTTTTGTGTCTTCCCATTCTGTCTTTGCACTACTTTTCTAAGAAAGTTGTTTCCTTTTCCCTTAGGGAATATCTAACTTTACATCCTGGAGTTTTCTGTTGCTATTCACAGAGGCCTCTCTATTCATTAAGGCCTCTCTACTTTCTGAGCATGGCTGGCTTGTCTCATGTTCCCTGATCCATACTCTTGCCCTAACACTTCTCAGCAGTTTCTGAACAAGGGTTTACTTTAAAGTCTATTGGTGCTTCCACAGCTGACACTGTCTCTCTGTGGACTTAAAATGTGGACTTCACCACTTTCCTCATATCCCCTCCCCCCACCTTATCCCAGTTTCAACCTTTCAACTCGGCACCACCCTCATGACCTGTTCTACCTGTCCATCTTCCTTCCCACCTATCTGCTCCACCCTCCTCTCCCAATACCCCCATCTCCGTCAACCTATCACACTCCTAGCTACCTTCCCCCCCAGCCCCATCCCCCTCCCATTTACCTCTTCACCCCTCAGCCCACAAGCCTCATTCCTGATGAAGGGATTATGCCCGAAACATCAATTCTCCTGCTCCTCGGATGCTGCCTGATCGGCTGTGCTTTTCCAGCACCACACTCTTGACACTGTCTCTTTGTCAGCAATTGTGCTTCAGCTGCTGACAGCTGTCTGTTCTTAAAACAGTAATGCTATTAAAGTAGTAAACTCACCTGGTTCAAATGTTTTCTTTGCATATGGGACTTCTGCATTTTTTCTCCTCATGGTGGCTTTCAGATCCATGCAAATATAACCAGGTGGTATTTTCCCAGAATTGATCAATGTTTTCTATGTCATTAGCAATGTCATCTAATTGCTGTCTGAGTCCCGATCTGCGTCTGTGAACATATAGTGACGGGAGCAGGTCACTTTAACCATCTACTGAAGCACTTAAGAAAAAACTTGAGAAATACACGAGGGTGAAATGAGTAGAAGGGTATGCTAATAGGGTTAGATCAGGGCTTACTAAAATTGGGGGATGTCAGGATTCCAAGCAGGGTCATCAGCTGAAATTTTGGATTTGCGAGGTCTGATGCAATAATGGCTGACCCTCTTCCCCCTATTCTCTTACGACTTCTTCCCGCTCTTCAAAACCACTTGCCGAAGCGTTGTGACAATTTCCGTGCTTTGAAATGAAGTCCTGATGTGGAGGTGTCAGTGTTGGACTGGAGTGGACAAAGTTAAAAATCACATGACTCCAGGTTATAGCCCAACAGGTTTAGTTAGAAGTACAAGCTGTTCCTTCTAGCTCCTGACGAAGGAACAATGCTCTGAAAGTTTTAACTTTCAAATAAATCTGTTTGCCTATAACCTAATGTTGTGTGATTTTTAACCTTGAAATGAGGTCACAGCGGGGGAAAAAAATTAGGAAGCACTAAGTAAGTTGATGAGAAGCACTAAATAAAGTGATGAGCACAATCACCAGTAGGAACCTGTTGGGCCAAATGGCCTGTTTCTATGTAATTCATAAAGAAAGACTTGAATCAGTGATGAAATGACAAACCTCAAGACAGTTGGGACTTCAACCTAGACCTTGTGTTTGAGAGGAATGGACACTGCCACAGCATCACGAGAGCCTTGACTAGCATTGACCTCATTGGTCAAAATGGGTTGACACAAAAGAAATGCAGTAATAACTTGGTCAAGGCACAGGAATATCCCTGAGCACAAGCCACTAACTTGTAAAAGTAAAAGAAAACCCTAGATTTAAAAACTGTACTAACCAAAGAAGTTGAAACTAAATATAATTTATCATTAGCATTTTATAAAAAGTGCAACACTGATGACTTATCATCCTTTAGAGAAAGCCAGCAACACAGGTAGGTGTATAATAGAGGTCAAATATTTTCAGTTTGTCAGTGCTTTCTCTGTCACATGTGACAAAACCAGAATCAATTTAAAATCCCACAAACAGCTGCCAGTCCAGGTACAGCCTGTTTAACCACTTCAGAGATAAGATGTAGTTTGACTGCCAAGTCCATCTGTTTCTTCCCCCCACTGTCCTTGCGCAGTGTGTCTCGGAAGATCCCAGTGGTGTTGTAACAGATTCTGGAAGTGTCAGGAGGGGCTGTCTTCAGTGTTGTGCATACCTCACATTCGCTTTTGCGATGGCCTCTTGAGCTACAGCAGTTGCATTGATTAATCCTGATTGCTTCAACGGTCCTCTGAATTCTGCATGAACTTGTGCCTCATTGGAACTGACAGCCCAGATTACGTATGTAATCATTGGGTAAGTTTAGGGATTTCAACGGCAATCTCTTTCCTTTGAAAAAAAGCAAAGGTTTTACTGACCTTTTCAGGCTGTAATTCTTTGATTTTTTTTATCTCAAGCTTATTGCCATTTATAATATTTATTGCTGGTGAGAGTCCCTGTGGATGGGGGATACTTTAAGATCTGGTTGGCAGAAGTGCAAATGAGGTAGTTTTACCTTCCTTTCTGTTCCACACAGAGTCTCGCTTGCTTTGCAGGAGAAATAAAACACTGGCGATCCAAGTCTTCACAAAAGAAATCAAACATTGTTGATCTGTTCGAAATTCTAGGTCTTTCCATCACACAGTATGATGAATTACATTACACCGATCACAACACAGTGAATTTTCCTATTGTATTCTGTTGAAAGTAACTGAGTCTAGGATTAAGTTCACACACTATCCTTTACACCTCTGGGACCTGGTTTGGAAATCAGCCCAGCGCGATAGATGAAGCATCCACTGTCAGTCAGAAGTGAAGCTCAACATAAAATAAGCTTGGAGCAGCATTAACAGGGTTACAAATGGACAGTCACCCAAGCAAAAAAATATTTAAAAATGGCCCATTTTCTGTTTTTTTTTTGTTTTTAACACCTTTTGTCTCCTAAAGGGAAAATGTTGTTCAGGAGCCAGAAGGAAAACCAATGTGAAAAAACAGTAATATTTAGAAATGAACATATTGGTTATATTGGAACGCTACTCTGAGATTTATAAGACAAGTCAGACCAGTATTCGTCATTCAAAAGTTTTACTGGTTTTTCCTTCTGTGTCAGAATTGTAACTCACAGTGAAAGGCCGAGAAGCTTGCGTTAAAGCTTGTTGTTATTTTTCTTATTTTTAGGACAGAAAACGGCTATCAAATCTGGTGTTTTTGCTTTATTCACTGGTTTTATCACTGTATACCTAACCATTCATCTCTCCATTTCCACCCACTTCTCCTTGTCAAAGAAACTGGCAGTCAATTCATAAATAGGACAAATTCCTCTCTAATAACACAAAGGAAAGCCGTGGAGGTCCAACTTGACTTCTCAAGAGTCGTTTCTTCCTTCTCTTTTAATAATGCGGCCTTTCAAAAATGTAACTGATGCCTGTTTGGAAAGACCGTTCTTCATTATTGTAAGCGGAAAAATGCTTACATGAAGTAAGCCCTGATTATAATCCCTCGAATCCTATCACCTTTAGTTGAAAACTGTCTTGAATACGAAACTCATGTTTTAATCTGTTCATCGCCAGTTCTGTTGACTTGTTGGAGTGTCAACCTGACACACTGTACACAAGATGGAGCTGGAGGTTTACGAAGATGACACCAGAGAACAGAATTCACTTCATGTTCCTTGAATGCATCGGTATGCGTCTTTGTGTGAGTCTTGTCACCATTTTAACACAGAGGGATCACTGGAAAAGAGAAATATTTCCTGTATCACTGCTGTCGCCTGTTCAAAATTCTGGAAATCCTATCCTCGCTGCATTATGTTTTTTTCCACAACCAAAATTCAGGAAAGAAGCTCACAACCACTTTGTCCAGGACAATTTTTTTTTATTCATTCACAGGATTAGGGCATCATGAGCCAAGACAGCATTTATTATCCATCCCTAATTGCCCAGAGGGTATTTAAGAATCAACCACATTGCTGTTGGTCTAGAGTCACATGTAGGCCAGACCAGGTAAGGATAGCAGTTTCCTTCCCTAAGGGACATTAGTGAACCAGATGGATTTTTCCAACAATCGATTCACGGTTGCCATTAGACTCTTATTTTCATATTCTACTGAGTTCAAATTACACCATCTGCCATGGCAGGATTTGAACCTGTATCCCCAGAACATTGAGTTTCTCGATTAACAGTCCAGCAATAATACCATTAGACTAGTGCTTCCCTATTGGGATGGGGAAATTCAGCCCCTTGTGCCCACCCCACCATTTCTAAGGTCATGATCAACCTGATTGTGGCCTCAACTCCACATTCCTGCCTACCCGCCAAACGTTTTAACTTATATTTAGAAAAATTATCTTTCATCCAGACTGCTGCTGTGTGTGTGGTTGGGAGGGAAAGGGTGAGGTTCCCTCTACAAGGTGAACTGTGACGTTCCTGCACCCAAGCAGTTTGGGTGTGCCTCTACACAGACCTGGAGCACTGACAATACTTCCCACAAGGAGGTAGTGAAACTGTGTAATTCCATCTGCCTCCATTCATTTGTTTGAAACAACAGTCTAGTTCGGCTTCACACCACTCCCCAACAACTACATCTACTGCTAATGCTGATTAACAGCACTGTCAACATGTTACATGGAAATTCCCTGCCACCCATCCTTCTTATTGGCACTAATGTAATAGACTCACATAAATAATCTGGTCACCCTGTTATAGGAAGGATACTATGAAACTGGAGAGGATTCAGAAGAGATTTACCAAGATGTTGTAGGGAATGGAGGATTTGAGTTATAGGGAGTTGCTGGGCAGTATGGGACCCTTTTTTTACTGGAACATTGGAGGTTGAGGTGTGACTTTATAGAGATTTATAAAATCATAAGGGGTATAGATAAGGTGAACGGCAGGTATCTTTTCCCTTGGGTGGGGGATTTCAAAACTAAGGGGCATATTTGTAAGATGAGAGGAGAAAGATTTTAAAAAGTCATGAGGAACAATATTTTTACATAGAGTAAGTGTGTAGAGGAAGTGATGGATGTCAGTACAGTTACAACATTTAAAAGACACTTATATAAGTAGACGAAGGGATGTTTGAAGGGATATGGGCCTGGAGCATACAGATAGGACTAGTTTAGTTAGGGATTATGATCGGCATGGATTAGTTGAATGGAAGAGCCTATTTCCCTGCTATGTGACTCTATAACTCTATGACTATGACTTAAAAGAGATAAAGTTTAGAACTGACATTAGGAAAGAAATGTGGAATAGAAATAAATGATTGCTGTTCAAAGGAGATGGAACAGATTCAGTGGGTTGAATAACTTTGTTTGGTGCTGTAATGTTTGATGATTCTGATCTCTGATTCTGACAGCAGGAACAAAAATACTTCCATTTTAAGAAACACCTTTAAAGTTGTAAAACATTCAGAGCTCTTTGGAGTTTTACCAAACAAACTTTGATGCTAAGTCACTTAAGAAGGCTTTATGTTCAAATAGCTGGGTATGTTTGAAGAGAAAGGCTTTAATGAGCATCTTAAAGAATGAAGGAGATTTAGGAAGGTCATTCCAAATGTGAGTACCATCTGTGAGATATACTGCAGAAATTCATCAAGAATCCTTGAATATCACCTTACAAACCTACCATCCAGAGGGAGGAGTACAGCAGATACATCGGAGCACCACCACCTGCAGGTTCCCTTCCTGGCCTACTTGGTAATTTGGTTGGACCATGGCTGATTGGGTTGTAGCCTCAACTCTTCCTTCTCTCGCTATCCTGACATGGAAATATATCGCTGCTCCTTCCACGTCACTGGCTCAAAATCTTGAAATTCCACAGAAAATCGACTGCAGCTCACTGCCACTTCCTGAAGGGTAACTGGGGATGGACAACAAATGCTGGCCCAGTCAGCAAGATCCACATTCTAAGAGCAAATTAAACAAAAAAAAATGACAAAGGTGGCTTAAGACACAGCCAATAGCTGAACTGTGAAAATCAGAGTACAGAGGTAACCAGGGTTGGCGGATCATAAAAACCTTGGATCAATGTAAATCATTGAGCATAGGGTTGTTCAATGGGACTTTGTAATGAACAGCAGAGTTTTAGTTGTGTTCAGTTTTTACAGTGGATGCAGGGTGGGAGGCCAGCTGGGAGAGTGTTGGTATAGGAGAAAATACTAAACAGAGCTCAAAGAGTAACCTGCCGGAAGAGAAGCCAAATAGAAGTGTTTGGTTACAGCTAGTTAAGCTCAATATACCATATTATAGACAGGATTTTACCTGGTGTCTAAGCTGTCTGTAAGAAATGGCAGAGAAAGAAGCAAAAAGTAACTTGTCAACAGAAATACTTTCCGTACAAGCAAGCACAATAAGGCAAAATAGCGAATCACGTCCAGCATTCTGAGGGTTAAATAAATCAAGGTTTCACACAGATTAAGCAGCCATCAACTAATTGGACAATAAGGGATGAAAAAGTGTGCATTTATCACAGGTTTCAGCACACTGAGGGGCATTGTTTTATGTTAAAATGGGCTCTGGCGTGCTGTAACTGAGGTAAATACACACCTTTCGATGTTTTATTGCCACTTTGGATATATGCATTGTTTCATTTTCTTTAATGTATTTTTAAAAATTTATTTTCAGTGCCCCTGTCATTCTTTTGGTTTCACAGCAGCAGTTTAATGGCGAGGGCTGGAAGGAAATTCTGTGCACACTGTGGGTTCTCACAACTCTCATTCGTTTTCAATTAAGCATTTATTTTCGTGTCCTTGGCCATAATCAAATGTGACTTTTAAAATTGGGTTTAAGTAAAAACAATTAAAGTTGTACATATCAAACCACCCACCAGTGGCTACAGTGCATCTCCTTTCTCACATTGTAGGTGATGGTAATATTTCTGCTCTCACAACTTAGACAGCATCTACATTCATCTTTGTGTTCTTACCTATCCCACTGCCACCTTGCTTAACTGGGCCCTCAGAAGTTTCAAGATGGATGTCTCACCTTTGGGGGGTTTGCCACCCTGAAGCTATCCAGCAATGGGAATATTACCCGAAGTGATGGACACTGCCAGTAGTATAATGGAGCTGAGGAGTGGAATCATTGCACTTGGCAGCCTGGACTTCCACGTTTGGCTTTTTGCCAGTCAATTATCTGAGTCGAATCAGATGCAGTGGGAATATTTGAAAAAAACAATAATTATTAGAAAAATCAAACGAAGTGGAGAAATGTTGTAAATATGTTGAAGTTGAAGGTCAGCAATTATCTAAACGAATGGCAAAATGAGTTTAATGAGTCAAATGCCCCATTCCCGCTGCTCTTTTCTGTGAGTCTATTGTTATGATCCCAGGCTGTAATTACCAGACTCGTCCGATCCCTGACAAGAGTCTGAATTGATAGATCATCTTTTGACTTGTTTTGGTTTTAACAAATTGTTCTCTTGCTGAAATAGAGGTGTGCAATCTTGCAAATTTTGTTATAATGGTGAAAAAGAAATGTATTAATAAAAGAAACCAAGATAAAATATAAATAAACCAAATCATCCACTTATAATGCAAATTCAAGTTTAAACACACAGGAATGATATAATCCTATCAATGCCAAAGCACTTGTTTATAAATTGAAAAGAAACAGACCAGCTTTTGACCCAAAATATAGCCCTGATAATGTAATCAAAACATTCCTCATGCAATCTTCATTCCACAGTCCCATAATCAAATATCTCAGTAAGTTTAAGTTAAGAATCAAAGAATCCCTACAGTGTGGAAGCAGTCATTTGTCCCATTGAGTCCACACTGACCCTCCAAAAAGCATCCCACCCAGACCCACCCCATTCTGTAATCTTGCATTTCCCATGGTTAATCCACCTAGTTTACACATCCCCTGGACACTGTGGATAATTCAGCATTGCCAAGGTAAGGTCCTGGGGAGTGTTGCTGAACAAAGAGACCTTGGAGTGCAGTTTCATAGCTCCTTGAAAGTGGAGTCGCAGGTAGATAGGATAGTGAAGAAGGCATTGGGTATGCTTTCCTTTATTGGTCAGAGTATTGAGTACAGGAGTTGGGAGATCATGTTGTGGCTGTACAGGACATTGGTTAGACCACTGTTGGAATATTGCGTGCAATTCTGGTCTCCTTCCTATTGGAAAAATGCTGTGAAACTTGAAAGGGTTCAGAAAAGATTTACAAGGATGTTGCCAGGGTTGGAGGATTTGAGCCAAAGGGAGAGGCTGAACAGGCTGGGGCTGTTTTCCCTGTAGCATCGGAAGCTGAGGGGAGACCTTATAGAGGTTTACAATATTATGAGGGGCATGGATAGAGTAAATAGACAAAGTATTTTCCCTGGGGTCGGGAAGTTCAGAACTAAAGGGTGAGAGGGTAAAGATATAAAAGAGACCTAACGGGCAACTTTTTCACACAGAGGGTGGTACGGGTATGGAATGAGCTGCCAGAGGAAGTGTTGGAGGTTGGTACAATTGCAACATTTAAGAGGCATTTGGATGGGTATATGAATAGGAAGTGTTTGGAGGGATATGGGTCAGGTGTTGGCAGGTGGGACTAGATTGGGTTGGGATATCTGGTTAGCATGGACAGGTTGGACCAAAGGGTCTATTTCCATGCCGTATATCTCTATGACTCTATAACGCACACATCTCAGGGAGGAAACCAGAGCACCGAAGGAAACCCACACTGACATGGACAGAATGCTCCACACCGACAGTCACCTGTGGGTGGAATCGAACCTGGCACCCTGGCCCTTTGAGGCAGCAATGCTAAGCACTGAGCCACCATACCAACCCCACTGAGCCACTGTGTTGTTCCTCCCATCCTTCCTCCACTGAGCCATCATGCCATTAAAGACTAGAATTACAGTTAGATTTATTTTGAAGCTATCACACACGGGCTTAAGTGTAATCAGCTTTAAGTAAACTCTTCAGTGTTTTATTCCAACACTTCTGTTCTAGACTCCCTACTATAGTGAAAGAGGTCATTCAGCCCATCAAGTCCACTGGATATCGCAAAGATAATCAAGTTGACTATATATCCTTCCCTTTTAAACATCACAGATCTATACAGCTATCCTTTTTCAAGGACTTCCACCAGGACTGCTCTGCTCAAATTCTAAGACTGCACTGATCTAGGTAATCAACTCAGACTAGGCTGGAATGGTCTGATGGCATGGACTTCTCTGCTGATTTGGGAGAGACAGCAGAGGAGAAGTGAATGTCCTGCCTCTGCACCACCCCAAACCCCAGGTCCCTACCCACATGCCAATTTTCTCTTCTCTCTTATCTGTCATGGGCAAATGCTAGGAAGTGCACCTGTCAGCTCCTGACTGGCAGTGCTTGTATGGTTTACTCATCCATTTGAAGGTATACCAGCGCCATCAATTCCAGATCATTCCAGGAGAGCCTGGCACTGCCGAGTTGTTCTGGGCACAGCAAGTGTTAGACTGGGACTTTAATTAGATGAAAGGGACATTGTAGGAGGTTTTTGAGAAGAGTTGTAGCTCAAGTTGATGATAAGTATGTAAATTTAATCACTTAGCTTGAAGGTTTTTTTTCAGACGTTTCATCACCATGACTAGGTAACATCATCAGTGAGAGTCTCAGGTGAGCGCTGGTGGTATGTTCCACCTCTCTATTTATACGTCTTGGTTTCTTAAGGTGGGTAATACCATTTCTGGTTCTTTTTTTCAAGGGAAGGTAGATAGGATCTAAATCAATGCATTTACGATGGAGTTCTGGTTAGAATGCCATGCCTCTAAGAATTCTTGTGCATGTCTTTGTTTCGCCTGTCCCAGGATGTGTGTGTTGTCCCAGTCAAAGTGGTGTCCTTCTTTGTCTGTATGTACAGAAACTAGTGATAGTGGGTCATGTCTTTTGGAGGCCAGTTGGTGGTCATTGTAGGAGATAGTGGTAGATAATTAATGAAGTGAATCTGATAAGATGCAATGAGACAACATCTCAAAATGAAACGCTCCGTAAAACATAACAAATCTGACAAAAAAATGAATTTTAGACCACCACTTCTGACATAGATTCTAGCAGATAAATAAGATCATTTGTGCAAAGGTCCACTAATTGTGTGCATCTTATTTTGCAACATATTCTATGCAATCTGATCCAGGGCATCAATACATGCATTTTGTAACTTTACTTGTCATTTCAGTTATCCAGTTATTTCACCTACCCTTGTGCGATGTTCCAAAGGTGGTGAATCAATGGTGGATCAAACTTGACTCCTCTACTTTATTTAACATTCAAAGTATAGCATCCCTGTGGGGCATAACATGAAGGCCTTATTTCTCACCCTTGGCTTTTGATGAATCCTTAGTTTTGCTACATAATCATGTTAATTAGTGAATGCACAATTCACCCTTCCCATGCCATAACCTGTTGGCTCTCCTACACCTAGATATCCACAAATAGGACTTTATTGTTAATACTTAACATATTTTAATGTAGTTATGATTTTGAATCTTGAGGACCTGCTTTTTCTTCCTAAGTACTGGGTTTATGGGAAAACAAATTAAATTGCTAGATTTAAATATGTGGAATTGATCTTCAACATGTGACAATATGGAAATAAATAGATAAGGGAAGTGTTCAGAGTAGTTAATGAAAATTGAGAGTCAATTTGTTAGGTTGTGACAGGCAAGTGATTCTTATTTGATTTGGGATGACATCTACAAAATCATTAAACCTAATGTTTCTTGGGAACATTTCTTTCGGATTAAAGACAAATGGAATTTTAGCCATTACCTCAAGAGGGTTAGTATTCAAACAGAGTAAATAATGTTTCAAAGAGAGTAAGTAATACAAAACCTTAATAAAACTCTCATCTATTGCAGTCAGTTTTAAGGAAAAAACATCTATTGAAAATTTTCAGTGAAATCACAGACACAAAATTAGCAATTTGCAAACTTTTGAAGACAAGTAACACTGTACAGTCAAGAAGAATGGCAACTTTTGTGTGCAATGGGCTGCTGTATCTTCGTAACATTCAGAGGTAGGTTTATTGGATTGAGTTGGGTATCAAAAGCCATTTACCAGTCACAGTCCGTATTGAAGAGCTGTATAAAGCAGAATTGTTTCAAACAGCTTCAGCACTGCAGGTTACTTAAGACCAGAAATGCCAACCAAACCCCTCTTCCCTAAAAAAAAGCTGTGATTTGTGCTTGCAAAAGTGTTTGAAACAGAGCGAAAAGACCATTCAGCCCCTAGAACCTATTCCAACATTCAATTAAATCATTACTGATCTGTTCCACATCTAACATTGTCTTTCTTTATTCCAACTCCCTTGATATCCTTAACTAACAAAAGTCCATTGATCTTAGTCTTAATTCAGTTGGGATTGAGAGTTCCAGAACTTCCATCTTTTGAGTGCAAAACTGCCTCCTAATTCATTAGATTAGATTAGATTAGATTCCCTACAGTGTGGAAACAGGCCCTTTGGCCCAACCAGTCCACACCGACCCTCTGAAGAGTAACCCACCCAGACGCACTTTCCTCTGACTTACGCACCTAACACTATGGACAATTTAGCATGGCCAATTTAGCATGACCTGCACATTATTGGATTGTGGGAAGAAACCGGAACACTCGGAGGAAGCCCACGCAGACACGGGGAGAATGTGCAAACTCCGCACAGACAGTCGCCCGCGGCTGGAATCGAACCTGAAAATTATGCTCTGAAGAATTTTATAGCAGAGGAAATTGTTTCCTCGTGCCTTATTCATGTTAATGTTCTCAGTTCAATTTCTTCTCAAGCTTTGAAATTTAAAAAAAAATATAAGTAAAGCTCATGTAACTTGATTTCATAACTTAAATTGGTATAACTTTGAGAAATATGCACTGAAAATTTTCAAGATTTTTTTCCCTTAAAGCTGACTGCAATAGATGAGAGTTTTACCGAGGTTTTGTGTGACGGAAACAGTATTTACTCCCTTTGAATACCAACCCTCTTGAGGTAATGACTGAAATTCCATTTGTCTTTTTGTGTCAGTGACATAGATTTTAGTCATTTGTGCAAAGGGGTGTCTGAGCCCTTTTGAGGGTGTGCCCAATAAGGAGAGAATCACACTCAGTTATAGTACCCAGACAATCAAGTAGACTGTTGAACGTGATCTCAACTTGAAGAAGGACCACCTTAATGAAGTACAGCAAAGACTGGTCACTGCTCATTCCCTGATATCACAATCACAATTCAGGGGAGAGAAGGGGGAATAAAACAAGCAAGTCCACTTTAATTCGGTCAAATGTTCAAGAATATGGAGTGTCACGATGGCTTAGTGGTTAGTACTACTGTCTCACAGCACCAGGGGACCTGCGTTTAATTCCCCAGCCTCAGGTGACAGCTTGTTTGGAGTTTGCACATTCTCCTCATGCTTGCCTCCTCCTGGTTTCCTCCCACAATCCAAAGGTGTGCAGGTTAGGTGGATTGGCCATGCTAAATTGCCCCTAAGTGTCTGGGGATATGTAGGCCAGGTGGATTAGCCATGGGAAGTGCAAGGTTACAGGGATAGGGGGATGGGTCTGAGTTGGACGCTCTTTGGAAGGTTGGTGTGGGCTGAATGGCCTACATCCACACTGTAGGGATTCTACGAGAACATAGATTTGACTCTTTGATGCATGGATTAGGATTTCTATTCCACATGGAGGAGTGGCAGCTGGTTTTCGCTCAATCAGGGTATGCATTTATAAAAAAATTAACACAAAAGGAATGACAATTATAAATAATTTTGTGAGGAGCAAAATTGGCTGCAATTTTCATATAAAGTGCAAACAAGTAACGCCTTGCAGTAGCATTGTTTGTATATCACAGCACCACAGATTATTCATTTTCCAATTACCGGCTGTATAAAATAAGATGGTAATATTTCTGCAGGTGCTTCATGAGGTACGACATATTTGCAACTTGACCTCAAGCGTGACCAAATTGCTCAACTGTTTGTCGCAAAGCAAACACAGGCAAGGTCAACACTGCACTGAAGGAATTGATTTAGGAGACTTTAAATGAGTTGTCCAAACACCAGGATAAGATGGGTAGTGCCCTCTGTGCCCTACTTACACGGAATCACTTACATCTTCAGATGACACATGAAAATATCTCTGAATTAAATAGAGTGTCGGTGTGCATCACTCCAGTGAAACTTGGCAGTGGTTCCTGTATAATCCATGCCCTCAGGACTTTTTATTTAGATTAATGCTACAGGCAAATGATTTGCTGCATCAAAACATTTGTGTTTCAATCATAATTGTAGTTCGATTCAGAGGCAATCCTTCCTACCAAAGCTGCATGGTATCCATTTAAAAAAAAAACTACCATCCATTTGGCTTGCGCTTTAAAATTGGGAGAAATGGTTGGATCCATTTTGACCAGCGAACTGGAATTTAATCAGACTGCACAAGATGTTCTTGTACTGAGCACTAGGTGAAAAAAAATCAATCCTGTTCTCAAACCCAGAGACCGAGGTATGCATGTGATTCCATTTGATCGAATGGGGGCAGCTGTACTTGTTTTGAGCAATGCATTTAAAAATATCTAGATCAATTTATTTAGTGCACCATTGACCTTCACCCAGCTTATACTTGGCTGGTGGAAAATGGTTAGATCAAGCTGTTAGATCAAAGTTGAATCAAACTGAAAAGGGCCAGGAAAATGATGGGCTCCAATCACATGAGTCACATGCACCCAGTTGCATCCAAATGAAGTGAAAACAAGATTTGTGCACTGTTAAAGTCAATGATTTTTGATGGTTTGATGCATAATTAAGTGATTAGTTAATGTGAGAAAATAAAATGCTTTTACGATCTTCTGATGTGCCACTTTCAATGTGCCACTGTTGCATTTCCTCTCTAACCCTCGTCAATCTCAGTTTTGTTCAGGCTGTTTGATGTTCTGGGCTGTTGTTTTGGCATTCAATTGTGGATCCGAGCCTGATTCAAGGTTGTAACCACTGATACAAGCAAACAGCTCCAAAATATGTGACGTAGCTATGTACATTCAGCAAGTGAGAGACATCATGTAGGACTACTGGTCAACAGGTTTATCTGAAATCACAAGCTTTCGGAGCACTGCTCCTTCATCAGGCTTGTGATTTCAAATAAATCTGTTAGACTATAACCTGGTGTCATGTGACTTCTGACTTTGTCCACCCCAGTGTAACATTGGCCCCTCTAGATTATATTTAAATGAAAACATAGACAAATCATAAAACATAGCCTGCACTTCACCATGGGGTCAACTTGTTACCATCCTCTCTAAGTTTAAGGATCTGCAGAACCTGCTTTGTCTAAGAAGGTAGAGCAAAAGTATTGACCAAGCGAACAAGAAATTGCTCTTGTATTGATCAAAATGTACTTATTGCATGTTAGCTACTAGTTACAGTTACATTGATTGAATTGACATTGGGACGGAGATCATTAAAGGGAACAGAATGCTAAGTCTTACTCCTTCAGAAGGATTTATGACATTATACTGAATGGTGCTTATGGCACACCTTTGATTTTAACCCTTTCAAACCCCTAATACAGCAAGCCACACTTACATGTCACATTATAGCGAGATTAAAGCATACATCTAAATTGCAAACAAAAAGTACTTCTTTGATGAACAAATTTGAAGGGTTCAGCTATTTTATAGTGGAATGCTTGGCTAACACCAACAAATTATCCCTGTAATACCTACTGGAATTATAATATTTACATGGTAGGTTCAATTTAAAATGAGGCTTGATAGAATTAAAGATGTAGAAATCATAAGAAAATGAATGATGCTAAATAATAAGTAGATTTGTTGTCTGAAAGAGTGAAGAATTTTAGAATTTATTTGTATCTCAGACCTAATCAAAAGTCATTTTGACTTTACAACACCATTCTCCCTATGGATCTATGTCTGTATAAATACTCCACTAAAGCTACTTCATCTAACCATATCAACACATTCTCTATTCCTTTACCCGTCATGTACTTATCGAATTTCCCCATTAGTAAATCCAAACTTTTCAAGTGTGGAGAAAAATACCTTGAAAATCTCAGACGGGATAAAGAACAAGGTGAAAGAGCATGGTCTTCTGCTGCAAGGTCATACCACATTTGTGGTAAAGTCCCTTCTTGAAATAACTCCAAGTAGGCAGGTATCCCATCACCAAGATACCTTTTATTTAGACAATTACAATACATGGACTGACTAGCTTACTCAGATCCAGTCCATAGAAGGAGGAGACTCTCTGAGACACCTATTTATTTATTAATGAGTTTATTTTTTCTTTCTTCTTCTTTCCATTTTTTTCTCTCTCTTCCCCCACACTACCGCCTAACCGCTTATTTTTACCCAGCACCCATGTTGTGTGTGTGCAAGTGTCGGACACAGTGAAGAAAAACAAGTATCTAAATCTCTACTTATATTCCACCTCCAGGAAGAAAGGAAACACCTGAGTGGCCAGTGGCAAGCAGTGTCCTTCTCGACAGAGTGCGAGATACCTATTTTTTTTCTCTTCTTTTTCAGAGCCATCTCTCAGAGTGAACAGAACCTCTGACACTCCTGTTTGTTTTATTTTATTTTTCCACACTACCACCTAACTGCAGTAGAGCTTATTTTTTCCCCAGCACCCATGTTGTGTGTGTGCGCAGGTGTGAGACACAGTGAGAGACACAAGGTGCACGAATCTTTATTCAATTTCCACCACCAGGAAGAAAGGAAACACCCAAGTTGCCAGTAACAAGCAGTGCCCTTCTTAACAGAGGACGAGACACCTATTTATATATTTTTAACCCCCACATTACCACCTAACTGCGGTACTGCTTATTTTTTATCCCCCAGCACCCATGTTGTGTGTGTGCAGGTGTGAGACACAGTGAAAGACACAAGGTGCACAAATCTTTATTCAAAATTTCCACCACCAGGAAGAAAGGAAATGCCCAAGTGGCCAGTGACAAGCAGTGCCCTTCTCAACAGAGGACGAGACAACTATTTATATCTGTCATCCAGGGCTCCCTGATTGGCCCAGGTTAACAATACCAATCAGGTATCTCATACTCGTTGGGTTCCACCTCCCTCGTTCTAACCACTACAGGATTTTTAGTCATTCAAGGGTTGTGACCTTTGCTGGTATTTAATGCTCTTCTGTAATTACTCTGAAGAAGATGGTGATATGCTGCCTTCTTGAATTGCTATCTTCCATGAAGTGAAGGTGCTCCTATTATGCTATTAGGGATTTTTATCCAGTATGACAATGAGGGAATGCAATGTATTTTAAAATAGTTTGACAAGTCGGATTGGGCAATTTAAATACTTTTGATATGCTCATAACATGTGCTAAATTATATTTTTGATTTTGCTTTTGTTCCAGAACTAAATATTCTTATATTCTATAATCCGACTGATAATACTGACACATTGGTGATTGATGTAATAGCTTGGAGCTTCTCCAATGGAAAACCTGATGTCAGGTTTAGGAAATTGCTTGAAGATGTTAAAGGTTGAAATGAAATTCAATGAAGACAAGTGTGCACTTGGAATACTATTCATAGTGATATCATCACGAGAACAAGCATAACGATTGACAATAGAACAAGCTTCCAAAAAAATCATGCAAGACAAGATGTCCATTCAGCCCATCAGACCTGTGCATTTGCTGCATGGTTATGCTTTTTTTTTTCCTTTTCAGATATTTATCTAATACCCTAAGACACATGGACTTAGAAATGTGTAAAAGATTAGCATGAAAATATCGGCGAACAATTGCCTGCGTGGGCGCAGGTTACTTATGTTATTTAAAATGTATTACAAACTAAACCACAGAAAACTCTATCAGTTCTGACTGTGCCAGAAAATTGTGTGTGATCTTTTCATGTTACAAGGAAAGGACTACTCAACTCAACACTTTGAAGAAAAACGTTTTTGAAGAGTTTTACATAGATATAAGATACTTGTTGGGCCGAAGACCCTGTTTCCACAGTGTAGGGGTTGTATTCTAGAATATTGATATAAGCCATACTGGCCAGTACAGAAGGAGTTTACTTAGTTTTTGAGGGATTGGGATTTCATTCACATAATCGCAAGTTAACATAATCCACTGTTGCATACTGTGATGAAGCCATTCCTTTAACGAGGTTATGCAGTCCTTGTTTTTTTTTCCGGGGAGGTCGTAAACAAAACAGACTCTGAAAAGTCTGGAGTTGAAGGGTTTTAGGGCCAATTTTATAATAGCTAACAGATACTGCCTTAGGCAGAAAGCTTTCAAGTTTAAAAATGAACACTTGTCAATGAAAGGGCAGTAGCCAGTTCTCCCAGCTCAGCTTTTCTCTGGTGGTTTGGTTTTTAGCAGTAGTGTGGAAAAAGCTACTGGACCCAAAGAAGCAGTTCTAGGCTGGTACTCTGTCTCCAACTTTGTTCCTGTAAAAACATGTGCCAAGGGGTGTTTATGGGGATTGTTGTAAGTATTTGGACCAGCATCATTAGGTTGGGATAGTCTGTTGGGTTTTCGGAGAGGATAAGTTATTTGGTATTCTATTTTCTGTTGTTTGTGTTTCATTCAGTAATCTTGTAAATACATTTTGTTTTGTTTAAAACTAAGTTGTTTGACCAGCTGATTCTCTCCTGGAATATCTGTATTACACCTGCTTAAAACAATTAGCAAATTTATGGTCTGGGCTACTTTCTTGAAATATTTTGAGGGGATCTGGACTGGTCCATAATAATACACATATGGAAGGGTCTGTACCAGTTGTAAGGAATTTGATCATAAGCAGAGGTCAATATTTAGGACATTGTCCTTAATGTTCAGCACAACATTGTGTTAACACAAGGACTTTATGAACTTAAGATGTCTACCTTAAGTGTATGCCTCATTGTGCAGATAACATGATTACAGCAGACATGGACAGACATTTCAACATAATTGCTTTTCAATCCTAAATTCCCTGCTTGTTTTTTCAAACAGCTAATGAAAACAGAAGACGTGTATTATGAGGTACATGCTTAGTTACCTGGATTTACAATTATATACAGATAACGTTCTCACTCTTTATCAACTGTTATTCTACCTCGTCCCAGTTTTGTTCATTTCTTTACACACACGGTGTTCATGTTTGTATCTTGTGATAGTGCACGCAGTGTGGAGTTTGTCTGATTTTTCTGAACCTTTTTCATTTTCTTGGAATAATAGTCTGTCTGATTTGCTATCAACATTTTCTCAGCTGACTCTGCTGACTTAAGCTATTGCCTTCGACACTTCTTTCTTTAGTTACATTAACTCTGTCTGACAAGGCAGTCTTTTTGTTTTGTGGTTTCAACATCAAGATTCTGTTGTGCTCCTGCAGTCGGACCTTTCCTGTCTGTCTGGCAATACATGTTCGCTTGATGTTTCCGTTCTGCTGTCTTCATCACATCAGTTACAATTCATTTTTCTGATTGAGATTTGAGATTCACAACCTGCTCTAAGATGTAATTTGAATTAATCAAATCTTCATCTGGCATTTCTCTCATTCTCAAATCAAACCACTCTTGATTCATCTGAATTTTTGGTTGATATCTTTGTGGCGATCAACTTTATAGGTTTGTTTGTCTGTTTCCTAGTTAAAGAGTTACATGAAGAATGGTTTGACCTTTTTGCAGTTAAAATGCTGTTTTTCCATGCTGGACATGCATTCTGTTGTTTTCTGTGATGGCATTGACAATATTTGCAATTTCTCCTTGCAACCTGACTTTTCTGTTGGCTATTTTGTGGATACATGTGGCTTTTCTCCACATTACTGCACACATAAGGTGTAGGACAATCAATGTTTCGGGCATGAGCCCTTCTTCAGGAATGAGGAGAGTGTGCCAAGCAGGCTAAGATAAAAGGTAGGGAGGAGGGACTTGGGGAAGGGGCGTTGGAAATGTGATAGGTGGAACGAGGTCAAGGTGAGGGTGATAGGCCGGAGTGGGGGTGGGGGCGGAGAGGTCAGGAAGAAGATTGCAGGTTAGGAAGGTGGTGCTGAGTTCGAGGGTTGGGACTGAGACAAGGTGGGGGAAGGGGGAATGAGGAAACTGGAGAAATCTGAGTTCATCCCTTGTGATTGGAGGGTTCCTAGGCGGAAGATGAGGCACTCTTCCTCCAGCCATCGTGTTGCTATGGTCTGGCGATGGAGGAGTCCAAGGACCTGCATGTCCTTGGTGGAATAGGAGGGGGAGTTGAAGTGTTGAGCCACGGGGTGGTTGGGTTGGTTGGTCCGGGTGTCCCAAAGGTGTTCTCTGAAACATTCCGCAAGTAAGCGGCCTGTCTCCCTTGCCTACTTGCGCCTACTTGTTCCTCCATCGCCAGACCATAGCAACACGACAGCTGGAGGAAGAGCACCTCATCTTCCGTCTAGGAACCCTCCAACCACAAGGGATGAACTCAGATTTCTCCAGTTTCCTCATTTCCCCTTCCCCCACCTTGTCTCAGTCCCAACCCTCGAACTCAGCACCACCTTTCTAACCTGCAATCTTCTTCCTGACCTCTCCGCCCCCACCCCCACTCCGGCCTATCACCCTCACCTTGACCTCCTTCCACCTATCGCATTTCCAACGCCCCTCCCCCAAGTCCCTCCTCCCTACCTTTTATCTTAGCCTGCTTGGCACACTCGCATCATTCCTGAAGAAGGGCTCATGCCCGAAACGTCGATTCTCCTGTTCCTTGGATGCTGCCTGACCTGCTGCACTTTTCCAGCAACACATTTTCAGCTCTGATCTCTCGCATCTGCAGTCCTCACTTTCTCCCACATAAGGTGTAGGCTGTTTCTCATGCTGTTCTGAGAAATTGTAGGTGGAATATATTTTGAAACATTTTCCTCCCAACAGTGAGAAAAGTGCAGCACCTTGTTCTGTTTTGCTCAATAAGTCCATAGCTATTGCATAATTCTACCATTGTGTGTGGAAGAATTCCCATTTCTTTATACCACTAGCATAGAACATAGAACATAGAACATAGAACATAGAACAATACAGCACAGAACAGGCCCTTCGGCCCACGATGTTGTGCCGAACTTCTAACCTAGATTAAGTACCCATCCATGTACCTATCCAAATGCCGCTTAAAGGTCGCCAATGATTCCGACTCTACCACTCCCACGGGCAGCGCATTCCATGCCCCCACCACTCTCTGGGTAAAGAACCCACCCCTGACATCTCCCCTATACCTTCCACCCTTCACCTTAAATTTATGTCCCCTTGTAACACTCTGTTGTACCCGGGGAAAAAGTTTCTGACTGTCTACTCTATCTATTCCTCTGATCATCTTATAAACCTCTATCAAGTCACCCCTCATCCTTCGCCGTTCCAACGAGAAAAGGCCGAGAACTCTCAACCTATCCTCGTACGACTTCCTCTCCATTCCAGGCAACATCCTGGTAAATCTTCTCTGCACCCTCTCCAAAGCTTCCACATCTTTCCTAAAGTGAGGCGACCAGAACGGCACACAGTACTCCAACTGTGGCCTAACCAAAGTCCTGTACAGCTGCAACATCACTTCACGACTCTTGAATTCAATCCCTCTGCTAATGAACGATAATACTCCATAGGCCTTCTTACAAACTCTATCCACCTGAGTGGCAACCTTCAAAGATCTATGTACATAGACCCCAAGATCCCTCTGTTCCTCCACCTGACTAAGAACCCTACCATTAACCCTGTATTCCGCATTCTTATTTGTTCTTCCAAAATGGACAACCTCACACTTGGCAGGGTTGAACTCCATCTGCCACTCCTCAGCCCAGCTCTGCATCATATCTAAGTCCCTCTGCAGCCGACAACAGCCCTCCTCACTGTCCACTGTCCACTGTCCATAGCAATTTGTAAAGGAGCTGGAATGGGGAAAGGTACAGCCATTTTCTCTTCAGCAGTTGTTTTAACTGTGGCTTGCTATGTTGTATGTTTTTGTCATCACGCTGGCAACTTGAGCTCTGCATATTCCTTGATTCTGTCAGCAGCTGTATGTTCTTACAGCTTTACAGCATTCATCTGAAAGGATTTGGCTTTCAGATGAGCCATGAAACAGCATTGGACACTAAAGGATTCCATGGCATAACCTCTAACATCAGCATGGAATTCCTCTTAGTAATCATGTTGAACATTTATTCCTCAACAAAAATCACTTCCAAAAATATTGTGGTCATTAGCGCTTTACTAGTTTTAGGAGATTGCAGTGCTAAAATTGGCTGCTATTTTTCCTGCATTAAAACAAGTCCTGAAAGGAGCTGTATAGCAATGAAGTGGTAGCAAACTGATATTGTCACTGGAGAGTAATCTAGAAACTCAGGATCTGGAGATTTAGGCTCCACTCTCATTGTGACAATTCAATTAATAAATCTGGAACATAAATCTACTCTTGGCAATGGTGCCATGTAACTGCCACCAGTAATTGTAAACATCCATCTTGTTCAGTAATTTCTTTTAAGGACAGAAATCTGCCATCCTCATCCAATCTTGGCCTCATGTGGGGGTTGGGGAAGCAGATAAGGCCAAAAGACCATAAAATTTAGGAGCAGCATTTGTCTATTCAGCCCATCCAAACTGTTCCACCATTCAATCATGGCTGATCTGTTTCTCAATCACTTTCTTCTGTCTTCTCCCTGTAGTCCTTGATGTCCTTACGAATCAAGACCTATCTGTCGCTTTCTTAAATACATTGACTGACTTGACCTCAACTCTTAAACATCTGTTTAAGCATCACGATCTGATGGTTTTGTACCCCTTGACCCTTACACACAGAAACAAATGTTAATACTTTCAACAAAACATATATTAGATTTCTTTGATAAGCCATCTGGCATAATTTATATCTGGGCATAGTTTTAATGGACATTGTTTTTGTTAACAGTTCCAAAAGGATTATCATTATGCAATAATGAATGCTTGGCTGAGTTACAAAAGCTACATTTATCTCACCAGGGAGCATAGAGTTATGCCTTCAACATTTCCCATCACTTTGCTGATGATCAAGATTATATTGATAGGACAGTAATTGACAAATTTGAAATTTTCCTTTTATTTGTGTGTACAATATGTTCATGGGTGGCTCGGTGGCTCAGTGGTTAGCACTGCTGCCTCACAGCACCATGGGCCAAGGTTCAAGTCCAGCCTCGGGCGACAGTCTGTGTGGAGTTTGCACATTCTCCCCGTATCTGCGTGGGTTTCCTCCGGGTGCTCCGGTTTCCTCCCACAGTCCAAAGATGGCCTCTTGCTGGGATATTTGTATCATCGATAGTCACAGGTGAGGTGCCGGAAGACTGGAGGTTGGTAAACGTGGTGCCACTGTTTAAGAAGGGTGGTAAAGACAAGCCAGAAAACTATAGACCAGTGAGCCTGACCTCGGTGGTGGGCAAGTTGTTGGAGGGAATCCTGAGGGACAGGATGTACATGTATTTGGAAAAGCAAAGACTGATTCGGGATAGTCAACATGGTTTTGTGCGTGGGAAATCTTGTCTCACAAACTTGATTGAGTTTTTTGAAGAAGTAACAAAGAAGATTGATGAGGGCAGAGCAGTAGATGTGATCTATATGGACTTTAGTAAGGCGTTCGACAAGGTTCCCCACAGGAGACTGATTAGCAAGGTTAGATCTCATGGAATACAGGGAGAACTAGCCATTTGGATACAGAACTGGCTCAAAGGTAGAAGACAGAGGGTGGTGGTGGAGGGTTGTTTTTCAGACTGGAGGACTGTGACCAGTGGAGTGCCACAAAGATCAGTGCTGGGCCCTCTACTTTTTGTCATTTACAAAATGATTTTGATGTGAGCATAAGAAGTACAGTTTGTAAGTTTGCAGATGACACCAAAATTGGAGGTGTAGTAGACAGCGAAGAGGGTTCCCTCATATTGCAACAGGATCTGGACCAGATGGGCCAATGTGCTGAGAAGTGGCAGATGAAATTTAATTCAGATAAATGCGAGGTGCTGCATTTTGGGAAAGCAAATCTTAGCAGGACTTATACACTTAATGGTAAGGTCCTAGGGAGTGTTGCTGAACAAAGAGACCTTGGAGTGCAGGTTCATAGCTCCTTGAAAGTGGGTTCACAGGTAGATAGGATAGTGAAGAAGGCGTTGGGTATGCTTTCCTTTATTGGTCAGAATATTGAGTTACAGGAGTTAGGAGGTCATGTTGCGGCTGTACAGGATATTGGTTAGGCCACTGTTGGAATATTGTGTGGAATTCTGGTCTCCTTCCTATCGGAAAGATGTTGTAAAACTTAAAAGGGTTCAGAAAAGATTTACAAGGATGTTACCAGGGTTGGAGGATCTGAACTACAGGGAGAGACTGAACAGGCTGGGGCTGTTTTCCCTGGAGCGTCAGAGGCTGAGGGGTGACCTTATAGAGGTTTACAAAATTATGAGGGGGATGGATAGGATAAATAGACAATGTTTTTTCCCTGGGGTCGGGGAGTCCAGAACTAGAGGGCATAGGTTTAGGGTGAGAGAGGAAAGGTATAAAAGAGACCTAAGGGGCAACTTTTTCACGCAGAGGGTAGTACGTGTATGAAATGAGCTGCCACAGGATGTGGTGGAGGCTGGTACAATTGCAACACTTAAGAGGCATTTGGATGGGTATATGAATAGGAAGGGTTTGGAGGGATATGGGCCAGGTGCTGGCAGGTGGGACTAGATTGGGTTGGGATATCTGGTCGGCATGGACGGGTTGGACCGAAGGGTCTGTTTCCATGCTGTACATCTCTATGACTCTATGACTCTATGTGCAAGCCAGGTGAATTGGCCATGCTAAATTGCCCGTAGTGTTAGGTGCGTTCGCCAAAGGGAAATGGGTCTGGGTGGGTTACTTTTCAGAGAGTTGGTGTGGACTTGTTGGGCTGAAGGGCCTGTTTCCACACTGTAGGGAATCTAATGAGCAGATTATCAGGTAAGTGCCAGCATTTTAACTGCATTGGAACAGCTTAGCTAGATGATGGCTAGTTCTGGAGCATAAATCTTCAGTATTATTGCTGAAATGTTATCAGATACAATTTTTTTTTGCAGTATCCAGTGCATTCAGCCACTTGTTGAGACAACATCGTATGAATCAGATGGACTGAAGCCTGGTGTATATATAAAGCTAAAGACCGCTGGAGGATGCTGAGACAGAACATTCACTCAGTACCTCTGGATGGAGACTGTTGCGAAAGCTTTAGTCTTATCTTTTGCATTGAAATGCTATGTTTGCCATTACTGAGGATGGGGATATTTTTGCAGCCTCTGCCCTCAGTGAGTTGTTGAATTTCCCACCATCATTTACACTGGATCTGAAAGGACTGTAGTGTGGGTAGCTATTAAAAGTCTTGCATTTGCACACATTTGTTGCACTGAACATGTGACTGATGCATGTTTTAGACTAGGATTACCTACAATAGTTACCCAAGTTAGCATAGCACAGATTACACTTTGGAAAGAGAACCATGCATGTTCTTTGCTCTATGAGGTTGGAGTTCAGGTGATCTTGGTCTAGATAATCTCCTTTAAAAGCTGGTTTCGTTTTCCCTAGATGAGGTTTATGGAATTAGTATGTACCTGGTTGGGCCTCAGATGTTTGACATTGACTGTAATTAGAAAAGGTAAGTAATACATTCATTACATGGCCAAGCAGCAAGTGCGGTAATGAGAGAAGAAATTCATTGCAACTCGAGGTCATGAGGATGAAATGCTTCAGTGTTTTTTTGTGAATGAAGGAATTATTAAATATTCTAAACAGTTTGAGGTTAATGTCATCCAAAGTTTTATTTTTGAAAAGAAAAATTGAATCACTTCTAAAGAAATAAATTTTCTAGTCACATAGATTTTACAGCGCTAAACTAAAACAAATTAGGAAAGGTACACTTTCTTAGTTTCAATTATTTATATTCTTTAATGGTATATGGGTGCTGCTGGCTGAGCCAGTGTTTATTTCCCATTCCTCACAGCCCTTGAGAAAGTGGTGCTGAGTTGTGTTTTTTTATTGAACCCCTGCAGTTATGCAATGTAGATACATCCATGATGTGTAAGGAAGGGAATTCCAGGATTTGAAGCCAGTGTTCTCAAGTCAACAATGTAAGGCTCAATAACTTGATTGCAGTGTTTCTGCATCCAGTTGAGCTCCTAGTTCCTTTAACTTGTTCAGCATATTCTGCATTCCTATTTCTTTCAAACTAGCTTTCCCTCAAATACATTGATATCAACTGAGGGAAAACTCCTCCATGCAACTGCAATTTTCACATTGCATCCATTCTGCTGAGTGGAGGATTTTTATTTGTGAATCCCTTACTAGATTTATAGATGACTATCTTATATTTTTAACTCCCAGTTTGGAATCTCACAAGTAAAATCTTTGGCTGGTGTGCAATGCAGATTGATGGCAACAGCATGGGTTCAATTCCCACACCAGCTGAGGTTACCATTGTTATGGACTAGGCCAGACCACTCAAAACATTCTTAAGCAGGCAGCCAGACCATAACATTGCAATTTGTTTCGGTAGTTGGCCATGCTAAATTGCCAATATGTCAGAGGGAAATGGGTCTGGGTGGGTTACTCTTCGAAGGGTAGGTGAGGACTTGTTGGGCCAAATGGCCTGTTTCCATACTGTAGGGAAACTAATCTAATCTAAAAGTGTACAGTGAAAATAACCTGAAGTAAGGTAGCTAGGATGACTACCAGGTTTTAAAACAGAAAAAAGTTTATTCACAAAATTACACAATAAAACACAGAACAAAGGACCCCTGCAGAACTCAGTCTATCCAAACTAGACATAATTATGCTGGTTCCGAATATATACAACAGTCCCAATAAGCAAACCCTCTTGAAACACGGTAAATAAAGGAACAGATGCTTACAGGTTGAAGTTAGAAGGGCAGAGAGAGAGAGAGAGTTTCCACACAGCTCACTTCTGAACTCCCAACTAGTTCTGGACTGAACCGCTCAGCTAGAGAGCTGACCACACCCCTTTCATTATACAGGTCACTTCTAAAACATGACGACTTTGGCCTGAAGCTTCATCTGTTTACATATAAACAAAAGGCCTCTCAATACCCTTTAATCTCTATACCAAACCAGTGTACTCGGCACCGGGAGCATTTACGACCCCTCTGAAAATGTCCAAGGACATAGTATCCTTGAGAAAAGGAACAGCTTTTAGAAAAAAAAAGAACCAGCTTTGTGGCACCATGAAGGAATCTTCTTCTCAACCTTTCCCCTCGCCTAAGGCATGGTGATCTTCAGGTTAAACCCCCACCGGTTACGTCTCTCAAATGAGTGAGCAGCCCTTTGGTCTGGTAAGATTATGGCAAGTTTACCTTTTATCCTTCAAAACACTTTACAATGTCAAGGATCTCTAGATCATGCCTGAGTCAACTCTTCCTATTTAATGAAAACAAATGTTCCTTCATCAAGAGTCTGGTCAAACTCTGAGAGAACGTTTTCGTAGCTGGGCCATGTTTCCATCGTCTCCACTCCATCACCATATTAGGAAAGCAGAAGCAATTGTGTTTTGTAAAATTCAAGTTTTCTTTCATGTGGGTGCCACCATCAATTATCACCCAAGTCTAATTACAATAGAACAATAGAAATGATACTGCATAGAAACGGACCATTTGGCCCTTCTTGCCCATGGCAACCCAAAGACACCCAATCTTAATTTCCTCTGAAAATGTGGTGCACAGCTGCCTTTTTGAACCGCTGCAATCCCAACAGTGTCGTAGACCCACACTACTATTAGGGATATACTTCCAGAACCAGTATTCTGAAATCATTCCTTTAACAAGAAAACTTGGAAGGAAACTCTCACACTTTTGAGAACATTTCCACTCATATTAATTAGGAGAAAGTGAGCACTGCAGATGCTGGAGATCAGAGCTGAAAATGTGTTGCTGGAAAAGCACAGCAGGTCAGGCAGCATCCAAGGAGAAGGGCAATCGACGTTTCGGGCATAAGCCCTTCTTCAGGAATGAGGAGGGTGTGCCAAGCAGGCTAAGATAAAAGGTATGGAGGACGGACTTGGTGGAGGGGCGTTGGGAATGTGATAGATGGAAGGAGGTTAAGGTGAGGGTGATAGGCCGGAGAGGGGGTGGGGGCGGAGAGGTCGGGAAGAAGATTGCAGGTCAAGAAGACGGTGCTGAGTCCGAGGGTTGGGACTGAGATAAGGTGGGGGGGAGGGAAAATGAGGAAGCTGGAAAAATCTGCATTCATCCCTTATGGTTGGAGGGTTCCTAGGCGGAAGATGAGGCGCTCTTCCTCCAGGCGTCATGTTGCTTTTCCAGCAACACATTTTTCAGCTTTTCACTCATATTAGTTGTTCATTCTTTTACAAGTAACAATGGCTATTTCTGGCATTTTGATCCATTAATGTAAGCTCAGGAAGTTTTGGATGAAGTTCCTAGAATTTAGAGTCATAGGTAGACATGATAGTAAAGAAGATGATTGGTACACTTTCTTTTATTGGTCAGTGCATTGAGTATTGGAGTTGGGAGGTCATGTTACATCTGTACAGGATATTGGTTAGGCCACTTTTAGAATACTGCATTCAATTCTGGCCTCTGTGCTCTAGGAAAGATGTTGTTAAACATGAAAGAATTCAGAAAAGATTTACAAGGAAATTTTGGGGGTGGGTTGGAGGATTTGAGTTATAGAGAGAGAGGCTGAATAGGCTAAAACTATTTCCCCTGGAGTGTCGGAGGCTGACGAATGACCTTTTGGAGATTTATGAAATCATGAGGGGCATGGATAGGGTGAAACGTCAAGGTCTGTTTTCCAGGATTGAGGAGTCCAAAACTAGAGTACTTAGGTTTAAGATGAGAGGGGAAAGATTTAAAAGGGACTTAGGGGGCAACGTTTTCATGCAGAGGGTGGTGCGTGTAAGGAATGAGCTGCAAGAGGAAGTGGGAGAGACTGGTATAATTATGCATTTAAAAAGATATCTGGATGGGTATATGAATAGAAAGGTTTAGAGTGATATGGACCGGAGGGTCTGTTTTCGTGCTGTACGTCTTTATGTGTCTATGACACTAAAATGGAACTCAGGGCTTCAAGTTTGCATGGTTAACAGTGAATTTGTTCTATTGTAAAAATGGTTATTTAATGCTGGTTGATTGCGAGATTTCTAGAACTTTGGGATCAGCAAGTAGGAGTGTCAAAAATCCAAAATGAGTTTGTTCAATTATATTGTTCTCCCCACGTACCTCAGCATCAACCTTAACCTTTGATAATCTAACCTATTAGTCAGGTGGTCTTCCCATTAACTGTGCCTTTTTGCAACGTGAGAGATGATAATGTTAATTCAAAACAGGTTAAATATACCGATTCAGCATTTGATTTCCAAGAATTCATTGTACTTACTTGGTTATTTCCATATAGATTAAAGAAGCAGTGGAAGACGATATTTGGCTTCTGCTTGCTCTGAATTATGTTTTGTATATATTTTATTCATACAATATACACATTCTTCTCTCAAATTCCACACACATCACATGTAAACACTGCCATAGTTTAGCGGTGGCTTGAATAAACTAAGATGGGAATCCTTACATAAATATTTAGTTGATCAGCCATTTGCCTGTTTAAATACTCAGTTGACATCATTGACACCAAGCTATATTATATAATGGATTTAGTGGAGATGGACTGCACATTAGATTTGGATCCCAAGTCAGAATCTCCCCACATATTAAACTTGCGTGCAGATGTGATAACTAATGGAGTATTTTGTGGCTTAATGACAAGTTAAGGAGAAAAGTATAAACTGAAATTATTGACTGGTTTAAGAAATATTTAATTGGACAGATTTTTGCAGAGTTTGGTGGACTCTGCAGATTTTTGAAAATGCCAAGTGTGTTGCAGAATTCCATCCCCTATTTCTGACAGATCCCATTTTTGTCACATAGCAAAAGAGGCAGGAGTCATGATACACAAACTTGGGAGGACCATTTGAAATTAGTTATGAAGTTCAAACAGATGCTATTTTGGATGTTGGAAAGGGTTGAACCCAAAATATGAGTGCCATGAATTTATGGAGTATTATGAATGCTTAACGGAGTTTCAAAACCTAAAATTGTTTCAGCAGGGGTTCTGTGTTCTTACTTTGATTGACAGTTTAAAAAGGCTATAGAAGAATTAGCTGTTTTGGTATAGCATCTGAATAAAAGTTTGTTTGTATTAGAGATTAAGAACTTGGCAAGTCCTAAGAGCTGAGATTGGCAATTTTATTTCACTGACAAGCATATAATGAGAAAGAGCTCTGTTGGTTTATTAGAAATTTTTTGTCTCCCTGTTGCGCCTGATGTCCACCCACAGTGAATGCTGGGGGAGTGGCTATGAAGGTTGCATAGATCGATGAGGGGAAAAAGAGTAAATGGAGGGCGTGAAGGTAGAAGGAATGGTATGGAGTTGGGGGGCAGTGAGTGGGATTGTGCAGAACAGAGAGCCTAACAGTCTAAAACAAATGGGACAAAGTTGATTACAGAAATGGGTTTTCTAACCTAATACCTGCCTCATCGTTTGGGAGGTCCGGTGCAAGACCTCTTTGGAGTGAAACATCAATCAAACAGGATACTTTAAACTGAAGTTGCTGAATTAAGTCAGGAAATTTCCCAATTTTGCCAAATGGCATCAGCAGCAGAAATTCAGTCACATTTCAGATTCTCACCCAAACACTTGTGAAGGCTTTCCTGTTATTAAGTTTTGGATTCCCTGGCTGCAATATGTCAAGGAAAATTGCCAGAGAGAGTCAGAGATCTTGAAAAGACAGTTTTCAATGAACTTTCCATTGTTAATTCAAATGAAACAGCACCTTGCCACCAGCCCGTAAACATGATCCTTTTGAGTTTGCCCTGGAGCTTATAAGGTCATAAGGAGAATCTTCTGCAGTCTTGGCTCACACTTGCCGGGAGTCATTCTAAGTCATTTATTTTTGACCTTTCCTTACCAATAAGGAGTTGCATCAGTGTACTTTATTGAGGTGTAAGGCAGGAATACAAAGCCTTATCTTGGGATCAAAAAGTTTATTAGATGCATCAAAACTATCCATTCTCTAAAGGCCCAACGTACTAATCCCTTCTGTCTGCAAAAACAGAGGTCAGTAAGGGAAAAGAGGAAAGAAGATTATTTGAGCGTCCTCATGGTGATATTAGGGGAATCATAGGACCAGAGAGGCAATATGTGAAAAGGTATAAGTGATGGAGGTGCCTCTTCAACTCTATCCTGTTAAAAACACAGGTAGAGTGACCTGCCATATTTCTCCTCACTGATTTCTTCATGCAGGCTTCTAAGCTGAGGCTGGAGTGGGTAGCAGTCTTCAATTGGTTATTAATGACAACTTGATGACCTCCACTGAGGTATGTGTAGCTAGGCCACCCTAAGCTTTGAAGGCTTCATGTTAAAATTGTTGCGGCAGACAGAGTTGTAATTGGAAGGCTATTTACGTAATTTTACAGTCCCACCTGCAACCTCTTTATTGGAGCCTATGAAATTTTACAAGGTGCATAGCTTTAGTTTTCTAAAATAGGGAAAAGTAGCAACCAATGAAATGGCCTAATGTAGAAACAATCTGCTGCTACAGTTAAATCTGTATTGAGGACCAAGCATCCATGGCCTAATTTAGTTTAACACAGAGTATGCTCATCAGTCAGAATATCTGGAGTCAGTTGATGTGTGCAATAAATCTGAGATGTCATTGTAATGGGAGTACAATGGAGTATTTAGTGAGAGCTCAAAGCATAATCCTCCTTGATATGAGTTAGGCTCATACAGCACAGAAACAGACCCTTCAGTCCAACTCATCTGCACTGACCAGATATCCTAAATTATTCTAATCCCTTATGCCAGCCCTTGGCCCATATCCCTCTAAACTCTTCTTATTCATCTACCCAGTCAGACCCCATTCAAATGTTGTAATTGTACCTTCCTCAACCACTTCAACTGGCAGCTCATTCCATATTCACACCACCCTCAATGCGAAAGAGTTACCCCTCAGGTACTTATTAAATCTTTCCCCTCTCAACTTAACCTATGCCCCTGGTTTTGGATCACCTCCCAAACTGGGGAAAACGACCTTGACTATTCACCCTATCCATGCCTTTCATTGTTTTCTCAACCTTTATAAGGTCACCCCTCAGCCTCTGGCACTCAAGGGAAAATGCCATGGGGGGGAGGGGGGTTGGCATGGTGTGAAGGATGTGATAGCACTACAGGGAAAAGGTTCACCAGGATATTGCCTGGGATGGAGAAACTGAGCAATAAGGAGACACCAGATAGACTTAGATTGTTTTCTTTAGAGGGGGGACATGATTGAGGTGTATAGGATTATGAGGGGTATGGACTGGGTGAAAACAGAGCAGCTGTTCCCCTTCGTTGAAGCATCAATCATGAGAGGGTATAGCATTAGAGTAAGAAAGCAGGACATTCAGAGGGGATTAGGGAATAAAACATTATCACTCAGTGGGTGGTGGGAATCTGGAATGCACTGCCAGGGAAGATAGTGGAGGCTGGAAACCTTACTATCTTGAAAAATATTTGAATGAGAACTTCAAATATCATAACATTCAATGATGTGGGATAAGTGCAGAAAATTAGAATTAGCACTCTTTTAGTGATAGTTATGTTGATAGGCCTTTTCTGCGCTGTATGAATCTGTGAATCTATAAACTCTTTCCAGTTTGTGGTTGGAGCAGTTTGCTGTTACTATCTCCTTTCCTTGACTGGTTTTAAGCTGGTACAGGAAAACCACTTGTGAATCCCACTACAAGAAGCTTTTGTCTTAAAACAGGTATATATTATTATTACATGATAACAATGGCAGAAGTTGCAGTAGACATTATTACTAACTTTATGAGGAGACTTAAGCTGTCAGGTCTGTTGTGTTTGAAGTCCAAAAATATTCTGTCTTTTCCCCACACAAGTCACCATTGCATTGTCTTACTTAATGAGGCTTAATGCAATCACCAACATTACCCCTTTTAGAACAATTACTTTATATAATATCTTGCCCAAAGCTTTTTTTCTATACTTTTATTCATTTTTCCTTTGAAGAAAAAGAATTGAAACATTTCTCTTGAACTTGTATTGTTTCATCATCGGATTTTAAATTCATATCTGCTATTCAGAAGGCAGCGTTGGTGTCGCAACAATTTCAGTTGGTGAATAATCAGTGGGCTCAAATTGACTTTTCCACTTATTCATTTTCTTCTTGCAAAATTTGCCACTTTCCATCTGAGTTTTCTGCAGTGATCATCTCTGATCACTACATCACTGACTGAGTCTTGACCATACACCAGGCAATCCTTTCCAACACATCTTCCCATCAGAGAGCTGGAATAATTAGGCTTTTTGTTATATACTAGTAAGTTGTCTGTCATGATTTGGAGATGCTGGTGGTGGACTGGGCCGTACAAAGTTAAAAATCACACAACACCAGGTTATAGTCCAACAGGTTTAATTGGAAGCACTAGCTTTCGGAGTGCTGCTATTGGACTATAACCTGGTATTGTATGATTTTTAAGTTGTCTACGATTGTGAAATTCTGTCAGCACTCAAAGTGTGTGTTTTTGCCCAGTGGATTGGATTTTGTTTGGCCATTCTTCAAGAGAGTGTTGGTAAATGGTAGCATGGCCTTTATTTCTCTTTGGCTCTTGTTGAGTTCACTTGAGTCTATTTTTAGCTTGCTGGCTTTGATTCTGCTCAGCCGCATTAAATATATGTCTTTTGTCATCTTAGGTAACCTCATTGGATTCTTTGTTCTTTTTGGGTTCAACAATGTGTCAATGAAATCCAAATCATGTGTTCTACTAGTTACCTCTTGTCCAGTGTTTAGTATTTGTTTTGTAATTGGACCGGATGTTCTCTTGTGCAGATTTGTCATAAGTTGGTCTCTCTTAACCTGCTAACTGTCTAAGAATTCCTGTCTAAGTAAACTGTCTAAGTTTAATTCCTCCTGCTGCTTCAAGAAAGCTAAGTTAAAATCATGTCTACATGATCAAGAGTGTTGTTTCTTAATTATGAATTACATGGGTTAGAGTCATGTTGTGAATCTTTAATGCCTTACACTCTTTGTCTTGCTTGCAGCATACCTTTAACTTGAAGAGTCATTCCAACTTAACCACATCTGTCGGTTGTAACGTTAGTTAATTTTTTAGCCATGGTATTTAATCATATAAGACAATAATACTGACATTTCTATCAAGCATGAAATTAATGAGATGTCTGTATATATAAACCGAAGTTGGTAGATCATCAATTCCCCTTGGGAATGCATTTGGCATCTTTCTAATGCCAGTGATTCAACCACATTACCATCTTTGGATGAGTAGCCAAAGTGTCCTACTTCCACACATCTTCTGGAAGGGTCCTACCTCCTTTAAACATATAGCATTCATTTTTTAGTAGATGGGCCTTACTTGTACTTATGAAATTTCCTTGTTCCACAACATTGACAATGACTTTTATGTCAACTATGTGGCTTACACTTTGTGTTGGCTTGTCTTGTATGACTTTACATTGCTATATCTTTAAACTGAAAAAATTCCAGTGTTGTCTTGTGATAAGCTTGTCCTTCTCCATCCAGGGGCTCACTGTGGTTCCTCCTTGGTCATAAAATGTCTCACCAGTAATTCCAACAAAAATTTTGTTACTTAGGAAGTTGATTTCAAAGTCCTACACTCTCAGTTTTCCACCACTCTATGGAGATTGTTACTGAACTTATAAATTCTAGATGTTGAATTCTGTTAAATCTTTCTCTTTCAAGTACTTTATTTGTTCTCACATACACACGGACACAGGTACAAACAGACGTGCACACAGACACCCACACACACCCTTATAGACACACACACTCCCACACTCACACACACACCCTTTCTCACACTCACAACCCCCACCCCAGACAGACAAACACACACAGACAGACAAAGACCCACATGCACACATATATTTTGTGGGGTGAATTTGTACTTGCAGAGTTACATTGCACTTTGGTCAAAAACTGCATACATTCATGTGGAACTCTGAGCTCAAAAACTGCATGAATTTATGTAAAACACTGTTATCTCACTTTTTAGATTAGAATCAATCTAAACATCAGGTCATAGAAAGAGAACACAGGGGGCCAACACCTTCAACACATTGTCTAGCTATCACCATTGTTAACAGCTAACCCGAGAATGCAACTTTTAAAAAAAGGGTTTTGTGATTTACACATGAAAGAAGTGAAACTATCACTGTATTCTAACAGATGAAAGGCTCAATTTTTCAATGTTTAATTTCAGTTACATCACACTGCAAATTTTTGCTATAAATTCTGTGTTACGATCGAGCCCTCCACTATCACCTGATGAAGGAGCGCCGCTCCGAAAGCTAGTGTGCTTCCAATTAAACCTGTTGGACTATAACCTGGTGTGTGATTTTTAACTTTGTACACCCCAATCCAACACCGGCATCTCCAAATCATGCTAATTCTTGGTAATTGATTATTTATTCTTCTTACATTTTGATTCTGCATATCTCAAATTATCCTTTTATTGCTGGCTTTAAAAGTTTTAAATCTATTTTAATGCTGCTGTAATCATTTTCCCAAGTATATTCTTATTTCTTCAATATAATGATATTGTTTCATTTTCCTTGTCCTAAAGGGTTTTTTTTTCCTGATGCATTTACAGTCAAGTTGAAGGTATTCTGACTTCTATGGCCAACTAGGAGTTTTTTTTAACTTTCCATGAGAAAAATGGAAGTTTCCTGCTTTTTGTGGGGGAAAAAAATGGACAATTTCATACCTTACATAGACAAATAATCAATGCCTGGTTTTTTTTTGCCATAACATTTCAATGAAGTTTACTCTCTGCAGCCTTAATATTTTTTCCCACCAATCCCATGGTTTAAATTATGGATCTCCTGCTCTTACTGCAATCTCAGTTGTCTCCTTACTTGGCCTTCCATTGGACTACATCAATTTAAGCTTTTAAATTGCCCCTTTGTCACTTTAATTCAAGCTTTGCAAGGTTTTCTCTGCTGGGACTTTGGCTTAAATTACTGATACAGCCTTAAATTTCTCTACTATATTGGTGACTCATGGTATCCACTTGCTACAACAGCAATGCACATTTTGAGTTATAAGTAGCCCTTTTTAACATTTAGGCATTCAGCCCATTCTGTATTATTAATGTACAGTGTTCCCATTACCAAACAAGAATTTCTAACTTTACTCACAGAGATCTGATGCTTATTTGTTGCCCAGCTGAACCTCAAATCCTGAAGAAGGGCTTATGCCCGAAACGTCGATTCTCCTGTTCCCTGGATGCTGCCTGACCTGCTGCGCTTTTCCAGCAACACATTTTCACCTCAAATCAAGACTACTCCTGAACTTCTCTTACCACATGTGAAGCTTTACCACTAAGTGTTGTTCTCCTTAGTTATATTTTTTCCATGAGTTTACCTGCAAAGTTGGCTGAAGCTGCCAACAGTCTGGATGAGTAGCTCTAAAGGATTTAAAGTCATAAAAGCTACAGACCTCCAGCTACTGGCCAGACCAGCATTCACTGCAATTGGGTCTATTAGCATTTTCACCATTGTTGCATTATGGTATGAAGCAATAATGCTCTGCACTGCTGCTACGCTGTGTATGTTGCAATGTGAATGCTACTGACAAATGATTAATGTAGATTCCTTGTGAGAAGATTTGTAGCTCGGGTGCTCGTTGTTGTGGCTCTGTTCGCCGAGCTGGGAATTTGTGTTGCAGACGTTTCGTCCCCTGTCTCGGTGACATCCTCAGTGGTTGGGAGCCTCCTGTGAAACGCTTCTGTGATGTTTCCTCCGGCATTTATAATGGTCACTATAAATGCTGGAGGAAACATCACAGAAGCGCTTCACAGGAGGCTCCCAAGTACTGAGGATGTCACCTAGACAGGGGACGAAACATCTGCAACACAAATTCCCAGCTTGGCGAACAGGACCACAACAATGTAGATACCTGCCGCAATCCCTTTTCCTTGGGTGAGTCTAAAGGTGTACTTACTGACTGTGCAGAGGACAATTACGAGTGAGTATTATCAGAAGATGCAGTTTATTGCATGATAGCAAAGCTACAAGTTGTATTCTTAAGTTCGACATTATTCCTAAGATTATGACGAAACCTAAGATAACAAGTCTGTACTCTTTGAGATCCAAATGTGCTTTGCCTTTCACCATCCAAGGCTGTATGAACTTATCAGAGTGGTCAAGCTTAGTACAATCTCCAATTGTAACCCTTTCTGAACCACCTTAAACAACAGGTTGTGGATTGCTTATATCATGCTGCATCAGTATCACAATTGTGTAAGCCAGCTTGATAGGCCAGAATGGGCTTTTTGTTTCCACTTTTGTCTGTATGTTCATTAAAGATGTTGTATTGCCTTGACATATGCTTCCATCATCACCAATAGCTCACTGAAACTTGCCATTAAACTTGTGATTCAAAGCACTCAAATTCAATTTTACTTTTGCCTTATTTTGTCTTACTTATTACTGTATACTTTTTTTTTAGAAAAAAGACAATCAGTTGTAATTTGAGGCATAATTCATATCTAAGGCAATGGTTACATGTCCTATTTCAAACATTTGTGCACAGACTACTGGCTTACACACCCACAGCAGTTCCTGAGTGCAGCACTGATGGATATGACAAATTTGAAAAAAATCATTATACCGAAGACTCGTTCACTGTCTTGGTTAAACATAAAAGATCCCATGAATGAAAATTAATAGCGAAATTCTCCCTGGGTAAGCATGTACGCCTTAAACACCAACCCCCAAAACTAAATGGATATTTGACTAATTTGTTCTTTGTGGGATCTTCCTGTGTTCAAAATGGAAACTGTTTCCTACATAACTAGAGTGACTACATTTCACAAAGTAAAATTGGTTGTAAAGTTGCGATGGCAGTAGATAAGTACAAATCATTTTTTGTTATTCTATAAAATGATTTTTTAAAACATATTTAATACATCCTGTTGTTACTTGCAATTTATTTGAAAATTGACTTTTAGATATACTACACGAGAACTCTAAATGGTTGCACTCTGGTCATCTGCAACCTTTTGTAATTTAGTCGCTCAGCCTAAATGCAAAAGAGAAAGATTTAAAATGTTATGTTAATGGATGGGATAAAAAAAACATTATAAATTATCCATTGGACTGAGTGGTATGCAAGGGGAGTTTAGTCTGCTAACTAAATCATTCTTCAGGAAATTAAGCATCATATAAAGACAGGGTCTGAGCAGGTCAGGCAAAGAAATCCCCCTGGGTCTCTTACAGGGAGAGAAAATAACCTTTCCTCTGTTGATTTCACTTTGTGCCCTATTATGATTGGAGATGCAAACAGAAAATATGAAGCTTCACTGGCAACAGTATATGAAGGGAGTAGGTAAAGCATCATTAAAATCTCTCTACCAAGCACTGCCTGACCCTTTGTAAATGAACCCTTTGAGAACCAGGAGAGAATTTTTCCTTCTTTGCAACTGAAAATAAAATGTGTAATCAGGTAACACTCTGTCAACAAATGGATTAACTGCTCGGTGGCTCTTGGTATCATTCTTCTTTTCGAAACTCAATGTAGGGATATTCTCACATATTTTGTAGGTTTAAGAAAAACAAAATAAGAGTTTGTGCTTCAAAAGCTCCAGGGATGTTGTTGCTCCTGAAACATTGCTGCATTTACTTCCTACATTTGTTCAAAATTAGGTCACAATTGCAAAAAGTGAAGCACATTGGCTCTCATTTTGTAAATACATTGCAGATATCTTTTGTAACAAAGTATTCTAATTATTGCTTCAAATGCGAACAAGAAACTAGCATTTATATGATGTGTTTTATGGCCTCAGGAAAGCTCAGAATACATTACAAGACAATGAAGTAGTGAAGTGCCATCAAGACTGTACTGTGGGAAGTGCAGAAACCAATTTGTTGAGACAGCAGACTTCCACAAACAGCAAAATAATTATGATCAGATAATTTATTTTAATTAAGTTGGTTGATGGATAAACATTGGTCAGGACATTGTCAAATGTTCCACTGCTCTTCTTTCAATAGATGCCATGAAGTACAGGTCCTCAAGGGTCATAATCTCCGGATTACTGCCCGAGCCACGTACCAATTGGCATAGGGATAAGAAAATTAGGGAAGTAAACACGTGGCTAAGGGAGTGGTGTGGGAAAGAGGGATTCCACTTCATGGGGCATTGGCATCAGTTTTGGAACCGGGGGCATCTGTACCATTGGGACGGTCTCCACCTGAACTGATCAGGTACCAATGTTCTAGCGAAGAGGATGAATAGGATGGTCAGTAGGACTTTAAACTTCTGAGTTGGGGGGAAGGGAAAGTGAAAGCGACAGGGAGTATGGAGTTAAATGGAAAGATAAGCAGCAGAATAGCATGTGTGCAAGCTGATTTAAACTTGAGGCAGACTGGGAATGCAGCAAAAAAGGAAGGATAACTTAGGACATCTTAAGACTTCCAATATCTCTAATGATAAGAAAGTTAGCATTAAGGCACTTTACCTGAATGCTCGTAGCATTCGTAACAAAGCAGATGAACCAGTGGCACAGATCATCGTGAATGATAATGATGTGGTAGGCATCACAGAGACGTGGTGGCAGGGGGGTCAGGACTGGCAGTTAAACATCCAAGAATTTTCAACTTATCGAAAAGACAGGGAGGCGGGCAGAGGGGGTGGGGTTGCCTTGTTAGTTAAGAACAAAATTAAATCTATGGCACTGAATGACATAGCGTCGGATGATATGGAGTCTGTGTGGGTGGAATTGAGGAACCACAAAGGCAAAAAAATCATAATGGGAGTTATGTACAGACCTCCTAACAGTGGTCAGGACCAGGGGCGCAACATGTACCAGGAAATAGAGAAGGCATGATAGAAAGGCAAGGTCACGGTGATCATGGGAGACTTCAATATGCAGGTGGACTGGGTAAATAATGTTGTTAGTGGATCTAAAGAAAGGGAATTCATGGAATGCTTACAGGATGGCTTTTTGGAACAGCTTGTCATGATGACCACAAGGGAGCAGGCTATTCTGGACCTAGTGCTATGTAATGAACCAGACTTTATAAAAAATCTTAAAGTAAGGGAACACTTAGGAAGCATAATATGGTAGAGTTCAGTCTGCAGTTTGAATGAGAGAAGGCAAAATCGGATGTATTGGTGTTACAGTTAAATAAAGGTAATTATGAGGGCATGAGAGAGGAACTGACGAAAATAGACTGGAAGCAGAGCCGAGTGAGGAAGACAGTAGAGCAAAAATGGCAAGAGTTTGTGGGTATAATTGAGGACATTGTACAGAGGTTCATCCCCAAGAAAAGAAAGATTATCCGGGGAGGGATTAGACAGCCATGGCTGACAAAGGAAGTCAGGAAATGTATTAAAGAAAAAGAGACATCCTATAAAATGGCCAAGACCACTGGAAAATCAGAAGATTGGGAAGGCTACAAAAACAAACAGAGGATAACAAAGAGAGAACTAAGGAAGGAGAGGATCAAATATGAAGGTAGGCTAGCCAGTAATATTAGAAATGATAGTAAAAGTTTCTTTCAATACATAAGAAACAAACGGCAGGCAGAAGTAGACATTGGGCCACTTCAAACTGATGCTGGAAGCCTAGTGATGGGAGATAAGGAAATAGCTGGAGAACTTAATAAGTACTTTGCATCAGTCTTCACAGTGGAAGATATGAGTAATATCCCAACAATTAAGGGGAGTCAGGGGGCTGAGTTGAGTATGGTTGCCATTACAAAAGAGAAAGAGAAAGCTAAAAGGTCTTAAAATTGATAAATCTCCTGGCCCCGATGGGCTATATCCTAGAGTTCTGAGGGAGGTGGCTGAGGAAATAGCAGAGGCGTTGGTTGAGATCTTTCAAAAGTCACTGGAGTCAGGGAAAGTCCCGGATGATTGGAAGATCGCTGTTGTAACCCCCTTGTTCAAGAAAGGATCAAGACAAAAGATGGAAAATTATAGGCCAATTAGCCTAACCTCGGTTGTTGGTAAAATTCTAGAATCCATCATTAAGGATGAGGTTTCAAAATTCTTGGAAGAGCAGGGTCGGATTAGAACAAGTCAACATGGATTTAGTAAGGGGAGGTCGTGCCTGACAAACCTGTTGGAGTTCTTTGAAGAGATGACAAGTAGGTTAGACCAGGGAAACCCAGTGGATGTGATCTATCGAGACTTCCAAAAGGTCTTTGATAAGCTGCCACACGGGAGGCTGCTGAGCAAGGTGAGGGTCCATGGTGTTTGAGGTGAGCTACTAGCATGGATTGAGGATTGGCTGTCTGACAGAAGGCAGGGAGTTGGGATAAGAGGTTCTTTTTCGGAATGGCAGCCAGTGACAAGCGGTGTCCCGCAGGGTTCAGTGTTGGGGCTGCAGCTGTTCACGTTATATATTAATGAAGGGACTGGGGGCATTCTAGTGAAGTTTGCCGATGATACGAAGTTAGGTAGACAGGCAGGTAGTACTGAGGAAGTGGGGAGGCTGCAGAAGGATCTTGACAGTTTGGGAGAGTGGTCCAGGAAATGGCTGATGGAATTTAATGTGAGCAAATGCGAGGTCTTCCACTTTGGAAAAATGAATACAAGCATGGACTACTTTCTAAACAGTGAGAAAATTCATAAAGCCAAAGTACAGAGGGATCTGGGAGTGCTAGTCGAGGATTCTCTAAAGGTAAACATGCAGGTTGAGTCCGTGATTAAGAAAGCGAATGCAATGTTGTCAATTATCTCAAGAGGGTTGGAATATAAAAGCACTGTTGTGCTACTGAGACTTTATAAAGCTCTGGTTAGATCCCATTTGGAGTACTGTGTCCAGTTTTGGGCCCCACACCTCAGGAAGGACATACTGGCACTGGAGCATGTCCAGCGGAGATTCACACGGATGATCCCTGGAATGGTAGGTCTAACATATGAGGAACGGCTGAGGATCCTGGGATTGTATTCATTGGAGTTTAGAAGATTAAGGGGAGACCTAATAGAAACTTACAAGATAATACATGGCTTGGAAAGGGTGGACACTAGGAAATTGTTTCCGTTCGGTGAGACTAGGACCTGTGGACACAGCCTTAGAATTAGAGGGGGTAAATTCAGAACAGAAATGCGGAGACATTTCTTCAGCCAGAGAGTGGTGGGCCTGTGGAATTCATTGCCGTGGAGTGCAGTGGAGGCCGGGATGCTAAATATTTTCAAGGCAGAGATTGATAAATTCTTGATGTCACAAGGAATTAAGGGCTGTGGGGAGAATGCAGGTAAGTGGAGTTGAAATGTCCATCAGCCATGATTGAATGACGGAGTGGACTCGATGAGCTGAATGGCCTTACTTCCACTCCTATGTCTTATGGTGTTATGGTCTTATGAGCTCTTTTATACCCACTAGAGAACAGGAGATGGGAACTTGGATTAACATCCTTTAGCGACGGTAGCTCCAACAGTACAGCGCCCTACTAAAATGTCAGACTGTACTCAAGTATCTGGATTGTGATTTGAACAAACAGCCGTCTGAATTAGAGATATGAGTGCGACCACCTGAGGAATGAGTCAGGATTAATTGGGTGTTGGGGTAAATGGAATGAGTGTCTTCCTGAGCTGTACCTCCAGGATTTTCACTTTGCCATGATCCCAACTGATGTTATTACTGGACAAGAGAGATCCTTAGACTGAAAGCTGGATTGATAGATTCTATGTTAGTTTAGTTTGGCTTGAATGAGGAGATCTTTCACTGAAACATAAACATGTAACTTTGTAGGTCAGACTTTACTAATAACATAGAGGCGTAGTTAGTAAACAAATGAATATAAAGTAGAATCATTTGAACTGTTTACATAAAATATATGTAAAAATTTTGAAAGACAATAATTTATAATCTCATTAATTCTACAAACATTCCTTTACGAATCCCAGAAGCACCCCTTGTACAGCATTCACAATGGAGAAATTCTCTTTCCTTCAAACCTCAGTAAGTTTCAATTTAAATATAACTTCCACTCCTAATATGGAAAATCTGACAGTCTCTTCCTGAAGCTGCATATACCTGAGTTTAAATATCCTCAGCTTCAAATAAGCTCCTCAGAGTCTTTAACCAAACACTTTAGGATGGTACTATTACTAAATTGTTACTATTGCTTGCTCTCAGACGTTTTTTTACAATCTTCTCCCTTTCTCGGCAGCACTGTTTTATACGTCCAGCTTCATCCAAGGATCTGTGCAGAGCTGTCCCAAATAAAAACAAAACCCTTTTATCCCCCCAAGCTAAGAGTATTTTCAATAAACTTCAAAAAAATGTTTTTGAGGCACAATTGTTTACTTTGCTCAGTTGTAAACTCTCCTATGTCTGCAAAAAAGAATCTTTGAAGTTACTTCTTTTTAATAGTTGTTTCAAAGTAAAACCACTGTTACAGGAATACTTACAACTTGATCATTAAACCTTTGAGACATTGGAAGTAGCCATGTTGCTAATTCAAAATTCCAAAACCTAAACTCAAAATAAATTATATGAAACATATGTATAAATTGCACACACAAATCACTATCTCCAGAGGAGTAGTTTGAGGGTTTAAGCTCCACTCACATAAGAACAAGTGTCACGGTACCACAATTTCAAATTTGAAAGCTTCTGAACATGTCAGCATGGAGCATTCAACTCCTTAAGCTTCCTTCACCATTTAATAATATCTCAGTTGATCTGTTTGTAACTACAAATCCACAGTCCCACCAACCCCAGATAACATTTCAACCCCTTGTTTCCCAAGAATCTATTCACCTCTGTCTTAAAAATATTCAAAGGCTTTGCTTCCACTACAATTTCAGGCAGTCAATTTCAAAGAATTACAGCCATAGAAAAAATTTTCCTCGTCTCTGTCAAAGTGGGTAACCTCATATTTTTGAACTGTGACTTCTGATTCCAGATTCTCCCATGAAATGAAATATCCTCTCCCTATCTCCCTGTCAAGATCCTTCAGTTCTTAGATGTCACTTCTTCCTTTCCACACTCCAGCATAGATAAGCAGGGCCTGTCCAACATTTGTATCTAAGCCAACTCACCCAGACCAGATATTAGTTCGCTAAATCTTCTTTGAGCTACTTAAATGTATTTATATTAATAAGGTGACAAATATTGTACACAGCCTTCCAGATATAATCTCAACAGTGCCCTGTGCTACTGAATTATAACATTTTTACTTTGTATTAAATTCTCCCGCAATAAATGATAACATTCTACAGGCTTTCCTAATTACTTGCTGTTCCTGCATACGAGCCCTTTGTGATTCCTGCATGAGGACATCCAATCCCTCTGCACCTCAGATCTGAGAAATCCTTCATTATTTAAATAGAATATCTTTTAACAGATATCTTGGCAGCATCCTTGAATTAACAGCTTTGCAGCATCCTTGATTTAACAGATCGGGTAAGGTCCCGGAGGACTGGAGAATTGCTAATGTTTTCCTCTTGTTTAAGAATGGTAGCAAGGATAATCCAGGTAATTATAAACCAGTGAGCCTGACATCAGTGATAGGGAAGCTGCTGGAGAAGATACTGAGGGATAGGATCTATTTACGTTTGGAAGAAAATGGGTTTATCAGTGATAAGCAATATGGTTTTGTGCAGGGAAGATCATGTCTTACCAACTTAATAGAAGTCTTTGAGGAAGTGACAAAGTTGGTGGATGAGGAAAGGGCTGTAGATGTCATATACAGGGACTTCAGTAAGGCATTTGATAAGGTTCCCCAGGTAGATTGATGGAGAAAGTGAAGTCGCATGGGGTCTAGAGTGTACAAGTTAGGTGGATAGAGAACTGGCTAGGCAGCAGGAGACAGAGACTAGTAGTGGAAGAGAGTTTCTCAAAATGGAGAACAGTGACCAGTGGTGTTCCACAGAGATCCATGTTGGGACCATTGTTGTTTGTGATATATATAAATGAATGAGAGGATGGTTTAGGTGCTCTGATTAGCAAGATTGCAGATGACACTAAGATTGGTGGAGTAGCAGATAGTGAAGGGGACTGTCAGAGAATGCAGCAGAATATAGATAGATTGGAGAGTTGGACAGAGAAATGGCAGATGGAGTTCAAACTGGGCAAATGTGAGGTGATGCATTTTAGAAGATCCAATTCAAGAGCAAACTATACAGTAAATGGAAAAGTACTGGGGAAAATTGATATACCGAGAGATCTGGGTGTTCAGGTCCATTGTTCCCTGAAGATGACAACGCAGGTAATTAGAGTGGTCAAGAAGGCATACAGCATGCTTTCCTTCATCGGACGGGGTATTGAGTACAAATGTTGGCAGGTCATGTTACAGTTGTATAAGACTTTGGTTCAGCCACATTTGGAATACTGCGTACAGTTCTGATCATCATATTACCAAAAGGATGTGAATGCTTTGGAGAGGGTGCAGAGGAGGTTCACCAGGATGTTGCCTGGTATGGAGGGTGCTAGCTTTGAAGAGAGGTTGAGTAAGTTTGGATTATTTTCACTAGAAAGATGGAGGTTGAGAGTGGACCTGATTGAGGTCTACAAAGTCATGAGAGGTATAGACAGGGTGGATAGCAAGAAGCTTTTTCCCAGAGTCAGGGACTCAGTTGCTAAGGGTCATGAGTTCAAGGAGAAAGAGGAAAAGTTTAAGGTAGATATGTGTGGAAAGTTCTTTATGCAGAGGGGTGTTGGTGCCTGGAACACATTGCCAGCATAGGTGATAGCAGCAGGCACGATACCATCATTTAAGATGTATCTAGACAGATACATGAATGGATAGGGAGCAGAAGGATACAGACTCTTAGAAAATAGGCAGTAAGTTTAGATAGAGGATCTGGATCAGCGCAGGCTTGGAGGGCCGAAGGGCCTGTTCCTGTGCTGTAATTTTCTTTGTTCTTTGTTCTTTGAATGTTTCTTTTTCTCTCTTTCTGCCAAAATGGGCTTGTTCATATTTCCCCATATTATACTCCATTTGCTAGATCTTTGCCCTCTCACTTAACCTATCTATATCTCTTTGTACCCACATTATGTCTTCTTTACAATGTTTATCTCGTTTCCTGTTCCATTTAGCACTTTCCTTGACTTTCTCCACTAAGCTTGACAAACTAGACCTCAAATGGAACACCAAGCTTCATGAATTCCATTATGTCATCCGCTGTAGCCACCACACGATATAGTCGTCCATTTCAATCCATCCTGTTTCTAAGTTCTGCTTTTGATCACTCCCGAAAATCTCAAAATCTCTTTTCACATGTGCCATATTTTTGCAAAAGACTCTCAATAATGGGTACACTTCAGACACAGTAGTTAAAATGATGGACACTGCATCATGACAAATTGGCTTAAGTGATTGCTTGGCAACATGCCAGATTTTTTGCAATTAGTTTTCATTCCTCCTCTTGGCAGAAAAGTGATTGCAAATTATTGACACAATTGTTTATCAACTTAGTGCTCATTCTGACGCTTAAGTTTCAAGAGATAGCCTTATCAGAAAGGGATGCAATGTTTTGAACGCTCAGGTTACAACTATAAGATCCATAAGGGGATTGATTGAGAAGTTTAATTTGATTAGATTGAGATCATTTTCATAAACTACTCAAATCTCTAACTCTTTCTTAGAAAGCCACAATTCTATTTACAAACCAGCCCATTAAGCTGCTGTAGATTCTGACTTCATACTCATTCCAGTTTATATTATTAAATTCTGTTAGGTGATAATAATCCTGTGAATTAACTTATTCTATGACATTCATCATTCAATTTACATCCTTCAGTGAGGATTCACCAACTGATGTACTCTTGAATATCCATTGTTCCATATGTACAACAACCAATTAACTCAATTGCTCTGCAGCTTTCTCTCAAATATTCATTGTCATTTTGTCTGGGCTAAATTACCCCTTTACCAACAGTGATCTGATCGTTATCACATTGCTGTTTGTGGGACCTTACGGTGAATAAATGCTGCCAATTTTCCCTGCATTGCAACAGTGACTTCATTTGTTTGCAGAGTGCTGTGGGGCTTTCAAAGTGTAATAAATTGAGGTCGTTCAATATCTTTTTCTGTATAAACCAGCCAAACTGGTGGATTCCAATTTGAGGCTCGCTCTCAGTATACTTAGTTCTGTGCATACATCAGCCAAACTCCTCAGTTAGATTAGCATTTTCTAATTCTGCCTACCCTCTCATTCTCTGTATAACCTCTGTATTTGTCATGATGGTGGTCTTTTTCTCCCCAGTGGAGTAACTTCCCCTCTTTTCATGCCTGCATGTTCTATTACATTTGTGCTATCAAGAGTTTAATAAAGACTTCAAGGGGAAAAAAATCCCAATTATTTGTCAAACTGCAAGAATCGGCACGTTTGAGTAAACTGCACTTTGTCAGGCAACATCCCATGAAAATTAATTCGTTTTTTTAATCAATTTGTATTAAGTGGCAAACTCCCAACGATGTCTGCACCAGAATGAGGAGTATGTTATCGTGAGGGTTAGTCTGTGCATCTCAGTTTTTTCATAATGATGGGATGTAGAAAAACAAAACACAATAGCATTAAGCTTTCAAAAAAGATAATCTCCTCAAGCTTTTGCATAGTGAACAACTGTTTCATAAAGATGAATGGTTTTGCTCGGCCAAATCAAATGCAGATTTAAAGCAAATTGAGTTAATGTTGGAGAATACAAGTTGGAATGGATTGCAAACGTTTTTATTTTGCATTGTAATAACCATATACACCTAAATCAATAGCTTGGAAAGAAAGCAATAATATCACATCAGTGGAGGAATGAAATATAGTATGTGGGGGGAGGGAAGGGAAGGGCAGCTGTGAAATGAAAGGATTTGTACAGGAATAGTGACATTTCATTAGGGAGTTATGGGAGACTATTGAATATAAATCCATTACACTAAACTCTATCTGATCTAATCACACTTGAGACTGGTTAAAGCTGCAGTATATTATAGTAAAGCATTATAAGATGTTCAGTCCCAGTTTGTGGTGCTTTATATCATAATATCCAGACAGTAGGCTACACGAATGTACAGATATCTTTGAAATTAAGTAATATTGCAAAAAGTAATGGTCTTTGGTTAATGCTATTGGGCTCTGACCATGTTCCGATAGGTTGCCAAAAATGTATCCATCAGGATGTATCCATCCAAAGTAATTCCAAGTGCAGACTCTTTATTCATTTCTTTCTGTTCTGCCTATCCAAAACAATTGTGCACTGATTTATACAATGGAATTATTGTATTCCTTGCTCAATTTATTTGTTTCAAAAATTAAAAAATCTGCTATTCTTTGAATGTCTCGATTTCTCTGACAATATTTATACTGAGTGAATAAACACTCCTCCATTTTGCAGCCTGAAATGATACTGCTTCCAGTACAGACTGTTCTGTGGAGTCCAAATCATTAACTGTTAACTTTGCAATGCACTGTAATTATGCTAGCTCATTCAGCTGATGGTATTGGTTCTAGAATAATATGGTTGGTTTGATCTTCCACAATTTTGCCCTCGGGAAACAACCAGTGTTCACAGGAGCAAGGCTCAGAAGAAGGGACAGAAATGCAGACTATTCAGCATACGTATTCAATGTTGCTCCGGGAAACATATCTTGATCTGTATTCACAGCATTCAGGGCACTTGTCATAGGTGTGCAGGGCTGTGAGAGTGAGGAGTGCGGGAGGTGTTAGGTGGGGGTATGGGTCAGCATTCCTGACTGCTAATCTCACTCAGCTCATTTACACCATTGGAGAGTCATCTTTCTGGTGAGACGTTACAATCAAGGTATTAGTTGCCTCCTAAATGTATTTGAAATATCCCATGACATAATTTAAAGGAGACCAATACTAAAGCTGTGCATCCCTGATTTACCATATCTTGAAATAACTGCTAGGTTACAATCCGGGTTAGGGTTAGGATTAGGGTTTGGGTTAGGGTTTGGGTTTGGGTTAGGGCTAGGGTCAGGGCAAGGGTCAGGATTTGGGTTAGGATTGGGTTTGGGTTAGACTTTGGGTTAGGGCTCTGGTGAGGGTTTGGGTTAGGTTTAGGATTAAGGTTAGGGTTAGGGTTCAAGTTAGTATAAGGGTTAGGATTAGTTCTTCGGCAACATTGAATGAAATTTTGAAAGTTATATCTGAAGCCTCCCTAGTTCAGTGTCCACATTTACAAAGCTCCTAAAAATCCAGTTAATTGGTAAAGAGACTGGCCATCACCCCTTAAATCTTCTTATGTCAAAGTTGTTTACATCTCTGTTAAATGTTAAGTAATGCTTTCTATGGTAATGATGCTGTATAATTGCATGCTTTTGTTATCAAATTAACAATTTTAACAGCTAATAAATTTAAAGGAGTTGATAAAGATAAGCCATTTTGTCTTTAGCAAATTAGATTGAAGAAAATTCATTGTCAGCTATAGTATTTGATACAACGTACCATTAAAGGAGAGATATTTCAACTCATAGTCAGCAAGCAATTTGATAAATTCAGAAACGTGTAGGGTATCATTAAAAACTAACAAACATAGAGACTTTCTCTTCTTAGTGATGAGCTGAATCTGCCAGAACCAGTTTGCCGCTGACCCTGGGCAGCCATTAGTAAAATGAAACCTTCCACTTACTTTTCCTTAAGCTTGCACTTGGATGGGTGAGATTCTTTAAAAGCCTCCTGGCACTGATTTCCCAACCTTTTCCGTGCAGCTAATTTATGATCATTTCAGATGTTTCTCACTGATTAAATAGGAGATTTTGTTTCAATTCTTAAGTCTTTGAACAGGAAACTCAGAAAAATTAAACAGAAAATGGTGCAATGTTCTCCAGGTTCATCAGTCTCTTAAAGAGAGAAGTGGGGTTATTGTTTTAAGTGAGGGTTTTGTTTTTGGTTTATCTTTTGTGTTTATTTCTTCCTCCTCCTTTATCATTGTGGAAATTAACCTATTATCTTCCAGTGTGTCTAGGTTTTAAATATCATGGAAAAGGTTCCATAAAAATGAAAGTTGGTGTTTGTTTGTGTGATGTCCTTTATTAAATTGTAAATCTAGAATGAGCAAATCTACAATTTAAATTGAAAATCTAGAATATTGTCTTCCCTATTGTTCCACTGTATTATTCTTGGAGTGGATCAAATGTGATTTTCATTGGAATAGTAAAACCATCATTTATTCCTTCTGAGGTAAGAAATTAAAATAGAGGAGTAAAACGATCTATGAGTGCTGATACATAAATTATCAGAAGCAGCATTGCAAATTGTTAAGTGCATAAAGAGTGCAAATAAAACATTGGGATTAATTTTTAAAGGAAATTAACATGAGACAGAAATGTGAAATTTATGTAGCACCTTATTTAGGCAACACTTACAGTATAATGTGCAGTTGTAGACTTCACACCACAAAAGGGATATTGAAGCAATAGAGAGAGTGTTTATAAGGGTGTTGCAAGGATTCACAAAATAGGGAAGGTTAACCTCAGGCTGGGATTCTTTTCTCCAGTTAAGTTAGACCAAGGAGAGCCATTGTAAAGATCTTTGAAGTGATGGAAGTATTTAGTAAAGAGGATTTAGGAAAAGGGTGAAGTAAGATCAGAATGAGAATGAAGATTAGAAAGAGTTAACAGACAACGATTCATTAATAAGGTTTCTTCACTGATCATAAGAGTTTCAAACTTATCATGGTCATCTCTCAATCATCTCTTGTCAAAACAGAAAATATACAATTGTCACATTTTCCTTGTATGTTAGTCCTTAAATTCTAGGACTGACTGCATGGTAATAATTGAATATCCTTTTTGAATTAAGAAAGACCAAAGCTGTGTATAGTTTTCTCATCAGGGCCAAATACCGATTCAATGCTACCTTTCTGGATTTATATAATACTCCTTGCTATACATTCCAACATCCCTAGAGATATTCTTCTCAGTTTGAGAACATTGCACTGACTACTGGGAGTGGGGGTGAGAGGGGGTGAGTGGGGAGATGCAGGCTGGTTTGGGAATCAAACCCCTTATGCTCCAAAGCATCCACATGGTCTTCTACAGCCCCTGTGCCAACCCATGCCAACTCATACCTATTGAGGAGGAGAAAGTGAGGACTGCAGATGCTGGAGACCAGAGTTGAAAAATGTGATGCTGGAAAAACACAGCAGGCAAGGCAGCATTGAGGAGCAGGACAATCGACGTTTCGGGCATAAGCCCTTCTTCAGGAATGAGGCTGGTGTGCCAGGCTCAGGAATGAGGCTGGCGTGCCAGGGTCAGGAATGAGGCTGGTGAGCCTGGCACACCAGCCTCATTCCTGAAGAAAGGTTTATGCCCGAAACGTTGATTCTCCTGCTCCTCAGATGCTGTCTGGCCTGCTGTGTTTTTTCCAGCATCACATTTTTCAACTCATACCTATTGCCAACCACCCCTTGTCCCTCTCACTTCATGCCAATTCATCTACTGGACATTCCTCAGGGGGTAGGCAGACAGAAAATAAAGTTATCTGACTAGTGGTTATATCACTAAAAATAAAACTCAAATACAAAAAAAATTGAAATTCCTTCAATTAATTCCTTCTGGAACAAACATTCACTTAAGTGCTTAATCTCTTATGCAAACAAACATTTCCAATCCATAACCAATTGGATCTGCAGATCAGAATGTTCATCATTAATATTACTAATTTTTAAAATTCACACATTTTTTTTCTGAACAGTTCCTTGATATCCTTGAAGATTACTTGACAGCCCTAAAGATAGTTCCAGTCATCAGCAAAGTGATGGGAGAAGTCTTCAACAATGCTATTAAGGCACTTGTTCAACAATATCCTGTTCACTGAGTGTTCAGTTTGAGTTCCACCTAGGCTATTCAGTTATGACCGCATTACAGGTGAAACATGGACAAACGAGCTGAAATCCAGGGTTACCTTTGACATGAAGACCACATTTGGTTGCATACAATATCAAGGAACCCAAACAAAATGGGAATCGAAGGAAATCTATCTGCTGTTTGGAGACATACCTAGCACGAAGGGAGATGACTGTGTTTCTTGGAGGGCAATCAAGTCAGTTCGAGGACACCACTGCAGATGTTCTTCATGGTTGTATGGCTGTTTAAACATCTTTAGCTACGCTATAGCAGCGCTTCGAAAGCTAGTACTTTGAAATAAACCTGCTGGACTATAACCTGGTGTTGTGTGATTTTTAACTTTGTCCACCCCAGTCCAACACTGGCACTTCCACATCATCTTTAGCTACATCGTTAGTGATGTTCTCTCCTTGTTAAACTAAAAGTGGTGGGGGGAGGGGTGTCCACTGTAGATTTTAAAGCAGCCCACTTAATTGGCATCTCATCCACTGACTTCAACATTTATTCTCCTTACCTCCAGCAAACAGAATGTAACTGTTCAAGAAGGCATCACATCACCATCTCCTCAAGGGCATTTAGGAATGGACAATCAATGCAGACCCAGCCAGCGAAGCCCGCCTCCCAGAATGAATTAAACAAGAGAGAAGCAGCACAGATATGATGGATTGAATGGTCTGTTTTAATGCTGCATAATCCATTAATTCATGACAAGAAGTTTATCTCTGGAGATTAAAGAGCTGATGTTGTGTTGTTCTGTGTCTGTTGGAGTCTGCAAGAGGAAATGTTATATGACTTATATATCAGGCCAAATTGACAATCAGCAATCTACTTTCAACCCACAGTGGACTTCACAAATTACTTAAATGTAAGTATGCAGTGAACAAGATGAGTTACATAATATGAGGGATTTTTAAAAAATTAAGTAATCACAAAACCTAGTAAGAGTAATGGATCACAGGGAACACAGCTTTATAGAGTCAAGCCTTTTCCTTTCTTATTCCTCACTTCCTATAATAGTCATATGTGATAGTGATTTGATAGTTAAATTCACCAACCAGTAAGGCCCGCTGTCTATAGATTATATCCTCAACAGAAATTGTCTATAAATATAAAAATGGATCAGCTCAATCCAACGAGTATGGACCCATTGGGCCAAGTGGCCTGTTTCTGTCCTGTAAATAATTATACTATGTGAACAAGCCAGTACAAAAATATCCTTCTCCGTGCAGTTCTATTCCTCAATCATACCATCTCTGAAGATATACATTTGGTGCCATTAAGGTCACATACAAAGAAGAAATGGAGCCAATAAACAATCATTGAGCCCAATTATAAACTGCATAAATTAATTAAATCTCAAATGAATAGTTGCTTTACTGCATATTTCAGGCTGTCCCTACCTGACCCTTGTAAACAATTTACAACTTGCTCTGAAGTTTCATTCAAACACATAGAATAATATTTAATGTGAGTCTATTCACCACTTGCATAAATCACCAAGTCAAACACAGATCCAGCTGGCATGCTCCTTTCAAATGGTTCCTACCACCAAGTTAAATCTTTGGTCACAAACTATCTCAGTAACTTGGAACATCTAAGCTGTTCAAGGTCCTCACTGCAGTTTACGGCAGGGTCAGGACCCATTGAATTATGTGTTTGCAAAGGTTTTGATGCCATTACTGATGTTACATGAGATTTTAGCTTGTTTGTGGGTATGTCAGACATACAGTCATAGAGTCTTAGAGATGTACAGCATGGAAAAAGACCCATTGGTCCAAATCGTCCATACTGACCAGATATCCTAATCTCGTCTCATTTGCCAGAACTTGGCTCATATCCCTTTAAACCCTTCCTATTCATATACTCATCCAGATGCCTTTTAAATGCTGCAATTGTACCAGCCTCCAACACTTCTTCTGGCAGCTAGCTCCATACACGCACCACCCTCTGCATGAAAAAGTTGCCCCTTAGGTCCCATTTAATTCTTTCCCCTCTCCCCCTAATCCAATGCTCTCTAGTTCTGGATTCCCCCACCCCAGGGAAAAGACTTTGTCAATTTATCCTATCCATGCCCCTCATGATTTTATAAACTTCTATAAGGTCACCCCTCAGCCTCCGACACTACAGGGAAAACAGCTCCAGTCTAGTCAGCCTGTCCCTAAAGCTCAAACCCTCCAACCCTGCCAACACCTTTGTAAATCTTTTTCTGAATCTTTTCAAGTTTCACAACATCCTTTCAATATTCCAAAAGTGGTCTCACCAATGTCCTGTACAGCTACAACATGACCTCCCAACTCCGATACTCAATGTTCTGACCAATAAAGGAAAGCATACCAAATGTCTTCTTTGCTATCCTATCTGTTTTCAATTAACTATGAACCTGCACTCCAAGGTCTCTTTGTTCAGCAACACTCCCCAGGACCTTACCATTAAGTGTATAAGTCCTGATAAGATTTGCTTTTCCAAAATGCAGCACCTTGCATTTATCTAAAATAAGTTCCACGTGCCACTCCTCAGTCCGTTGATCTATCTGATCAAGATCCTGTTGTACTCTGAGGTAACCTTCTTCGCTGTCCACTACACCTCCAATTTTGGTGTTATCTGCAAACTTACTAACTATACTCCTATGTTCACATCCAAACCATTTATAAAAATGATGAAATGTGGTGGACCTAACACCGGTCCTTGTGGCAACACCACTTGTCACTGTCCTCCAGTCTGAAAAGCAATCCTCCACCACCACCTTAGTCTTCTACCTTCAAGCCAGTTCAGTATCCAAATAGCTAGTGCTCCCTGTATTCCATGAAATCTAACCTTGCTAACCAGTCTCCGATGAGGAGCCTTGCTGAACGCCTTACTGAAGTCCATATAGATCATGTCTACCACTGTGTCCTCAACAATCCCCTTTGTTACTTCTTCAAAAAACTCTATCAAGTTTGTGAGATATGATTTCCCATGTTGACAATTCATAATCAGTCCTTGCAATTCCAAATATATGTAAATTCTGTCCCTCAGGGTTCCTTCCAACAACTTGTCCGCCACCGATGTCAGGCTCACTGGTCTATAGTTCCCTGGCTTTTCCTTACCACCTTTCTTAAATAATGGCACCATGTTAGCCAATGTCCAGTGTTCTAGCACCTCAACCTGTGACTATCAATGATACAAATATTTCAGCAAGGGGTCTAGTAATCACTTCCCTAACTTCCTACAGAGTTCTAGGATACATCTGATCAGGTCTTGGGGACTTATCCAATTTTATGCATTTCAAGACATCCAGCACCTCCTCCTCTGCAATATGGACATTTTTCATGATGTCACCATCTATTTCCCCACATTCTCTATATAGAACATAGAACATTGCAGCACAATAAAGGCCTTTCAACCCCTAATGTTGCACCAACCCGTGGAACCAATCTGAAGCCTATCTATTCTACACTATTCCATTTTTGTCCAAATCTTCCATGTCCTTCTCCACAGCAAACACTGATGCAAAATTCTCATTTAGTATCTCCCCCATCTCCTGTGGCGCCAAACATAGTCTGCCTTGCTGAATTTGAGTGGCCCTATTCTCTCCCTCATTACTCTTTTGTCCTTAATGTATTTATAAAATCTCTTTGGATTTCCCTTAACCCTATTTGCCAAAGCTATCGCATGTCCCCTTTTTGCCCTCCTGATTTTCCTCTTCAGTATGCATTATCTTAAATTCACAATTTGTTACCTGTGTTGCATATCTGTCAAAGTTAAAGCTTCTGACACCATTCACTGCCCTCTTACGTCAAATTTAAGCACTATACATAGAGTCATAGAGATGTATAGCACGGAAACAGACCCTTCAGTCCAATTCGTCCATTCCGACCAGATATCCTATGACCTAGAAGTATGCTAAAGTACAACATAGAGTACCATATATTCAGGGGAGGGAATGGCCTAGTGGTATTATCAGAGATCCAGGTAACTTTCTGGGGACCTGGGTTTAAATCCTGCCACAGCAGATGGTGGAATTTGAATTCAATAAAATTCTGAAGTTAAGAATCTAATGATAACCGTGAATCCATTGTTGATTGTCTGAAAAAAGCCCATCTGGTTCACTAATGCCCTTTAGTGAAGGAAACTGCCATCCTTACCTGGTTTGGCCTGCATGTGACTTCAGACCCACAGCAATCTGGTTGACTCTTACCTATCCTCTGGACAATTAGGGATGGGCAATAAATACTGTCAGTGATGCCCTCATCTCATGAATGAATAAAGAAAAGAAATTACCTAAACCTTGTTTTTGGGCTATGGTTATTGACCTTTTTGTGAGGGAGTTACTGTGGTGGATTCTACTATTACTTTTATGAGCACTTAGTTTGGATGTATGCTTTGACTGATTAGTCAACCTCCCATGGCGCTACACTTTCAGAGTCAAGATCAAAACAGAAGAACCAGAATTTATAGATTGCCTTACATAATCTGAAGACATCCCAATGTACTTTGTAGCCAAAAACTACTTTTTTGATTGCATGTAGGCCAGACATAATTGTAGTTACCTTTGCAATTTAGGAAACAACAGTCTTCAAAGTTTGTGAGAAGATTTGTAGCTCGGGTGCTCGTTGTTGTGGTTCTGTTCGCCGAGCTGGGAATTTGTGTTGCAGACGTTTCGTCCCCTGTCTAGGTGACATCGTCAGTGCTTGGGAGCCTCCTGTGAAGCACTTCTGTGATGTTTCCTCTGGCATTTGTAATGGTTTGAATCTGCTGCTTCTGGTTGTCAGTTCCAGCTGTCCGTTGCAGTGGTCGGTATATTGGGTCCAGGTCGATGTGCTTATTGATTGAATCTGTGGATGAGTGCCATGCCTCGAGGAATTCCCTGGCTGTTCTCTGTTTGGCTTGTCCTATAATAGTAGTGTTGTCCCAGTCGAGTTCATGTTGCTTGTCATCTGCGTGTGTGGCTACTAAGGATGGCTGGTCGTGTCATTTCGTGGCTAGTTGGTGTTCATGGATGTGGATCGTTAGCTGTCTTCCTCTTTGTCCTACGTAGTGTTTTGTGTGGTCCTTGCATGGGATTTTGTATACTACATTGGTTTTGCTCATGCTGGGTATTGGGTCCTTCGTTCTGGTGAGTTGTTGTCTGAGAGTGGCTGTTGGTTTGTGTGCTGTTATGAGTCCTAGTGGTCGCAGTAGTCTGGCTGTCAGTTCGGAAATGCTCTTGATGTATGGTAGTGTGGCTAGTCCTTTGGGTTGCGGCATGTCCTCATTCCGTTGTCTTTCCCTTAGTTATCTGTTGATGAAATTGTGCGGGTAACCGTTTTTGGCAAATACATTGTATAGGTGTTCTTCTTCCTCTTTTTGCAGTTCTGGTGTGCTGCAGTGTGTTGTGGCCCTTTTGAATAGTGTCTTGATGCAATTTCGTTTGTGTGTATTGGGGTGGTTGCTTTCATAGTTCAGGACTTGGTCTGTGTGTGTGGCTTTCCTGTGTACCTTTGTGGTGAATTCTACGTTAGGTGTTCTCTGTACCCTCACGTCTAGGAATGGGAGTTGGTTGTCCTTTCCTTCCTCTCTAGTGAATCGGATTCCTGTGAGTGTGGAGTTGATGATCCGGTGTGTGTTCTTTATTTCTGTGTTTTTAATGATTACAAAGGTGTCATCCACATATCTGACCCAGACTTTGGGTTGAATTTGCGGTAAGACTGTTTGTTCTAATCTTTGCATTACCGCTTCTGCTATGAGTAATTTCATCAACAGATAACTAAGGGAAAGACAACGGAACAAGGACATGCTGCAACTACCATACATCAAGAGCATTTCCGAACTGACAGCCAGACTACTGCGACCACTAGGACTTATAACAGCACACAAACCAACAGCCACTCTCAGACAACAACTCACCAGAACGAAGGACCCAATACCCAGCATGAGCAAAACCAATGTAGTATACAAAATCCCATGCAAGGACTGCACAAAACACTACATAGGACAAACCGGAAGACAGCTAATGATCCACATCCATGAACACCAACTAGCAACGAAACAACACGACCAGCTATCCTTAGTAGCCACACACGCAGATGACAAGCAACATGAACTCAACTGGGACAACGCTACTATTATAGGACAAGCCAAACAGAGAACGGCCAGGGAATTCCACAGATTCAATCAATAAGCACATTGACCTGGACCCAATATACCGACCACTGCAACGGACAGCTAGAACTGACAACTGGAAGCGGCAGATTCAAACCACTACAAATGCCGGAGGAAAGATCACAAAAGCGCTTCACAGGAGGCTCCCAAGCACTGAGGATGTCACCTAGACAGGGGACGAAACGTCTGCAACACAAATTCCCAGCTCGGCGAACAGAACCACAACAACAGTCTATTTGTACATAGCAAATTCCCACAATCCACAATAATACCACTAGGTCATTGTCTCCCCTGAATATATGGTACTATATATTTTACTTAAGCACAATTTTAGGTCCTAGGATATCTGGTCAACATGGACGAATTGGACAGAAGGGTCTGTTTCCGTGTTATATATCTCTAACATCTTGATAACTTGCTTTCAGTGATGTTGATTGAGAGACAAATATTGGGCACAGCACCAGGAATAAATCTGTTGGTCTTCTTAAAAGGAATGTCAGGGGATCTTTATCCCTCTCACGAGAGCAGACAGGCTTTATTTTAATGGCTCAATTGAAAACTGACACCTAGGATGTTATAATACTCGCTCAGTACTGCTCACTATTAGGAGTTCAAACTTAGATCTCCATACTCAAGTCTTTGGAGTGAGACTTAAATCTTGTAATCCAGAAAAAAGAGCATTGAGCCATAGCTAGCATGAAATGCAAAGCCAATTGCAAGATTAAGGCTGTATATGTTTAGAAGTCTTATGGATAACTGCACTGAAGTGGGGAAATGGGTGAGAAGAAAGGAAAAGAAGGAAGGGGAAAAAATGAAAGCATAAAATGTAGAGTGTGCATGGGGCTGACAGGGAAGAGAAAGAAAGAGGCAGGAGAGGAGTAAGAAGGATAAGGAGGATAAGAGGGCAGATGTGGACTTTGGGAATAATGAGGGGAAGGGAGAGAGAGAGAGAGGGGAAGGGTAGAGTGAAAGAGAGAGAAGAAGAGAAAGTGGATATGGCACTGGAAGATGAAATTGAGGGAGTCAGAATTGGGGAGCAAATGTGAAAAGTTGTCAGAGAGGTTACATATGACCTCAAAGCTGAAGAAATCCACCTTTCCTTGATAACCCTAAGTTGACAAATTATTTCATTCTGGCTTTGTAGAAGAGAGCACGACTTTCCACATTTAAGAATGACTCAAAACAGAGCCATTATTATGGATTCAGTTAAACATTGAAACCTTCAGCAAACTGGTGTTTTGTGTAATTCCTTCAGTCTACCAAATGAGTGCCACTGACCTTGGCATCCCAATGGTTATTGATGTGATACGTAGGTATAACTTTGTAATGATCTGTTTGGAGAGACATGTAGGTCAAAATCAGTGGCAAGTAAGAGTTTGCATCTGGCAGAGATTACACAGGGTATTACAACCAGTGGGCCGAGAAATGGCAGATGTATTTTAATACAGGAAGCAAAAAGTGGTATGCGTTTTGGCAGTAGAAAGATTGTTGTAGACTATGCTTTAGAATTATATCTGAAGTGACTATAGGTGAATGACCTTATTGTTTAAATAAGTTTGCTAATGCCATCACCGACCATTTGGTGCTGATGCAGCAACTTTGGTAATATAAAAATACAAGATGAAACCAGGAATCCTGATAATGTATCATCACTTGTACCCTACAATGTACAACATGGTAAATACAGTGAAAAGCTTCTACTGTTGCCATAATCTGGCACCGTTCCAATCCTGCCTCCTGCCTCTCAACACAGTATTTCTCATTTCTGTCAGCAAGATTTGGAGAGGTCTATGGTTCATGAGAGATGGCGTGGTGGCTCAGTGGTTAGCACTGCTACTTCACAGCACCAGGGACTTGGGTTCAATTCCAACCTCAGGCACATGCTTGTATGGAGTTGTACATTCTCTCCGTGTCTGCATGGGTTTCTTCTGGGTACTCTGGTTTCCTCCCACAGTCCTAAGATATGCAGATAAATGAATTGGCCATGCTAAATTGCCCATAGTGTTCAGGAATGTGTAGGCTGTTAATCAGGGTTAACATAGAACATAGAAGAATACAGCGCAGTACAGGCCCTTTGGCCCTCGATGTTGCGCCGATCCAAGCCCACCTAACCTACACTAGCCCACTATCCTCCATATGCCTATCCAATGCCCGCTTAAATGCCCATAATGAGGGAGAGTCCACCACTGCTACTGGCAGGGCATTCCATGAACTCACGACTCGCTGAGTAAAGAACCTACCCCTAACATCTGTCCTATACCTACCCCCCCTTAATTTAAAAGTAGGATAACAGGGTAGGGGAATAGATTTGTGTGTGTAACTCTTCAGAAGGTCAGTGTGGACTTGTTGGGCTGAAGGGCCTGTTTCCACACTGTAGGGGTTCTATAATATGTACTGTTTCCAATGGATAGCTGACCATTTAAATGATCAGCTCCCTCCAATGTATTCAGACTTTGGAGTCTCTGGAGCATGGGATTATGAGTGCAGGGATTAGAATCAGGTAGGAGCAGGTCTGTTCTCAATGCATTTCTTTTGGATTATTAAGGTATATTTTTGAGAGGTGCAGTACCCTTTTGGATCTGTCCCTGGTCATCTAAGATGTCCTTTGATGGATGCAGGACCCCTTTGGGATTTTGAAATGTAGGAGCGCTTATGAGTAACATTTATTCGTGGGATATGGGCATCGCTGCCTTGGTCAGCATTTATTACCTGTCCCTGCTGCCAATCAAAGGTGAGGTGTTTTCTTGAGTCACTGCAGGTGTTGAGGTGAAAGGACATCCATATCACTGTGAGGAAGGGAATTCCAGGATTTTGACCCAGTGACACGAAGAAACACAATATACTTTCAAGTCAGGATGGTGAGTAGTTTGGAAGATTACCCATATTGCCCTTGTACTTCTAGACAGTGGTGGTCATGGGCTTGTAAGGTAATCTATAGGGTGCCTTGTTGAATTTCTGCAGAGCATCTTGTACATGTTAAACATCGCTGCTACTGAGTGTTGGTGGTTGAGGGAGTAAATGCTTCTGGATGTGGTGCCAATCAAATGGGCTGCTTGTTCTGGATGGTATCAAGCTTTTTGAGTTTTGTTTGTATACCAACAAACCCCTAAGTTATGCCTTGTAGATGGTCAGGAGTCAAGTGGTGAGTCACTCACTGTTAGATTCCTAACCTCTACCTGTGTAACCATTGCATTTATATGGCTAGTCCATTTCAGTTTCTGGTCAATGCTAACCCTAGAAAATTGATAGTGAGGGATTCAGCAATGATAATGCCATTAAATCTCAAGGGGTGACAGTTAGATTCTCTCTTGTTAGAGATGTTCATTGCGTGGCACTGGATCCGAATGCTACTTGTAACTTGTCTGCCCGGCCTGAAAATCAATCCGGGTCTTGTTGCTTTGGAACATGGATTGCTTCAACATCTGAGGAGTCGCAAATATTGCTGAACCATCAGTGTACATCCCCACTTCTGACCTTACGATAGAGGGAATGTCATGGATATAACAGCTGGAGATAGTTACTAACTGGTTCTCGTCTTCACAGCCTGTAGTTTACTTTTCCTTTTTGAGAATACATGCAGTTTTCGTTTGAAAGGTGCAACTGAATCAGTTTCTGATTCCTGTTTGAGCAGAAGACTCTGTTTTCATGGATAAGTCTTTGTTTTAAACTGATCTCACCTCTGAATGTTTTACCAAATATCCCAAACGTATCTTCCTACCAGTACAGCTTCTTCCTCATTACCCTTTCAAATCTGCTCACAGTTTTGAATATTAAAATATTTATATTAAAACTCAACATAATCTTCTCTGCTATAAGGAGTTGCCCAGTGTATCTCCTGTCAGATGCAGAGATAGGTTGAGAAGGAGAGACCCTCATTCAGCTAGTGCAGGAATTGAACCCATGCTGTTAGTATCATTCTGTATCACAGACCAGACATCCAATCAACAGAACTAACCAAGTCCTCAATGATCCCTTTTTGCACTTGTCCATGGCCTTTGTATCCTTACCTAAAGTACGGCACCTGGAATTGAACTAATTTACACTAGACAATGTCTAATCAGTCGCGTATAAAGGTTTATTGCAACATCTAAGTAACTCCCAATCTCTAGAATGTATCCACAAGATTCTCGGACACCATCCAGCTTGGAGCTCTATTATCAAACCCGACCCACAGTCGCCAGACAACATCATTTCAAAAAATGCCATGCCACTCAAATACCTTTTTTAAAAGCAATTAATTATGCTAATCCCAAATAAATTTTTGAGAAGTTTGCTCCTTGTGCAATCCATCAGATCAAAGGGGTTAAATTAATAACAGAGTTGTTTGAGTGATCTCCCATAGCATTGTTTCACAAAAGTAGGAAAATGCATGATGTAATAAGTAGTTGACTATAATAATGCATTAAATCAAGAGTTGATTTAATGCATTAAATCAAGAGTATAAATGTATATCCATTTAAGACTAAAACTATGAGCGTTCTTTAAATGAGTGGTGGATTCATTTAAGGTTGCAGGTAAGAATTGGGGCTTTGTTTGATTGGCAGATCAATTAAGTTGTTGGGAGATAATATGGAACCAACATGTTTTTGGAGAAAAGGAGCAAAAAGCCAGGGCAATTTAAGGACAATTTGCATCATCAAGAAAGACAGGCCGAGTGCCAGAGGTAGAAAGTGCAGATTATCCTAATTGTAAGAATATATTAGTGAAAATGCTTAAACTTTCCCGATATTTCCATCTAGCTTGGAGCTGTTCAGTTCTTTTTAATTTGTATTAAATTGCTTGTTCATAATCAGATATAGCTCTTGGAAAAAATGAAAGCCATGGCTGGGAGGAGCAGATCAAGAGTCAATCACATGGCTTACATTCACCAATCAAGATTGTGGGAATAAATCCAACCACGATAAAGCCTTACAGGCACAGTTTTTTTTGTTTTTACTCCATTGATCTATCGATTACTTTGCCTAATCTCACTTCCTTTATAAGTTTGAAACATTTGAAAATTGTGCATTCATTGATTTGAGAAAACAATCATGCTCATAAACTTTACAGTGATGAGCATTGTGTTACAAATTTTGAGTAGTAATATTCATATTCATTTTCATATATAACCCAGAAGGACAAACCAGTTATAGTTGGAAAATGAATGTACTGAGTGAAATAACTCCACAGAGGCCAGTATCTAGTCACCAAGTCGCCCTTTATTTACATGTGGATAGTCCTTGACATTGATCCAGCTCCCTCAGAGCCAGCTCTCAGAGTGAACAGGATATCTGACGCTCCTGTTCTTATCAGTTAGTTAGGGCTCCCTGATTGGACCAGATTAACAGCCCCAATCAGGGAACTCATATTCTACAAAGTCCACTTAGCTGACCTTGTCACAATTAGAATACAATCCCGACAATATGGGAACAGACCTAACAAGTCTATGCCAAGTCTCCGAAGAGCACACCCCTCCCAGGCCCATTTCCTTACCCTATCCCTGTAACCCTGCATTTCCCATGGCTAACACACCTAACCTACACATCCTAGGACACTGGAGGGTAATTTAGCAATTACCTTAACTTGCACAGTTTTGGACTGTGAAAGGAAACCAGAGCACCAGTACACGGCCTATTCCTGTGCTCTGGTTTCCTTTCACAGTACACTGCATGTATTGGTGCTCCATTTTGAAGAATGCACCAGTTGCACTGGTTTTACTGGTTTTTACTGGTTTTCTTGGAGGTGAACAACATCCTAGGATGTTTTACAGTATCACTGTCAGACAAAGTCCAGAACTGCAATATGAATTGGTTGGCCAAATAACCACAACTTTGTTTAACATGTTAGATTTAAAGACAACTCAGAAAGCAGGAAAGAGAGAAACTATTTCTGGAAGACAATTCTAGATCTTCAAGCCTTGGAAGCTGAAGACACATGCACCATTTTAACTCAGGGAGAAGCAAAAGGTCAGACTTGAAGGAGCACAGAGAGTTCAGAGGGCTGTTTGGATTGGAAGAGATTGAGAGAAACGAAGGACCAAGTAGAAGTTAATAGAGGGATGGGTAAGGCTACAAGGGATACAAATGCAAGAATGAGGCTTTTAAACTTGAGGCAGTAGGGAGCTGTAGAACCACAAGCACATAGGTTATGAGTGTGAACAGGATTTGGTGTGTGTTGGAACATGTGTCCAGACTTTTGGATGAAATTTAAAGGACATGAATGAGGCTTTCAGCAGCTGAGGGGGGCCAGAATTAGATGAAGTATAGATGGTAGAAATAGACAGTCTGCATGACAGAGTGGAAATGTGGTCCAAAGTTCACCTCAGGTCTGATGCAACACCAAGGTACTGGCAACAGGAATGGATTTCCTAATTTTGCAGTAGAAAGCTTCATTTGTGTTCATGAATTGTCTTAACATTCCTCTAAAGTGGATTTGTTTTTGTTTATGCAAATGCATTTATTTGTGCAGCAACTTGAGATCACTTATTCCCCAAATTCCTTTCACTGAGATAGCCGGGCATTCATCATTTTGAGACAGTAAGTATTTGCAGTAAACAGTCTGGTTTTGGAGGAGATTGTTCAGAACTAGCTCCTGCTGAAGGTATTCCATATTTCATGCATTACTTTTAAACCCATGTTTTCAATGAGAGCCCACCTTGAACTGATAGAAAGAATACTTTCTAATCTATGTTTACAAAGATGCCATTACCGACCTCTTGAGCAAGTGGGATTTTAACCTGGGCCTCCTGGCCCAGAGGCAGTGATATAACCAATACAGCACAAGAGCTTCTCTGACTGAGCAAATACCGTTCCCCACAAAATTCATAACAAATGGATCTGCTCATTAGGTAGTGCTTTGCTGCATTGCCAACCAGTTGTGATGTTGTTGCATTTGTTTTCAAAAACAGAACTGTTCTTCACTATCATCATAAGGGACATTGTTAGTCTTAAACAAAAACAGAAATTTCTGGAGAAACCCAGCAGGTCAAATGGCATCTGGAGAGAGAGAGCAGAATCAATGTTGCAAGTTCAGTGACCCATCTACAAAATCTCTGCCAACATGCTGCCCCTCCAGAGCAGTACTAGTTGCCATTGGACCAATGTTTATGATAGCTCCTCAAATATAAGAACTAGACATGGGATGGCTAATATTGTAGTGAAAGACTCAACAGATGTCTATTATAGCTTCTATCTATATGTATGTATTATAGTCACAGGCATTTTCATGCCTGGGATGATACTGGATAATTTGGTTACAAACAGTAACACATGTCCATAAGACCATAAGACCATAAGACCATAAGACATAGGAGTGGAAGTAAGGCCATTCGGCCCATCGAGTCCACTCCGCCATTCAATCATGGCTGATGCGCATTTCAGCTCCACTTACCAGCGTTCTCCCCGTAGCCCTTAATTCCTCGAGACAACAAGAATCTATCAATCTCGGCCTTGAAGACATTTAGCGTCCCGGCTTCCACTGCACTCCGTGGCAATGAATTCCACAGGCCCACCACTCTCTGGCTGAAGAAATGTCTCCGCATTTCTGTTCTGAAATGACCCCCTCTAATTCTAAGGCTGTGTCCACGGGTCCTAGTCTCCTCGTTTAACTGAAACAATTTCCTAGCATCCACCTTTTCCAAGCCATGTATTATTTTGTACGTCTCTATTAAGTCTCCCCTTAATCTTCTAAACTCCAACGAATACAATCCCAGTATCCTCAGCCGTTCCTCATATGTTAGACCTGTCATTCCAGGGATCATCCGTGTGAATCTCCGCTGGACACGTTCCAGTGCCAGTATGTCCTTCCTGAGGTGTGGGGACCAAAACTGGACACAGTACTCCAAATGGGGCCTAACCAGAGCTTTATAAAGTCTTAGTAGTACATCTCTGCTTTTATATTCCAACCCTCTTGAGATAAGAGACAACATTGCATTCGCTTTCTTAATCACGGACTCAACCTGCATGTTTACCTTTAGAGAATCCTCGACAAGCACTCCCAGATCCCTTTGTGCTTTGGCTTTATTAATTTTCTCACCATTTAGAAAGTAGTCTATGCTTTTATTCTTTTTGCCAAAGTGCAAGACCTCGCACTTGCTCACGTTAAATTCCATCAGCCATTTCCTGGAACACTCTCCCAACCTGTCAAGATCCTTCTGTAGCCTCCCCACTTCCTCAGTACTACCTGCCTGTCCACCTAACTTCGTATCATTGGCAAACTTCGCTAGAATGCCCCCGGTTCCCTCATCCAAATCGTTAATATATAATGCGAACAGCTGTGGCCCCAGCACCGAACCCTGCGGGACACCGCTCGTCACCGGCTGCCATTCTGAAAAAGAACCTTTTATCCCAACTCTCTGCCTTCTGTTAGACAGCCAATCCTCAATCCATCCCAGCAGCTCACCTCGAACACCATGGGCCCTCACCTTGCTCAGCAGCCTCCCGTGTGGCACCTTATCAAAGGCCTTTTGAAAGTCTAGATAGACCACATCCACTGGGTTTCCCTGGTCTAACCTACTTGTTACCTCTTCAAAAAATTCCAACAGGTTTGTCAGGCATGACCTCCCTTTACTAAATCCATGTTGACTTGTTCTAATCAGACTCTGCTCTTCCAAGAATTTAGAAACCTCATCCTTAATGATGGATTCTAGAATTTTACCAACAACCGAGGTTAAGCTGATTGGCCTATAATTTTCCATCTTTTGCCTTGATCCTTTCTTGAACAAGGGGGTTACAACAGCCATCTTCCAATCATCCGGGACCTTTCCTGACTCCAGTGACTCTTGAAAGATCTCAACCAATGCCTCTGCTATTTCCTCAGCCACCTCTCTCAGAACTCTAGGGTGTATCCCATCGGGGCCAGGAGATTTATCAATTTTAAGACTTTTTAACTTTTCTAGCACTATCTCTTTCGTAATGGCAACCATACTCAACTCAGCCCCGTGACACCCTTTAATTTTTGGGATATTACTCATGTCTTCCACTGTGAAGACTGACGCAAAGTACTTGTTAAGTTCTCCTGCTATTTCCTTATCTCCCATCACTAGGCTTCCTGCATCAGTTTGAAGTGGCCCAATGTCTACTTTTGCCTGTCATTTGTTTCTTATGTACTGAAAGAAACTTTTACTATTATTTCTAATATTACTGGCTAGCCTACCTTCATATTTGATCCTCTCCTTTCTTATTACACTCTTTGTTATCCTCTGTTTGCTTTTGTATCCTTCCCAATCTTCTGATTTCCCACTGTTCTTAACCACTTTATAGGATCTCTCTTTTTCTTTAATACATTTCCTGACTTCCTTTGTCAGCCAAGGTTGTCTAATCCCTCCCCGGTTAATCTTTCTTTTCTTGGGAATGAACCTCTGTACAGTGTCCTCAATTATACCTACAAACTCCTGCCATTTTTGCTCTACTGTCTTCCCGGTTAGCCTCTGCTTCCAGTCTATTTTAGTCAGTTCCTCTCTCATGCCCTCATAATTACCTTTATTCAACTGTAACACCATTACATCCGATTTTGCCTTCTCCCTTTCAAACTCCAGACTGAACTCTATCATATTATGGTCGCTACTTCCTAAGGGTTCCCTTACTTTAAGATCTTTTATAGAGTCTGGTTCATTGCAAAGCACTAGGTCCAGAATAGCCTGCTCTCTTGTGGGCTCCATGACAAGCTGTTCCAAAAAGCCATCCTGTAAGCATTCCATGAATTCCCTTTCTTTAGATCCACTAACAACATTATTTACCCAGTCCACTTGCATATTGAAGTCTCCCATGATCAATGTAACCTTTCCTTTCTGACATGCCTTCTCTATTTCCCGGTACATGTTGCGTCCCTGGTCCTGACCACTGTTAGGAGGTCTATACACAACTCCAATTATGTTTTTTTTGCCTTTGTGGTTCCTCAATTCCACCCACACAGACTCCACATCATCCGACGCTATGTCATTCAATACCATAGATTTAATTTTGTTCTTAACTAACAAGGCAACCCCACCCCCTCTGCCCACCTCTCTGTCTTTTCGATAAATTGAAAAACCATGGAGGTTTAACTGCCAGTCCTGACCCCCCTGTAACCAAGTCTCTGTGATGCCTACTACATCATAATCATTCACTATTATCTGTGCCATTAGTTCATCGGCTTTGTTATGTATGCTACGAGCATTCAGGTAAAGTGCCTTAATGCTAACTTCCTTATCATTAGAGATAAGGAAGTTAGCAGTGAGGCAGGGATTATGATCTTTAAAGCTGCAAGTCACAGATTCTGAATTGATGATAATATCTTGAGCATATCTTTGAGCTGTCTCACGAATTGTGAATGGTAACACATCATAGGGACACATTGAGGACATTCAAATTCCTCTTATCTGTCCCACTATTAATGAAATCTTGTTTGATCTGCAGATTGTCTCTGTGTTTCCACCCAGACATTCCCAAATACCAAGAGAATCTCTCTCTTATATTTTAAAACATTTCATTTGATCCCCAGCTGAACAGTGTTTGACTTCTACCACCCTCTGTATGAAGAACTGCTTCCTGGCATCACCCTGAATTGGTGGAGGACAAGTTCCAAGTTTTCACTGCATTTGGTTCTGGATGTCCTGCCAAAGGAAATAGTTCCTCTCTTTCTCTGCTCTACCAAATTCTTCAAACATTTGAAACATCTCAGTTAGTGACATGAAACCTCCTTGGGCATAATTGCTTCATTTCTTAGCTCATCGACATGTTTTCCATGTGCTGTAGGCTACTATACCATGGTACGTTTGTTCAAAATGTTTGCCTTAGCCTTTGAATAGCAATGTCAGGTTTAGTTCCTTCAGATCATTTCATACAATCCCTACAGTGTGGAAACAGGCCATTTGGCCCAACAAGTCCACACTGACTCTCCAAAAAGTATCCCACCCTGACGCATTCCCCTACCCTATTACCTTTTATTTACCCCTGACTAATGCACCTAATTGACACATCCCTGGATACTATGGGCAATTTAGCACGGCCAATTCACCTAACCTGCACAGCTTTGAATTGTGGGAGGAAACTAGAGCACTCAGAGGAGACCCATGCAGATACGGCAAGAATGTACAAACTCTATACAGACAGTCGCCCGAGGCTGGAATCAAACCCAGGTTCCTGGCACTGTGAGGCAGCAGTACTAACCACTGAGCCACCATGCCACCCTTTATCAACTTACATTTCATCAACCACTTGTGTTTCATGAGTACAGACAGAATAATGAGCTTCTTTGGGCATTGGCGAGAAAAATTGATGTACGAAATACGGAACTATAAATGATATGATGCTATACTTTATTCATGTGTCAAATGATCACATCTGAACAAACACCATCTCTACTCTGGATTAGACAGCAGTTTTGCTTGACCATGATATTCTTTTGGCTGAGTATATAAAAGATGTTTTGCATTTAGCTGAATATTTGCAGTGCATTTGTTGATTGACAGCCTTCAGCCTGCAGTTATGCCTGCAGTCAGGCCTTGCTTTTACAGTACTATGACCTGCCAGCACCCAAGTATGCTAATGACTTTGTATCCAAGCAAACTGAGCTCTCTGCATGCTGCTTGGGAAAGATCATGAGATAGAAACTTCATCTTCAGCAGCAATGGAAAATGGAAGACGGTGAAACAACACAAAAATAGAAATTGCTGGAGTGACTCAGCAGGTCTGGCAGCAACTATGGAGAGAAAACACAAATAATGTGGCGAGTCCGGTGACCCTACATCAGAACTGAATTGACAGTCTGTTTCATGCTACAACCAATTTTTAATCATAAAGGAAATCTGGTGATATGAGAAATGGCCATGCATTGATTCCAATGTTGGCTGGAACAAGAAAACTCATTGAGCTCATCAAAATAATTCAATTCAAGATCCATTAATAACCATTAATTTATATTGCCAGTATCACCACACTTTATTTACCTGGAGGATGGGAACAGGCCATTTAATCATTCGAGTCTATTCTTCCATTCAATTCAATGATGGCTGATCTATACTTTAAATTCATTGACCTGCTTTAGCTCCATATACTGACATGTTGTAACAAGGATGATGTAGCAATGCTGCTAATCGTCAATTCCCTTTCTGAATATCGATCCATCTCCCTCACACTTTGAGTTCACTCTGTGTCAACTTCTTCTTCTTACATGCTATTGGACCTTGAAAGAGATAATGCTTTTCTTCGAATCTATAATTTTGTTTGAGAGTTGTGATTATTTGAGTTGTATTGTTAGCCTTCAATCCATTGTCTAAGGTACATAGTTGCCTTTTTTTTTAATTTAAGTCTCCCTTTCATCATTTTAATGTCATTGTCTCCTTCCAGTGAAGTAAGTTTACTGCTTTGAGCAATAAAACAAGAAGTGCTGGAGAAACTTAACAGGTCTGGAAGCATCTGTGAAAAGACAAGTAAAGGTAACATTGACATTTCAATGAGCCATCTTAGATTCTCTACAGTATGGAAACAGGTCTTTCAGCCCAACAAGTCCACACTGACCCTCTGAAGAGTAACCCACCCTGTCCCTACCATATATTTACCCCTGACCCCATGGGCAATTCACTTGGCCTGCATATCTTTGGATTGTGGGAGGATACAGGAGCAAACCCATGCAGACATGGGGAGAATGTGCAAACTCCATGTAGACAGTCGCCCGAAGCAGGAATCGAATCTGGGTGCCTGGCACTGTGAGGCAGCAGTGCAAACTTCTGAGCCATCATGCTGCCCATTTTTTTTAAATGCCCCCCCACGCTAACCCCATTTCCCTGCACTTCCCTGCATCGTATCCCCATGCTAACATTTCTGCCCTAGACCTGCCACAGAATTCAAATGAACTGCAGTGAAACTTGGCAGAACAGCAGCACAGTTCCCATTTCAACACTCTACAGCCTCGAGGAGTTAACATTGAGTTCAACAACCATCTCTGTCCTTCATTTTGATTGCAACAGCCCTGACCTACTATGACCACCATAGATGCTTGTGTCTCATTGGCTTTATTCTAAGCAGTGCAGATCTATTTTCTCTGTTACATGCCGACTACTCACACCTATTTTACATCCCTATCTCTCCTTTACCACTATTCGCTCTCCCTTTTTCCCTTGCTGTGGGCACCCTTACCATCTTCTCCAGTATTTTCTGTTTTTATTTCAGATGTTGAGTCTGCACAGTATTTTGCTTTCATTTTACTATTTTAACTTTATTTTCACAATTAATTCCCCTAAGACCTGAAATTAACTTGGTCATTTCCTTTCAAGTACATCAACATGCTTTGTCAGATAGGCCAATAAATCTGCATAGTAATTCCAGGGCTGATCTTAACATTGATCTATATAATGTTAGTCAATGCATGTATAGACTCTTGCTCACAGATATCTGAATGCTGCTGAAATTTTAAATTGTAATAACAGTGTGAACTGTCCTGTCAAATCCATTTACTATCATTAAGGTGTTTCCTGATTGTTGTCAACAGCAGTGAAGTTAAAGTCCATGTGAATGGGAGACAGGGACCAACAATGTGGAGGTGTTCAATTAAGTCGGTCTGAAGTCTGTATCCCATCGAATGCTAGGCCAGCCTATTTTCCACCCAATTTCTCTTCCAGGAAGAAATCATCTCTCACAAATTGTATTGGAGCTTTAGTAGGGCTGTGCAAACATGTTTAAACTGGGCACAAACACAATATTCTGCCTATATTTTTCAATATATCAGGCTCCTGTACTTTTCTGTAAGGGGAGCTCTATGTGTACTGAAGTGCTTACAATAACGGAGGCTTTTAATTTCAAGCTTATTTTTAATAATTGCCTTTTTATTACCATGTACAATTTTAATCAGTTTTCTTTTCTGCTATTATAGAGATATTATTGCAAAGGTTCATAGTCTTTTCTGATGCCCGAGCTACCTCCAAAAAATGTACTTTCTGCTATGTTGCTTATGTTGTGTAAGGAAATGGATGAAGAGATAATGTTGAAGTTGTGTGAGCTCTACCGATCTTATGGTATCTCAGAGTCTTTGAAGTTGAGTTCTGCACTACACTTTGAAGGAAATAATGTCATTATTGGACTGTTAATCCAGGGACCCAAGTAATGCTCTTGGCACCCTGGTTCAAATCTTACTGTGGCAGATGGTAGAATTTGAATTCAATAAAACATTCTGGAATTAAGAGTGTAATGATGACCATGATCCCATTGCCAATTGTCATAATAAACAACCTGATTCATTAATGTTCTTGTAGGAAAGGATACTGCCAGCTGTAACTGGTCTGGCCTATATGTGACTCCAGTCCCATAGCAATGTGGTTGACTCTTAACTGCCCTCTGGACAATTAAGGATAGCCGTAATTGCTGGCCTAGACAGTGATGCCCTCATCCTGTGAACTAAGAAATAAAAATATTCTTATTCAGTGTTACAATATTGACAGAGATGCCACAATACTGTGATGGGCCAGCAGTAGTAATTAGGACAAATGCCACAGCCAGTATGCCAACTTCTGTAAGAGATTAAATGTTTGACCACATTTGATGTACACACTCATTTCCAATCCAGTGTGGTCTAACCTGACTTCATAAACCCACGCTACAGTGAAGGAAAAGAGTTTCCCATCTATGAATATTGAAACCAACACATTCAGGGTGGAATCTTGTTGGGTTCTGAACAATATGGACCATGATGAGATTTGTGGCAGAATTACATGAGAATTCCTGGAAGCTTGTCTTGATGTCAAAAGTAACGCGTGCCATTTTTTATGCCTTTGACAAACTGAGAGGGGAGTTTCACACTCAGCAGCAGCAAGTTGCCAATTAAGGGGGAATATTGCTTGTTAAATGCCTTGTTAACTGCCTGATTCACCTCATCAATATCTGACTAGACAAGCCAAGAGAACTAGACATCGAAAAATCTTGTGTTGATCACCAACCCTAACCCTAACCCTTCACCACGTCGATGTGCGTGCTATGGTCAGGGCTGTAGTACAATAGGCAATAGGGCCACTGAAGATTCAGCTTGGCGCAGCCTGGGGAGGGGAGCTCTAAACTGTGCTGCATCATCCTGGTGTGCTGCATTCTGCACAATTGGAGCAGGCAATGAGGCGATGTGGTCGATACTGAGTAGCCTGGGGAGCAGGAGCAGTCATCAGAGGAAAAGGATGAGGACATTGAGCTGGATGACAGAGCTCAGCTGTATTAGGACACACAAGGCAATTGGGAACTGATTGCCACCCAGTTGCAAAGATGCAAGCTAGGTGCAGGTATCCATCTTGAACTGCCAAGGTCAAGATGCCAGTGTTTGGATTGCATTTGGGGTGTGAACTAGAGCCTGTACTCATTTTCTTTATGTTCCCTTATTGCTGGCTTTCAGTTAAGAGCTCATGTTTGGACTTGTTTGATTGCTTGCCTTTACTTGATGTTCCCCTATGGAACAAAGACAGGAAGCATGTGATCACTGGGCAAAGGATTTTGACAGCTCAGAGATGATTTTTATATGGGATGTATCTAAAGACTGGTAAAGTGTGTGGCCTGCTGGTTAAACTGCAACAATAGTGAGAGAATGAGATTGCAAATGCAAGGGAGTGTCAGCCAAACTGGTCATATGCCATGGGCAGTGTGGCTTCGTAGGTGTGGTGCTATGACTTTTCCAGCAAGGAGCAGTGCCTGATTGACAACATTTATCTGGGAGCACAGTAGTTTCATAAAGGTCATGTGGGTGCAAGGAATGCATCTTTGCACAGAGTTGGAGGTAGCTAATACATTAATCCATGAAGTTGCAACTAAAATGACTCAGTGGCAATTCAGGCTTTTGCAAAAGCTTTACCATCTGTTTTCTAAATTGATAATAAAACAAACATTTTAGAAATTATATAATCCACACACTGTTGTCAAATCTGAATATTTTTCAATGCTGGTACACAACTGAGTCAATGGAAACAAGTTGAAATGGCTCACTTCCAATGTTGCATGTTGTTGTATGAAGTAATTGCTTGAAGGGGTTAATGGTCATGGATGCATCCATTCTACTGATGCCACACACTGCCTGTGGGTGGAGAGAAGGAGCTCTACTCGAACTTTCAGAAAGGAGCAGATGCATCTGTGCCACCTCCTTAAAATCCTAATAATTATGTCTGACTACATGTAGCTACACTTATTGCTTTTGTCCAATAAATCTTGTCCCCTAAGAACAATGCTACTTCTGAAGAAATTCTATGGTGTTGGATTACTGACACTAATCACTAGATAAGTCCAAAACAAAGAATGATTGGTAGCTATTATGACCTCAAGGCCCTTAATGATTATGAAATAATGTCCACTTGATAGTAGCACAGGAGAAGTCAAATTCCAACAGGAACTTGGCTGCGTAAATCATAAATGTTATTATTTTACCAAAGTGATATTTTATTAAACATAATCACATAATATTGCAGTTTTGTTTTAACATTAAAAAAGTTTATAAATAACAGAAATGAGCAAGGAAACAAACATTCCATTTCCTAGTAACACAGATTCAAAGATCTTTAAACACACAATAGAAATAACCTCAACATTTGTTACAGGCTGAACATAAACAACACCTTTTTAACCAAACCTGTATACTCTGTCACAGTGTACAAACATTGTAGAACATTTAGTACTGTACTTCTAGCAAGATCCAGTCCAGCTCAAGGGAGAGAGCGAGGACTCTCGTTTTCAATGCTATAGTGGACTTGAACTCAATAAAATTTCAACTCATCTGTTGGAACTAAATGTAATCCTTTCTTAATTATTATGCTCTTGACTTAACTTCCTTCCAGTGCTATACTATTCCCGATGCAGTTTCAATTTCAAAAGCTTAAATTCACTTCTTTTCCACCAAGTGTACCCCAAAACTCCAGACTAGGATTAATCATTTCTTATTCTTCCATAATTTCATTCCTTAAATTACTTTCCTTTGTAACGCTGCTTGGCAAATATTACTTCATCAAAAGATTTCTCAGCAATTCCGAGCTTGATACATATTCCCTCTCCAACAACTCGCAGACTGGAGTGTAAAGTGAAAGCCAGAGTTTGAAAAGTTCTCCCATAAACCCACTGGATTTTTTTTTTGTGTGAATCCAGGGTAACTTGGAATATTAGCTATTGTAGGTTTTAAAAACTAATTGTGAATTCCAAGCACACAGACAAGCCCGTATGTTTAACTTTGAGTTCCAAGAACCCAACCTGCAGTAAATGATATGAAAATACTAATATCCATAAATGTCAAGGTTCCATCACAGCAGCAAGCATCCTCAACTATTACCCTGTGCCACATTCTGGTAGAGGTGGGAATGAAAAGGAATATTAATGTGAAAACTTGGAGAAAAATGCTTGGTTTTGTAAGGAGCTTACAAGGCCCAGATCAAACTATTTTTGTTTAGTTTAATTATAATTATAAATTATAATATTTTGGCATTCAAAATTCAGTACACTGATAGAGTGGAGGTTATCATTTACTTTTAAAGGAGCAACCCCTTTTTAGGGGCCTGATTTTTAAACAGTGAGACCTCATTCTAGGTTCCCCCATCAGATGAAGTATCCTGCTCACACTGACCCTGTCAAGATCCCTCAAGTAATTAAACTCAATGACAACTTTGGAAGCTTGCTCTTTGTTTAAACCACTATCCTTATATAAGATGCAAGGGTGTTCTTTTAAGCATGAGCGTTGAAAGAAATTGGAAGATGGAGAAAAACTGAAAAGGCATTGGATGGAATTTTCTGATATTTTAATGACAATTTGTGCAGGATTCCCCACCACCACAAATGAAATAAACCAACGGATCTTGTAACTAACGGTAAAGCAATGTAAAACGTTTATTAATAATAGAAATGAAGATGTACAAAAAGAAAGTTCTGGATCCTCATAGCACAGATTCAAAGATTTGTAATTGCACAATAGAAATAACCCATATCCTGGCCAAAAGCTGACTGGGCATTTGGTGAGCTTTTTGACACATTACTTTCTGGGGTGAGTGATCGTGGGGTGAGGGGGTCATAAGTCAGTGAGTCAGAGCAAGTTTGTTTCAGTTGGCAACTTCTCAAAATTGCACTCACTTCCCTCCCACCCTTGACTGAGGCAGATCAGACCTCCCACTCAGCCACACAGGCAAGCTGGGCTGCTCTTTTGTTTACCAGTCAAGATGACTACCATAGTTTTTATCCACCAGCTACAGAGCTAATCACAGCAAAGGCGTAAAGAGGCCCCACAAGGAGTTGCAAATTGATCACTCAAGGGTCTTAATTGATGGCAGCTCAAGAAAGTCAAACTTGGACTTTTCCACCCTTAGAACTTAATTTTTATGATGGTGGAAAGGCAGTGGGTAGTTTCTCAATGTCAACCCACCCAATAATGTATCCTTCCCACCCCTTCCCTGCCACATCTCATTAGGGGAAGATTCTGTTCAACACTTCACCTTCCTTAGGCCCCATCCTACAAAAACCTCAAGAACATTTTTTTAGCTATAAAAATTTTTTTTTTTTCTGTCTGAAGCCTGTAATACTATCCAAATTGATGCAGAGAGGCATTGCTGCAAAACTGGACATCTTCAAAACATGTCCAGAAAGTGCCTCCCATGACAGCTATTGTTAAATAATCAGTTTTGTAATTCAATGCAAATCTTTAACTAAGTCTCCATCTTATATAGTTCTACATTTATATATGTTCTGTCTCCAGCAGGCTATTTTACCTGAGTTAGCAATGCTTATGTTGTCTCCTGTAACATAAGAAACTGTGTGTGGATATCATGGTATTCAAGAATCCAACAGACATTCATTACAGCTACACATCTCAACTGAATGTGAATGGACTAATATTAATTTATTAGATTATGACAGAGAGCAGAATGCTTCCAATAGAGTGCCACATTTTAAGTTATCCTTAGATAAGATAATGTAGGCGATCTTTATACCCTCAGGTTATGCTATCATGCAGTGATTACATAAGTAGCATATCAATTAAAGTTAAAAATCACACAACATCAGGTTATAGTCCAGCAGGTTTATTTGCAAGTATAAGCTTTTGGAGCACTGCTCCATCGTCAGACTAGCTACCTGCTAAAGGAGTAGCATTCCAAAAGCTTATACTTCCAAATAAACCTGTTGGACTATAACCTAGTGTTGTATGATTTTTAACTTTGCCCACCCCAGTCCAACACTGGCACCTCCACATCATGTCAACTAAACACATACTGACACATTGAGTCTGGGACATAACATCTCACACTTCTGGCTGAATTTTTCCAAAGTGTCCATTTTGGCGAGTTTCATAAAGAGTTACTGACGGTGAGCCCCTCGCGAGATTTTTCACAATCTTCCCAAACACCTCTCATTACGTGTGTACTGAACCCCTACATTGAGTCATTCTTCATATTCTAATACTTGTAATGTATTGACCATTGCCCACTGCCAGATCTCCTGGCACCAGTGCCGCCTTTAAAGTCTAGCCATGCACCCAGTCAAGTATTCACATTCCACAGCTCTCTGGACGATTTGTTACATGTGTGCTGGACATGTCAGCCAATCAACACTTGGTTAGAAAATGGGACTTGCTGCTCTCAATGGCAGGAAGCTCCTCGCTGGTCATCTTATGTGATTCTCCAAACTTTCACTAATGTCCACATCATTCAGGCCTGGGAGGTTTCTGCCTTTGGTTACAGTCTTTCAAACAAGGAGACAGAAGCGGCTCAGAACTGTCACTGACAATACAGCTATCACATTATAGCTGCTTCTTCAAACTAACAAGAAATAAATCACCTGGTCTAAAGTTGGAAGAACTCTCATTAGTGGCCCAGATTTGGCATCATTCTCATCCTGCATCATTAAAATATGTCACTGATTTTGATGAAAGAGAATAAATTGAGAAGGCAGGTTTTACTCTCAAATTTATATTGTGTTACTTCCAGCTTGGAATGTGGAATAAAAATTAAGAATCTGACTCCAGAGACTGACAGAATTAATCCAAGTACACATGCTCAGTGCACCGTTGAGGGAACACTGGACTCTCAGCAGGGCTGTCTAACAGATAAGATGATACACTATCTTCCGCTCAAATGTAAAAAACTCTTTACACCATTCCAAGGAAGAGCGGAAAGGATCCTTATGATTACCCCTCAGCCAAGATCACTGAAAGAGTTGATGAGTTCAATATCTCATTGTTATTTGTGGGATTTTGCTATGTAAGAGTTGGCTGCTTTCGTAACATACAACAATATCTAGAGAAAGGACCGCAGATGCTGGAGATCAGAGTCGAGAGTGTGGTGCTGGAAAAGCACAGCAGGTCAGGCAGCATTCGAGGAGCAGGAAAATCAACATTTCGGGCATAAGCCCTTCATCAGGAATGACAGTATCTGCACATCAAAAGTACTTTATTGTTTGTAAGGCACTTTGGAAAGCTCCAAGGTTATGAAAAGGTCCATATAAATCTCATTCTTTTCTCAGCACCTGTTGAGTATTTTCTCTAGGAAATCTGAGTCTAATTGCTGTCCCAGTTGAGGTCAACACAAACAAGTCAGGGTTTGCTGAGCTATTTGTCCTAGTTCTGTGCTGAGGATTGTCTTTGAGTGACTGAGTTTCATTTATTTTCGAATCTGCTGAAGTAGTGTAGCTGGCGAGGGTTAATCGCATTTCCTGGTGTCTTCTCAAACACTGAGTTGGCAAAAGTCCACCATTACATTTTTTTTGCTCTTATTATGCGTAGGCACAAAGCAGTATTTTACACGGGAGTGAGATGTGATGTTATCCTTCACAAATGCTGGCTCGATGGACTTAATTAAAGCATACTTCTCTCTTTGTTCAATTTATGTTGTCCACTCAATGGGATCGAGTGATTTGTGGAACACTCCTCCCCAGCACAGCTTGAGAGTCTGTTTATAAGTTTGGATCGTTGTTCCCCAACAGGAAGAAGAAAGGAATAAATGAACTGATCCCTAATGGATGAAGCCACATTGTCACCTCAGTTATTCTGATTTTGCACTGAATACAACAGTGCAATATTATCTGTCTTGACTTTAAACTGAGAAAATGAAGAGATAGCCACATCCCTCAAGAGTTTAACAATTTTAAATAGAAAATAACCGTATTGTGACACAGCAAATGAATTAGGTAATTTAGATTACAGAAAGTATTGCTGTGGAAAATGCTTTATTTAGTAGAACTGGTTTATTTTGATATACTTTAGAGAGACAGTATTCCTTGCAATTTAAATCTTTACAGAGATGGTATTGTTTACAGTTTAAATCTATGCTGAGTTTTTGAATCGACACGAGAAACGATCAGGGATAACATAAGAATAGAAGTGGATAAAGATTGGTTTGTTTTATATTTACAGTTTACAATTTGCAATTTTTATAGTTTCTTTTTTCCAGTGATTTCCAAATTTGCTTTTCAATTTTTTGAGGGGATCACAGGACGATGGGACTGCGGATTATGATTCACGGATGGTGTTCTTTAATCTATTTTGTTGGTGACTCTGAACTGAGTGTTGCCATCTTGCCGGGCATTCATTCTTGCTCACACTTGTAGATGGGCCTTTATCCAGAGACAGCTCACTTGGGCAAATGGAATTTTGATTTCAGAGTGATCTTCCTGAATGTTTTGATGATTCATGGAGGAGGATTGAATGTGACTAGTTTAATCCTGAATCTAACTGGGGAGCGGGCAGATTCTGGGGAATGCTGTCCCAACGGAAAGGTTGAAATTATTGGTGGTCATTGTGCGGTTGCCAGGGTTTTGTTAGGGAGCAGTTCTGGGTGCAGGCAAGCCTTGATGACCCCATCAGCGCAGATCCATTATGAAATGTCGAAACCAACCCCTTGAACCTGTGCTGTAGTACCACAACTTAGTTTACTTACCATTAATTTCTATGACTTGACATATGGAGCAGTATGATGGCTCAGTGGTTAGCACTTCTGCCTTTCGTTGCTGGGACCTGGTTCAATTCTAACTTCAGGTGACTGTCTGCATGAGTTTGCACATTCTCTCTGTGTCTATGTGGGTTTCCTCTGGTTGGGGCTTGAGTTGCTCCCCACAGTCCAAAGATGTGCAGGTCAGGTGGATTGGCCAGACTGAATTGCCCATAGCCTCTGGAGATGTGCAGGTTAGATGGATTAGCCATGGCGAATGCAAGGATGGGGTGGGATGCTCTTCAGAGGGCCAGTGTAGACTTGATAGGCTAAATCTGCATTTAAGTCGCATGAGATAAAAGTTGTTAATTCCTTTCATATTTTAGACTATTTTTGTGCGTCCCTTTTAGTATTTTATGTGTCAGACCACCAAAAGGCATAAGCATCACCGATGTTCCTGCTCTCTGACCATTAAGGAAATGAGGAAAAATTCAATGTTGGTCCAATGAGTGTCAATGACTCCCAAAAGAACCACAGAAGAAACATTCATACATCTATATTGACTCATGAGAGTTCTTGAGGAGAAAGTGAGGACTGCAGATGCTGGAGATCAGAGCTGAAAATGTGTTGCTGGAAAAGCGCAGCAGGTCAGGCAGCATCCAGGGAACAGGAGAATCGACGTTTCGGGCATAAGCCCTTCCTGAAGAAGGGCTTATGCCCGAAACGTCGATTCTCCTGTTCCCTGGATGCTGCCTGACCTGCTGCGCTTTTCCAGCAACACATTTTCAGCTCATGAGAGTTCTTGGTTTGTGATTGACCAAAGTGGAGAAAGCTCATTCAGGTAGGCACAGAACTCCTTGAGAGACATCATCAGGGACATGCAAAGGTGAGACATTGGAGAGAATGCACAATTCCCCAAGGTTTCCATCTATCTGATTCTTTCTAGTACCTTCTGCCCCATAGATCATGGATTGGGCTTATTGGCTAACTGAGAAACTGAAATGGAAACAAGACATCCACAGTCTTGAAGGGCTGCCTAAGAGGAAAAGAAAGATTGACTTGTGTTTCTCTATTCACCCAACTCCTGCTGTCACAGTCATGCCAGAAGATGAACAGGTCACAGCTCAGACACCATTGATCACTCCCAATCTGCCAGCAAGCCCTAGATGAGTCCATCTGACACTACCAATTTGCTGAGAACTTGGAGGTGAACTTGAAGGTTGGAAAGAAAGATTGTTCTTCCTGCTACTGTCTCATTATTGGAAAACTCTTAAGTTACAACACCAAGTCAGAGGAATAGCCTGCAGAGGAATAGCCAGCAGTGTCAAAAGAAAGTCATTGACCTTTTCTACAGCCGCAGGGTAAGTGCCACAATCTTCTCTCTTCTGTTTCACACTCATATTATCTCTGAAACTCTACCCATCTCCCATCAAAGACTGATACTCAGCCACTTTTACAATTATCTGCAATATCTTCCCTCACTCTCCCTCACCAGCACCTTCCATTGCCACTAACCCTGCATAGTGAGTTTTGAGAAAATTTGTAGCTCAGGTTGAGGTTCTGGATGAAGGTTTGCTTGCTGAGCTGGAAGGTTCATTTTCAGACATTTCATCACCATACTAGGTAACATCTTCAGTGAGCCTCTAGACAAAGAACTACTGATGTTTCTTGCTTTCTATTTATATGTTTGAGTTTCCTTGGTTTGGTGATGTCATTTCATGTCATGACATCATTTCCTGTGGTGATTTCATTTCCTGTTCTTTTTCTCAGAGGGTGGTAAATGGGATCCAAGTCGCTGTGTTTGTTGATTGAGTTCCAGTTGGAATGCCATGCTTCTAGCAATTCTCGTGCGAGTCCCTGTTTGGCTTGTCCTAGTTTGATGTGTTGTCCTGCATGCCCTCTGTGCTGGCTTCTCACTCCCTTGGAGTACTTCACCACCTTTCATCCATTGGCACCAACATCAAGAGCCATGTCACACACTTCTGACTCACTCAATTCCTTCCCTATTTCTCATTACAGGAGATGATAGCCCATAGCACGGCAAAGTGAACCCATAGGGGTGGAGGGTGCTTGACATTCAACTGTTCACCTGCAGGAGAAGACCAAGACTACAGGGACATCTGTGTCCTACCATTGCACACCCTTCGACTTCCAGCATGATGGAAAGCCAGAGTGAGTGCTTCTCAGCTTGGTGACTTATTAAGATAGAAAGTTGAATATCCATGAGGCAAGTTGTGCCATCAACAAGGCATTTAACAAGCAATAACTCTCCTGGTAACACAACAGGAAACCTGCTTCAGCATTTGTGAATAGCATTAAAGATGGCATGAGTTGCTCAAAATGGGCTTTGCTACACTTCTTGTCCAATTCTGCCACCCATCTTGCCATAGCCAATGTCAATTACACCTCCAGAAGATTCCCCCAACAGGCGGCACAGTGGCACAGTGGTTAGCACTGCTGCCTCACAGCACCAGAGACCTGGGTTCAATTCCCGCCTCAGGCGACTGACTGTGTGGAGTTTGTACATTCTCCCCGTGTCTGCGTGGGTTTTCTCCGGGTGCTCTGGTTTACTCCCGCAGTCCAAAGATGTGCAGGTCAGGTGGATTGGCCATGCTAAATTACCTGTAGTGTTAGGTGAAATGGTAAATGTAGGGGAATGGTCATGGGTCGGTATGGACTTGTTGGGTTTCTCTAAGTAATTTAATCTAATCAAATAACAGTGGACAACAGAAACTTATTGTCATCCCTTTCTTAGAACTATCCATGATAATGTATTGTTTTTATAATATATCGTCCTCATGCTTTTTTCCCAATTAATATTTGCAGAACCTCATGTATCTACTTCCACAATATTTTTATGTCATGCACTCCTCAATTGTGCTGAATAAATTGATACCTCCTGCCATTTTTGGACCTTTTGCCAATTGCTTTTAATTGGTGACCTCTGCTTACCACCCTCTCTGCTGCCAGAAGCAGTTTCTCCTTAATTAATCTATCAATTCATCATTTCATCTTTCCCTTGTGGTCTATGTCCAAACAAACACGTTCCCAACAGCCTCAAAGGGCTTCAAAATTACAGGATTGACATGTTCAGTGGGGCAACTTAATTGATATTTTCGAACCAGAAAATAAAATTTTAAATCAGAGAATGTTTAATTTGAAAGTACACATAAATGATAAATTGGAATAGTTGTTAACACATCAGCTTTTCATATCTAAGTTGAAATTTAGAAACCTACAGGGTAAAAATTAATATTTCTGCTTGCAAGCTATTGTAGGGAAATACCAGCAAAGAGGTCACAATCAGTTTGGTTAATCCTAGTTGATTGAAAACAACTTGAAAACTATATATAACTTAGTGTGGACACATGCCATGATTTGTAGTGTTAACCAAGGTCACAAGGATGAATGTTGTGGGTGACGGTAAAATGCCGACAGACTCAGTTAGGCATTGTCAGGTCAAGCCTGTACATAGTGAGCTTCATTTTGCATCTGGTCATAAAGTTCACCAAAGATCCTCAGACTGCACCTTCCAAACCCATGAGCACTTCCATCTAGATCATCAAGGGTAGTAGATATATGGTAACACCACCACCTTTATTTTCCCCTCCAAGTCACTCACCACTCTGACTTGGAAGTAAATTGCCATTTCTTCACTGTCGCTAGGTCAAAATCCTGGAATTCCCTCCCTAAGGGCATTGTGAATCAACCCTCAGCAGGTCGACTGTAGTGGTTCAAGAAGGCAGCTCACCACCATCTTCTCAGGGACAACTAGGGATGGCCTATAAATGCTGACCCAGACAGAGACACCCACAACCTACAAATACATTTTTAAAAATTATGTTCCTAACAAGGGAGCACTTTGTGGTG